>NC_040105.1:9928822-10259808 GCF_003369695.1 Bos indicus x Bos taurus | reverse complement strand
ACTATAAGATAATAGTGTGCTTCCCCACCTTTTTACCTTAGCACCACATTGGCAGGACTCCAGGATAATAATAGTGATTTCAACTAAGAGACCTGTAAGATACAGACTCTACTTAAGAAGGTGTTCTGAGGGAAACCTAAAGATAATACAGAAGCAGAAAAATAAAAAAGAAACTAGAGAAGTAAGTGCTATAAGTAAGTAAGTGTTAGTCGCTCAGTCATGCCCGACTCTTTGCGACCCCATGGACTGCAGCCCACCAGGCTCCTCTGTCCATGAGATTTTCCAGGCAAGGGTACTGGAGTGGGTTGCCATTTCCTTCTCCAGTATACAGTCCTGCTGCTGCTGCTGCTAAGTCACTTCAGTCATGTCCGACTCTGTGTGACCCCAGAGATGGCAGCCCACCAGACTCCCCCGTCCCTGGGATTCTCCAGGCAAGAACACTGGAGTGGGTTGCCATTTCCTTCTCCAATGCATGAAAGTGAAAAGTGAAAGTGAAGTCGCTCAGTCGTGTCCGACTCTTAGCGACCCCATGGACTGCAGCCTACCAGGCTCCTCCATCCATGGGATTTTCCAGGCAAGAGTACTGGAGTGGGGTGCCATTGCCTTCTCCAATATACAGTCCTAATAAGCATTAAATATAGCCCAGCTCTGCCCAGATTTACGTAAAGATTCACAATGAAAGGCTGATTACCTTAGTTCCTATTATCAGATACACAATGACCACTTTTAACAAAAAATTGTGAGGTATGTTAAAGGACAAGAAAAAAAATACATTCTGAAGACATAAAGCAACCATCAGTACCAGACTCAGATATGACACAGATTTTGAAATTATCATATATGAAATTTTAAAATAATCATGATTAGTATATTAAGGGCTCTGTAGTATATTAAAGAATTTATCTAGTCTTCCTCTCTGGTCTCTGGCAAAGAGCTTCAAAAACCCTTGAAATTTCCTGAGTAATAGGAATGTCTGTTACTTTAATGAGGCATCTGTGGTACGCCCTTTGTTAGCTTCAGGATGGGAACTGGTCACCAGAAAAGACCAACCATTTGATTATAAGGCTGGAACTCTAGGCCACTCTGACCTCCAGAGACAGGAAGGGAGCTGGAGATTGCGCTCAATCACATGACCATCATTTATTCGACCATGCCCATGCAATGGTACCCTACATAAAAACTCTTAACATTGAAGCTCCACAAAGTTTGCTGGCTGATGAACACAGGAATGTACCAGGAGAGTGAAATATCCTGACTATACAGGAAAAGCATGAAAGCTCTTTATCCAGGGCCCTTCTGGACGTTGTCTTTTGTGTGTCTTGTATAATAAAACATACTTCTAAGTATAGCAGTTTCAGGGATTTCAGTGAGTTACTCTAAAAAGTTATTAAAACTGATGGTTGTCAAGTCACTAAGTCATGTCCAACTCTTTGTGACCCCATGGACTGCAGAATGCCAGGCTTCCCTGTTCTTCACTATCTCCTGGAGCTTGCTCAAACTCACATCCATTGAGTCAGTGATGCCATCCAACGATCTCATCCTCTGTCATCCCCTTCTCCTCCTGCCTTCAATCTTTCCAAGAATCAAGGTCTTTTCCAATGAGTCAGTTCTTTGCATCAGGTGGCCAAAGTATTGGAGTTTCAGCTTCAGCATCAGTCACTCCAATGAATATTCAGCACTGATTTTCTTTAGGATGGACTGGTTTGATCTCTTTGTAGTCCAAGGGACTCTCAAAAGTCTTCTCCAACACCACAGTTCAAAAGCATCAATTCCTCAGCACTCAGCTTTCTTTATAGTCCAACTCTCACATCCATACATGACTACTGGAAAAACCATAGCTTTGACTAGACAGATTTTTGTTGGTAAAGTAATGTCTCTGCTTTCCAATATGCTGTCTAGGTGGGTCAAAGCTTTTCTTCTAAGGAGCAAGTTTCTTTTGATTTCATGGATGCAGTCACCATCTGCAGTGATTTTGGAGCCCCCCAAAAATTAACTCTCTGTTTCCATTGTTCCCCCATCTATTTGCCATGAAGTGATGGGACCGGATGCCATGACCGTTGTTTTTAGAATGTTGAGTTTTAAACCAGCTTTTTCACTTTCCTCTTTCACCCACATCAAGGTGAAATCATCATTAAAACTGAAGGGGTTGTGGGAAATGAATATTTGTGAAAATGCTATGCAGGCTATAAATGTAAGACATCTTCAGGACACATCTATAGAAAGGGTTGCAGCAGATATTCTGGGGGCTCTGCCCTTACCCTTCTAGCACTACCTATATGCCACGGGCATCCAGTTACAGGTATTTACACCCAAGGGCTTCTGCTTGACCCCAGAAGGGAGGGAAATATCTCATCTCTGGGAGCAGCCCTCAGTCAATAAGAGATGAGAGTTAGAGGCAAAATAATGCCTATGTCTAGCTTCTTAGTAGGGAGATCTCTGAGCTGTTTCTCGAAGTTCCCCAGCAGGAGTTAGCCTTCATTGCTCTCAACTGTTACCTGCTCTATGATGTGTCATTTATTAGCTTCCTGCTCTCCCCTGTCACTTCTCCTATACATGCCTCCAGGTGTCACCTCCCAAATAGGATCCTTGTCTCAGAGTTAGTTTCTAGGGTAATCCAAACTAAAGTAGTTGCCAAAGAAAAGACTTTCGTGGAAGCCTTTTTAATACATTGCCATAGTGAATACAGTCAAGACTGCGATTGATGGTGATAGAAGCTGTGAATATGAAAGGAAAAGATGTATGTAAGAGGACTGCGAAAAGATAAAGCACTCCACAAATGCAAGGTGAGAACATTAGTATTTTGGTTGTCATTAGAGTCTGAACCGGGAAAGCTCACTATAAAACACTGCCAGCTCACGGCTACCTATGATGGTGGAAGCAAGCAGCAGTATGAATAATACAAAACAGAAGATGACTGAAAAACTAATAACGCATGGCTTCAAAGAACATTATGTGAAATTTAAGCAGTAGTTTTCATGTTTTACTATGATTTTTTTCCAAAAATAATGTTTGTAGAGTAACATAATAACCATAAAATGCACTAGTAGAATGGAAAAAATTATAACATTTTGCAGTATTCATTTTAGATCTCTTTCTAAAAATAAGCAAAACATTGCAGATACAGTTGGATTTTCTTTTATAGTCCTAGCTGTCCAAATTGCCTCTTTCTTTTCCCAGTGACAACCACACTCATTAAACTGGTGTGTACTCTTCATATTTGTGGTATAGGGGAGCAGAATTTGCCACCCTGAAATATGTCACTGGCATACTCATTGTTGTAAACTGCTTATTTGATGAGAAACAGCGGACACTGGAAGGGCACAGAAAGCCCAGTTAAGAGCTGTTATTTGGTAGAAACATCTTCATTTGTAAAGGAAATCTCCATTTGTAAGGGTGTCTCTTTCTCTGTAACTGCAAAGGGTAGATGACCAAACCTTTAGAAACTCTTATCAAAGGAGAAGGCAACGACTTAATCTCTATCACAATCACCCCTGTTTACTATGCTTTTCCTGGTAACATCACACAACTGACTCTCCACCCTCAGCATTCTCCTTTGTCTTTAGCTGAGGCTGGTATTTAGGGTGAGGGCTCTGGCCATTTTGGCAAGTTACTCAGTTTTCCTGGGTCTCTTCCATGTATGTGTGTGTGTGTGTGTGCGCATGTGTAGTTGTGTCTGACTTTTGTGACCCCATAGACTACAGCCTGCCAGGATTTCCCAAGTAAGAATACTGGAGTGGGTTGTCATTTCCTTAGGCATCTTCCCGACCTCCCATGCATATGTGTTATTAAATAATAATTCAGTTCAGTTCATTTCAGTCGCTCAGTCATGTCCGACTCTTTGCGACCCCATGGACTGAGGCACGCCAGGCCTTCCTGTCCATTACCACCTCCCAGAGTTTACTCAAACTCATGTCCATTGAGTTGGTGATGCCCTCCAACCATCTCATCCTCTGTCGTCCCCTTCTCCTCCCTCCTTCAATCTTTCCCAGCATCAGTGTCTTTTCTAATGAGTCAGTTCTTTGCATCAGGTAGCCAAAGTACTGGAGTTTCAGCTTCAGCATCAGTACTTCTGTTGGGGAAGCACACTGATTGAAACCGCCCACCCTGGCCAGGCACCATAGTAACCATTTGCATGAGCTGTTTTATGACAGGAGGTTCTGGTAAGGAACAGGGAACTAATAAGCCTCCACCAACCAGAAGAATTCGGGAAAGGTCAAAAGGAGACACCACCTGTCCAACCTCCTCCCAGAATCCTTCTCTCTGGCATCCATCTTGGCTGAACAAGGCGTGCACCACCAGGAAGGACTCTGAGTCAGAATGATTGGCTAAGGGCAACCTGGAAACTAATCCCATCACCATAAAACCCAAGACTGCAAGCCATGTGACAGGGCTGTTCTCCTGGGTTCCCTTAATCTACTGCTCTCCACCCGGGTGCCCTTTCCCAATAAAATTTCTTGTTTTCTCAGCACATGTCTCCTTGGACAATTCTTTTCTGAGTGTTAGACAAGAGACCACTCTTGGGGCCCTGAAGGGGGGCCTCCCCCTTCCAACAACACTTCCAATGAATATTCAGGACTGATTTCCTTTAGGATGAACTGGTTGGGTCTCCTTGCTGTCCGAGGGATTCCCAAGAGTCTTCTCCAACACCACAGTTCAAAAGCATCAATTCTTTGGTGCTCAGCTTTCTTTATGGTCCAACTCTCACATCCATACATGAAAACTGAAAAAACCATAGCCTTGACAATATGGACCTTTACTGGTAAAGTAATGTCTCTGCTTTTTAATATGCTGTCTAGGTTGGTCATAGCTTTTCTTCCAAGGAGCAAGCTTCTTTTAATTTCATGGCTGCAGTCACCATCTGCAATGATTTTGGAGCCCAAAAAAAACAAAATCTACCACTGCTTCCACTGTTTCCCCACCTGTTTGCCATGAAGTGATGGGACCAGATGCCATGATCTTAGTTTTCTGAATGTTAAGTTTTAAGCCAACTTTTTCATTCTCCTCTTTCACTTTCAAGAGGCTCTCTAGTTCTTTGCTTTCTGCTGTAAGGATGGTGTCATCTGCATACCTGAGATTATTGATATTGCTCCTGGCAATCTTGATTCCAGCTTATACTTCATCTAGCCCATGTCATATATTAAAACATATTTTAAACAATATTATTAAATATGTGTTATTAAATGATTTTTCTCCTGTTAATATGTCTCATGTCAATTTACTTCTTAGATCTGCCACAGGAACCTAGAAGGGTAAAGTTTTTTTCTCGTGACAATGGTTTTATACTTTTACTCCATAGCATGTTTCTATAAACAATGCATATTACAAGATTTTGTGATTTTAAGATTCATAAATAGTGTCTTCCTATGCAAAGCATTCTGCAACCTTCTGTGTTCAGTTCAGTTCAGTTCAATCTCTCAGTCATGTCCGACTCTTTGTGACCCCATGAACCGCAGCACGCCAGACCTCCCTGTCTATCACCAACTCTCAGAGTCCACCCAAACTCATGTCCATCGAGTTGGTGATGCCATCCAACCATCTCATCCTCTGTCGTCCCCTTCTCCTCCTGCCCTCAATCTTTCCCAGCATCAGGGTCTTTTCAAATGAGTCAGTTCTTTGCATCAGGTGGCCAATGTGTTGGAGTTTCAGCTTCAACATCAGTCCTTCCAATGAATACCCAGGACTGATCTCCTTTAGGATGGACTGGTTGGATCTTCTTGCAGTCCAAGGGAGTCTCAAGAGTATTCTCCAACACCACAGTTCAAAAGCATCAATTCTTCGGCACTCAGCTGTCTTTATAGTTCAACTCTCACATCCATACATGATCACTGGAAAAACCATAGCCTTGACTAGACGGACCTTTGTTGACAAAGTAATGTCCCTGCTTTTCAATATGCTGTCTAGGTTGGTCATAACTTTTCTTCCAAGGAGTAAGTGTCTTTTAACTGCATGGCTGCAATCACCATCTGCAGTGATTTTGGAGCCCAGAAAAATAAAGTCAGCCACTGTTTCCACTGTTTCCCCATCTATTTCCCATGAAGTGATGGGACCAGATGCCATGATCTTAGTTTTCTGAATGTTGAGCTTAAGCCAACTGTTTCACTCTCCTCTTTCACTTTCATCAGGAGGCTCTTTAGTTCTTCTTCACTTTCTGCCATAAGGGTGGTGTCATCTGCATATCTGAGGTTATTGATATTTCTCCCGGCAATCTTGATTCCAGCTGTGCTTCCAGCGTTTCTCATGATGTACTCTGCATATAAGTTCAATAAGCAGGATGACAATATACAGCCTTGACGTACTCCTTTTCCTATGTGGAACCAGTCTGTTGTTCCAAGCCCAGTTCTAACTGTTGCTTCTGAGGAGGCAGGTCAGGTGTTCATGCAACACTATTACTGAGCCCCATCCATGTTGATACACATTAGTTGACTACATTGACTTATCTTTGGAACCATCCTCCCTTTACTCTGAAGGAAGCATTGTGGGATACTTTAATAGAATAGACCAGTGGTTCTCAATTATGGGTGATTTTGCCACTCCACTTCCACCCCTGTGAAATTTGGCAATGTCTGGAAATACTTTAGGATGTCATGAGTGGAGGTAGGGGTGTTACAGAGCAGGGATGCTGCTAAACATCCTGCAATGCACAGGAAAGTCCCCAAAGCAAAGAATTATCTGGTCTAAAATGACAACAGTGCTGAGGCTGACAAATCCTGATACAGATGAAAGCCAAGTATCCTCATTCTTGAAGAATTTCTGAGTATGGGAGAAAAATCCAAATTTTGACCTTTCAAGCTGAGACAGCACATGTTCTGCCTGTTGGATCATCAGAACTGTGTTTCTATTGCATTAAAGTATTTTCTTCTTGAGTGTGGATTTTAGATTGCTTTATGGCTAAAAATTATTGCTTATTTTGGGGAGTTGTGTGCATATGTATTATGTGTGTATCTGTACACTATGCTGGGAGGTGAGGCCCACACACTTGATCTCTATCACTCATGCTGATAGAAAAAATACAACAAGGAACTGAATTATATTTGATTTAATGAAAACTAACTGTAAACAGATAGGGTAGAGTGTCCCTGGAGAAAGAGAAGCAAGCATGGCTTCCTTGACATAAGAGAAGCCATTTTTGACCTAAGCCATTTTGGACCAAATGTGACCAAACATTTGTTCACAATGCTTGCCCTTGAACAGGTCTCGGTAATTAATGATCTTGGGGGAAAAAGAATGCAGGAACAAAGGACTGTTATTAAGCAAGAGAAGTAACAACAGCAAAGATAATAAATCAGCTGTAAAGACTCCCAGTTCTGTTTCAATGGTAAAGATTAGACTGAAGCACTTTCTTGAGCTCTTCTGTAGAATTCAAATTCCCCTCAAGTGCTCAACCACCAGATCACCTAAGGAATGGTGATGTTGACCTCTTCAGACCCTCATGACTTCAACAGACTAAAACTTGGACTCTGTCAACCTTGGTTCTATGCTGAATTATCCTCTGTTCAAATCTCTTCATAAATATATATGTACCCTTACTTAAAGGAAAACAACAGAGTGGGAAAGACTAGAATCCTCCTGCAATGCGGGAGACCTGGGTTCAGTCCTTGGGTTGGGAAGATACCCTGGAAGAGGAAATGGCAATCCATTCCAGTATTCTTGCTTGGAGAATCCCCATGGACAGAGAAGCCTGACAGTTTGTGGGGTCACAAAGTGTTGGACACGACTGAGTGACTAAGCACAGCATGCAGAGATCTCTTTAATTGGAAATATTGAGGGAACATTTCATGCAATGGTGGGCACGATAAAGGATAGAAACAGTAAGGACCTAACAGAAGCAGAAGTGATTGAGAAGAGATGGTAAGAATACACAGAAGAACAATACTAAAAAGGTGTTAATGATCCAGACAACCACAATGGTGTGGTTGCTCACCTAGAGTCAGACATCATCCCAGAGTGTGAAGTCAAGAGGGTCTTAGGAAGCATTACTTATGAACAAAGCTAGTGGAGGTGATGGGGCTGAGGTATTTAAAATCCTAAATGATGATGCTGTCATAGTGCTGCACTTAATATGCCAGCAAATTCGGAAAACTCAGCAATGGTCACAGGACTGGAAAAGGTCAGTTTTCATTCCAATCCCAAAGATGGGCAATGCCAAAGAATGTTCAAACTACTGCACAATTGCCTTCTGAGATGGCCCACACTCTATGGAGTGTGTTTCTCTCTAAATAAATTCACTTCTTACCCATCACTTTGTCGCTCACTGAATTCTTTCTATGATGAGACAGGTAAGAACCTGACCTTCATTTTAAGTCCTCAGATCAGGTGTGTGATCTCAGTTAAAAGACTGTGAGTTCAAGTCCCAGTCTGGGTTTTGGCTGGGTTTGAATTACAGCCAAAATTTGAATTACGGGGACTCAAATACTAATCTGAGTTACAGAGTCTCAATCAAAGCTTACCAAAGTGTCTTGATATTCATAACAAATTTCTTTCAACCACACCTAAGTTTATATTAATGAGATCAGTTTTGGAAAGCACCTATAGAAGGGAGCTGGCTGTCAGGAGAACCAACCATGTGATTGGATGGCTGGAACTTTTAGTCCATCCCTCCTGACTTTTAGGAATGGGCAGAGGGGCTGGAGGCTGAAAGGTTGCTAATAGCCAATGATGTCGTCAATCATGACTGTAATGAAGCCTCCATAAAAACCCAGAAGGACAGGATTCAGAGAGCTTTTGGGTTGGTGAACACGGGGCAACTCAGGGAGAATGCTGCACCTGGAGAAAGCATGGAAGCTCCATGCCCTTTGCCCTTCCCTTCCCTCTGGCTATTCCTGACTTAAATCTTTTTATAGTAAACCAGTGATCTAATGGGGCTTCCCTCATAGCTCAGTTGGTAAAGAATCCGCCTTCAATGCAGGAGACCCCAGTTCTATCCTTGGGTTGGGAAGACCCCCTGGAGAAGGAAAGGCTACCCACTCCAGTATTTTGGTATAGTCCATGGGGTCACAAAGAGTTGGACATGTCTAAGTGACTTTCACTTTCCATTTCACTCTTTCAGTGATCTAATAAGTATGATGTTTCTCTGAGGTCTGTGAGCCACTAAAGAAAATTAATTGAATTCAAGGAGGGGGATCTATGAAACCTCTGATTTATAGCCAGTCCATCAGAAGTAAAGGTGACACCCTGAACTTGATGTCTGAAATGGGGTGGGGGCAATCTTACAGAACTCAGCCCTTAACCTCGGGGATCTGATGCTACCTCTCAGTAAAGAGTTCCAGAAGTGAGTTGAATTGCAGGACACCTAGCTGGTATCAGAAAATTGCTTGGTTGTGTAGGGGAATCCTCTCCCTCTACTTCTTACCACCAAAGGCACCTCAGAATGGGAATCACAGTCAGTTGGTGATCAGAAGTGTAATCAGTGCAAGATGCTAGAGTTGAGAAAAAGGTGAAATAAATACACAAATTAAGACAAAATTGTTTTCTTCCACAGTAGGAGGGAAGTCATTTGATGCTCTACCCCTCTACTAGACAGGATATAACTTGACGTCTACAAACAAGTATTTTGCATCGATCAGTTGTCAATTTATAGGGTTTAAGATAGTTCTCTTAGAACTGGATGACCCAGGGAGGTGCCCTATACTCTAGAAAATTAAGTTTCCCGCTGAAGCACAATATTTCCCCACAATGTGGTAATTTTAAGACTACATAAACCAAGCTTTGGAAAGCATACTGCCTACTATTAATATTGCAATTATCTTATTTAGCTATGAATTCCAGATGACCAGGTCAATCCTTAGAGTACTATAGGATTTCCACCACTACCCTTCCATCCTCCTACCACCAATATCTGCCTGCAAAAGGGTACTGGTATTTCCCTTGTCAGTCATTCTGAGAAGAGGACAATTCCAGAGCGGGAAAATGAAGCCAGGCTAGGGCTTGAGAAAGTTTGGAGAATTTCTTCTTTCTCTAAGTTGGGGTGGACGGGGTTGGGGGGAGGCAACGGGATTTGAATTCCAATGTGGGTCAGACAGAGCAGTCTGGGTTTGAGATACTAATAAGGATGACTTGATATTGTTGTCACAGACTGATAAAGCCTGAGACTTGGGTTAACTGTTGTTAGAACATTTTATAAAATCATGAAAGGTTGGAAATAAAAATGATAAAGATGATGGGATAAAAATATGCCATTCTTGATATATAAAATTTGAGTGCTGATTTGGTTTGGAAAAGGTAAGTACAGCATCAATATTTAATAGCAATGAGGCTGACTCTACTGTGAGAAAAATTCAACAGCATGGTGATTCAGTTTCCCAGAGGGCTTAATCACCTACAAATCTGAAATTGGAGGCTTAAGACACCTTAGTCAGAACTCATTACATAAGCCAGTTATGGGAAGTGCATGATATGCGCTTCTAGTTGTGTCCAGCATATTTGAATATAGGCACATCTTTTCACGTCTGGCTCTGTAATCTTAAATCTGTGATCATAAGAATTCTCCTTCTTGATTAATTTATTTGATAAGAATTAGTAATATCCTAAGCCTAAATTTTATGCTACCCAGCCTGTCAAGAACTGGCAGACGTGTCATTAGCCTTTGAATGAAATTTGCACCAGAGGGGCAGTGTGCCTGGTGGAAAGGTCCAGAAGCTGGTCTCCAATTTCAGCCCTGCCTCTTCCTAGCTGTGAAATCTTGAGCAACTTGAAGCTCACTGGGTTTTCATTTAATCATTTGTAAAATGAGGGCTCTGACCAGATGATTCTTAAGGGTTCATCTAACTCAAAAACCCTATGAATCTATAAAGAAATTGCTGCCCTCTTTTGCATATAGCAGCACAACACACACGTAACAACACGGGAGGAGGAGAGCCAAGAAGAAGAATGATGCCTCTTACATTTTCCTTTCTAAATTACTGACTAAACCTCAAGGCCTTTTTACTGAATGGTTTCTGAGATGTCGTCAAATTTTGCTTTTAGCTTTCTTTATACCCATAGCTCCTTCACATACAAAAAGTAGAACAGTTAAATATACTAAAATTAAAAAAAAAAAAACAATTTGCATCTATTAAGATTATTTAAAAATCAAGAGAAAAGCTCCATCTCATACCCTGGCCAAGATGTAGGAGAATAGTAACACATATACATTCCTGATGTTGTTATTGGTAAAGAACATTTCAATACACATATCAAGTATCATAAATCTGTTCTGATGAAGTAAAACCCCATTCTGAATTCATATTATAGAATTATTACATTTCTCCAATTCTAAGACTATCAATTTTAAGATGCAACACCTTTAATAATAACTTCTTAAGAGAAAAAGCTACCTGGGAAGAACCAGTACTGCTGCTTCCCTGGTAGCTCAGTGGTAAAACATCTGCCTGTAATGTAGGAGACCCAGGAGACGCAGGTTTGATCCCTGGGTTGGGAAGATCCCCTGGAGGAGGAAACGGCAACCCACTCCAATAGTCTTGCCTGGAAAATTCCATGGACAGAGAAGCCCAGTGGGCTACAGTCCATGGGGTTGCACAGAGTTGGACACGACTGAGAGACTGAGCACCTATACCAAAATATAAACTGCTATATAATAAAGGAAGAAAAATGTGTATCCTGGAATTGAGGAAATATGAAAATTCAAAAGGAGAAAAATTCATATGTATGAAGATATTTATAGCAGTTATTCATAATTAAAGAAACAGGATTTTCATCCAATAAGGAAATAACTAAATAAGCATATAGATTATGCATAAGTAAATGGAATGTAACATGGTTATCAAAAATTTATGATCAAAGTATAAAATCAAGGGAAAGTGTTTCTAAAATAATGTTACATAATGTAAAAAATTTATAAATGTATAATATATATGTATAGTTTGATGAACTTAGAAGCAATCCAGTTTTCTACTCTCCTTGGCAGAGTGGGTAATTTAGATATTTAGCTGGGCAGCCAAGAAGAAGTCATGCTGTGATTTTTGCTAATGACATACAATGTGTTTACACAATCACTTCTGTTTTGTTTCATGAGTAAAGAATATAATTATGTAGCCACTGAGAGCCAAAGCTAGCAAAGCAATCACTCGTCTGTACTCAAGAATCTTGCCCAGACTTGCAGGAACTAAACATTTTCCAGGGAAGAGAGGGGCTGGTAAGAATGCAGCAACCTGGTCATTGGTAACAAACCTCAGCATCTCTGAGATGCTGGTACTTCTCTTTCCTTGCCTGATACCGGTCAGTTCAGTTCAGTCACTCAGTCATGTCTGACTCTTTGCCACCCCATGAACTGCAGCTTCATTGGCTCCAAAATCACTGCAGATGGTGACTGCAGCCATGACATTAAAAGACGCTTACTCCTTGGAAGAAAAGTTATGGCCAACCTAGATAGCATATTGAAAAGCAGAGACATTACTTTGCCAACAAAGGTCTGTCTAGTCAAGGCTATGGTTTTTTCAGTAGTCATGTATGGATATGAGAGTTGTACTGTGAAGAAAGCTGAGCACTGAAGAACTGATGGTTTTGAACTGTGGTGTTGGAGAAGACTCTTGAGAGTCCCTAGGACTGCAAGGAGATCCAACCAGTCCATTCTGAAGGAGATCAGCCCTGGGATTTCTTTGGAGGGAATGATGCTGAAGCTGAAATTCCAGTACTTTGGCCACCTCACACGAAGAGTTGACTCATTGGAAAAGACTCTGATGCTGGGAGGGATTGGGGGCAGGAAGAGAAGGGGATGACAGAGGATGAGATGGCTGGATGGCATCACTGACTCGATGGACGTGAGTCTGAGTGAACTCCGGGTGTTGGTGATGAACAGGGAGGTTGGCATGCTGCGACTCATGGGGTCACAAAGAGTCAGACACGACTGAGCAAATGAATTGAACTGAACTGAAACGCAGCACGCCAGACCTCCCTGTCCATCACCAACTGCCGGAGTCCACCCAAACCCATGTCCATCGAGTCGGTGATGCCATCTAACCATTTCATCCTCTGTTGTCCCCTTCTCCTCCTGGCCTCAATCTTTCCCAGCATCAGGGTCTTTTCAAATGAGTCAGCTCTTCACATCAGGTGGCCAAAGTATTGGAGTTTCAGCTTAAGCATCAGTCCTTCCAATGAATATTCAGGACTGATCTCCTTCAGGATGGACTGGTTGGATCTCCTTGCAGTCCAAGGGACTCTCAAGAGTCTTCTCCAACACCACAGTTCTAAAGCATCAATTCTTCAGCACTCAGCTTTCTTGATAGTCCAACTGTCACATCCATACATGATCACTGGAAAAACCATAGCCTTGAGTAGACAGACCTTTATTGGCAAAGTAATGTCTCTGCTTTTTAATATGCTGTCTAGGTTGGTCATAACTTTCCTTCCAAGGAGTAAGCATCTTTTAATTTCATGGCTGCAGTCACCATCTGTAGTGATTTTAGAGCCCAGAAAAATAAAGTCTGACACTGTTTCCACTGTTTCCCCATCTATTTCTCATAAAGTGATGGGACCAGATGCCATGATCTTCGTTTTCTGAATGTTGAGCTTTAAGCCAACTTTTTCACTCTCCTCTTTCACTTTCATCAAGAGGCTCTTTAGTTCTTCTTCTTCGCTTTCTGCCATAAGGGTGGTGTCATCTGCATATCTGAGGTTATTGATATTTCTCCCAGCAATCTTGATTCCAGCTTGTGCTTCTTCCAGCCCAGCGTTTCTCATGATGTACTCTGCATAGAAGTTAAATAAGCAGGGTGACAATATACAGTCTTGATGTACTCCTTTTCCTATTTGGAACCAGTCTGTTGTTCCATGTCCAGTTCTAACTGTTGCTTCCTGACGTGCATATAGGTTTCTCAAGAGGCAGGTCAGGTGGTCTGGTATTCCCATCTCTTTCAAAATTTTCCACAGTTTATTGTGATCCACACAGTCAAAGGCTTTGGCATAGTCAGTAAAGCAGAAATAGATGTTTTTTCTGGAACTCTTGTACCTTGGCCAAAATTCTATTTTTGCATGGGAATTAATTGGAATTTCCTGTTTACAACAATGACAGCTCTGAAGAATTTATATCATGTTACATTATAGCATGGAATAAATATATCTGGGTACATTAACCACCTAAATATGGGCTCTCTATATGAAAACTCAAGCTGTGAACATCCAAAACTCAAACAGGTACAATATTTGTATCTTAGGGTCAAGAGTCACCTCTTATTTTCTCTCCTTTTTCCATCTCTTGCGCCATCAGTCAGTTCAGTCACTCAGTCATGTCCGACTCTTTGCAACCCCATGGACTGCAGCACGCCAGGCTTCCCTGTCCATCATCAACTCCTGGAGCTTGCTCAAACTCATGTCCATCAAGTTGGTGATGCCATCCAACCATCTCATCCTCTGTTGTCCCCTTCTCCTCCTGCCTTCAATCTTTCCCAGCATCAGAGTCTTTTCAAATGAATCAGTTCTTTGCATCAGGTGGCCAAAGTATTAGAGTTTCAGCTTCAGCATCAGTCCTTCCAATGAATATTCAGGACTGATTTCCTTTAGGATGGATTGGTTGGATCTCCTCGCAGTCCAAAGGACTCTCAAGAGTCTTCTCTTAAGAGTCTTGCTCCATAAGTCCACCCAAACTGGCTTTGTCATCAACCACTGCATGGAAATGTTTCTCACCAGAATATTAGTGACACCTGATTGTACATTAAAAAAAAAAAACTATTTTAAAACATTTTATTTAGATATTATTTCAAATGTATAGAATGTATAGAAGAAAAGCTATGACCAACCTAGCCAGCATATTAGAAAGCAGACATTACTTTGCTAACAAAGGTCCATCTAGTCAAAGCTATGATTTTTCCAGTAGTCATATATGGATGTGAGAGTTGGACTATAAAGAAAGCTGAGCACCGAAGAATTGATGCTTTTGAACTGTGGTGTTGTGGAAGACTCTTGAGAGTCCCTTGGAATGCAAGGAGATCCAACCAGTCCATCCTAAAGGAAATCAGTCCTGAGTATTCATTAGAAGGACTGATGCTGAAGCTGAAACTCCAATACTGTGGCCACCTGATGCAAAGAACTGACTCATTGGAAAAGATCCTGATGCTGGGAAATATTGAAGGTGAGAGGAGAAGGGGACGACAGAGGATGAGATGGTTGGATGGCATCACTGACTCAATGGACATGAGTTTGAGTAAGCTCTGAGAGCTGGTGATGGACAGGGAAGCCTGGCATGCTGCAGTCCATGGGGTTGCAAAGAGTTGGACACAACTGAGTGACTGAACTGACCTGAGGCTTTTTCCATCATGCGTCTCTGCCATTTTCAACATATGACCTCCAAGATCATGAGATGATGGGAAAAAATATGGAGATGGTGCTTGGAGAGTTTTAATGGGCCAGGCCTGGAATTTACCCACATTACTTCTGTCTGCATTTCACTGGCCAGGATGCAATCACATGGCCATACATAACTACAAAGGCAGCTTGGAAATGTGGGTGCCCAAGAGGAAGAGGACAGGGGTTTTTCCAACAACTAGTTAGTATATGCCAAGAAGGTCTGGTCTTTTGCATGTCGTTTATAAATTCCTGAAGGCCTAGTCAGTGAAAAATTATGGTCATCATTATGAACTCACGCTACAAAATACTTAATTGTCAAAAGAAAAACCTCATTGGATTAATGCATGGCACTTCCTAAAGCATGAAACCAGGGATGAAAACAGAATGATTTTCTAAAGTTCATCCCAAGCTGGATAAAAATTAAATAAAAACACACTTGTTTATTGCGACTTGCAGCTAACTCAAATTTTGCTGTCATTGTTAACATGGAGAGCTGTCACTTTAATTCATGCCTGCAAAGCCTGCAGGGTTGATTTGTACCTTGGATACTAAGAAATGCTGTGGCATAAGTAAATGTTGCCACTTAATGCTTGACAAATGCACCTTGCCCAAAGAAAGTCACTCAGGTGGAGGCAAAATTGTGATTGTGACAGAATGACTCAGTTGCGGGTGGGCGCAGGGTAAAGGGGCAATCACAAGCCCAAGGAGAAAAGGGCCTGTGTGGGAGTGGAGCTGTGTGATTAAACCTAAGAAGTACCAGGCTAGTCCTCCAACAGTCTGAAGGCTTTCTGGGTAAATGCAGAGCCAGTGTTTTGAGGGGAAAAAAAGAAGGGTCTAGGAAAGCAGACCTTACACAACAGTAGCCAAAAGGAGTGAGAAAAGGTGGAATGGAACTGGGTCTTTTTTTTGCCTATGGCATGGGGAGTTTATCCATTGAATTTCTAAAGTTGCAACCACCTCTCTGTTTATGATGAATGAGGTCAGGAAATCTCATGGGCTGTACATTAATGACAGGAAGCATTTGAAAAGTCATCTTATTTCTTCTCCTAGTGTTATTTCCAAATACCTTTGTGTGAGGTGAGTTAATAAGGCAGCCTTTCCAGGAAGAGGAAGCCATAATGTCAGCCGCCATTACTGAGTAAACAATGTGGATCAGGGACTCTACTGGGTTATAAACCCTTTTCCCCAATGCACATGATGACTGATTCTGAAGGGAATGTGCAAGTTTTATTTATTTTTATATGTATTTTTTGATTGTGATAAATGAGTAAGATACATTGAACCACATTTTAAAAATAGCTATTTTGGAAGAAAAGTCCCCTTCCTTCTCTGAAAGTGATTGGATGTGGTTTGAAAAGATGTGGATTAAGCAGTTTTTGCTATTCCCTGAAGTTATATTCTAAAGAATTCATCAGCGACAGACACATTTTGAAGAAAGTTACTACTCTTTAAAAACTGTGTCTTGTATAGAAATGAAGGACAGCAGAGTGAGTTTGTTTCAGTATTAAAGCTCTTCTGGTTTCAAATGTGTCAGTTATATAGGCACAAGTCTCATGAGATCCCAGAGGTTTGTAGAATATATGGAGTGCAGGCTTAAATACAACAGGTGGGAAAAGTGGTAGAAAACTTCCCTTCTTTGGAAAATACTGTTTAATTAAAAAAATTTTTTTTTTACTTTACAATATTGTATTGGTTCTGCCACATAAGATTCATGTTGATGTGTGGCAGAAAAAACTGTTTAAATGCCTACCCTGGAGTCATGAACTTCTCAAGGGAACTCTAAAACTTTTTTTAATCCTTGGCCCAAGGGGGGACCATTTTAAAGGATGTTAAGGCCTTCTTATGCCTTTCTTGTCTGGCTAGGGTAGCCATTCAGATCCAGAAGTTCTATGGACCTGACTTTGATGATTACCCCAAGGTGTGCTGAAAAAAGTGTTAGTCACTCAGTTGTCTTCGATTCTTTGTGACTCCATGAACTGTAGTCTGCCAGGCTCTTCTGTCCATGAAATTCTCCAGGTAAGAATATTGCAGTGGGTAGCCATTCCCTTCTCCAGGGGATCTTCCCAACCCAGGGATCCACCCCAGGTCTCCTGCATTGTAGGCAGATTCTTTACTATCTGAGCCACCATGGAAGCCTGATCACCCCAAAACCTGATTATAAATGATCCATATAGCTCCTGCATCAAATGTAGAGGCAGAAGAATGGAGAGAACACTTAGAGATGGTTTTGCCTCTAAGGAGGAGTCACGTACTGCCGCTGTCACTTTCATAGAGGCAGAAGGATGGGGAATGTATTTAAAGATGGTTGTGCCTCTAAACTGGAGTCATTTATTGTCACGGTCACTCTCAAGCTGAATAGTGAAGAAAATCACACCCACAGCATTTGCTAAGTAAGGGCAAAGAAAATTATCATGCAATTCATCTATCTCCTCTCTCAGCTGCCATGTGAGGCCCTCTTCCAATCCAGCAAATAGATTTGTTAGACATTATTGCAGCAGTACAATGAATTTAATCAATCAGAATAAGATTTTTTCTGTCCTTCCAACGTCTTTAAAAATAATGAATGTATTAACTCTTCTAATTTTTCTCCCTAAGCCTTAGAGTTTTAAAATTGAAATCAATATAAGAAAAAGAATCACATTTAAATGGGGGTGATGGTGGAGGGTGGGGAGATTGGAACGTAAGAGGAAATTTGCCAGTGCCTGGAGATGAGTCCTGGCTGACCCTCCAAAGTGTCCTTCAGTGACAGGTCATGGGCGTGGATTACTCCACATACCAAATGTTAGTCTGCATTTGACTGTTTTACAAAGGCAATTCCTGTCTGCTAGAGACCAGTCTCCCCCACATGACTATAAATCCATATTCAATTCCAGTACAAGCTGGTTTGAAATCTTATGCTTGTTATTAATATTTGCCAGAGTTTTCAAATATTTGGAAACACGACATTCATGAAGAGCTCATCCTGGTTTCTTTTTCCTTCCTCCAATCCCAAGGTAAACTCTTATTCTTGGTCATGAATTTCTTTCAAAATGTTCAGATCCTGGAATAAACCAATTTGTGCTATGCTCCTGTGTGTTTATTCAAAGGAGGTCAAACTGGAGGAGTAAAATGAACTGCAATTGGGGATGGGATTATCCCCATGAAATTTCCAATCTCAAGAAGGTTCCAGAAAGAATAGAGAAACTCACTGATGCTCTCTTGAGCATGATAGTCTATTCTAAACTAGCTGCTGTTCTAATACTTCAGAATTTTCACCAGACACCTCAGAACCTTCATGTGATGGATGGATGACATAAAAGCCAAGCTGGTATAGTCTCTCAGCATTCTGCCCTCTCTTTAGCATGGAGGGCATAAATGAAATACCCCCTCCACATGCATACCTGAATGGTATGAGGTTTGGCAAACAAGTTATCCTTAGCAAATTCTAGTCCTTTGACCTGCCTGCTCCTACGGATTTTTAGCTCTGAACTTCCTGCAAGTATGTCATTTTCACTTGTTTCCAGAAATAAGACTTTTTACACTTGCTTTTCCAGGCTTAAATATCAAATTGATTGATTAGTTTTGCTAATAAACAATGAAACAGGAAGCCGGTACTAGGTTCTAAGAAAGATCACAGGGTCTGCAGACCTGGACCCCCAGGTCCTGCTGGGGGCTCTGCAGTCCCAGGTGTGATGGGATGATGGCTCTTATGTATTTCTACCACACTGCTTAACACACACACACACACAAGATGGCTTAGAATACAAACACACATAAAACGGTTCACGCAACAGCCATAGAACACGAAACATCTGAAAAGGCAGAATGCCTGATAAGGAAGCCACAAAGGTTAGTACGATGCTAAATCGCTTCAGTCGTGTCCGACTCTGTGCGACGCCATAGACGGCAGCCCACCAGGTTCCCCTGTCCCTGGGATTCTCCAGGCAAGAATACTGGAGTGGGTTGCCATTTCCTTCTCCAATGCATGAAAGTGAAAAGTGAAAGTGAAGTTGCTCAGTCATGTCCGACTCTTAGCAACCCCATGGACTGCAGCCCACCAGGTTCCTCCGTCCATGGGATTTCCAGGCGAGAGCACTGGAGTGGGGTGCCATTGCTGTCAATAAATGGAAAACTTAATGTAGGCAAAAATGTAAGCAAGACAGTTACATATAAGTACCCTTCTGAGTGTATAGAGGTGGTTTCTCTTACTGCTAAAATCTAAATCCTTTATTCAGGAGACCTTGAAGTACGCCATTACACAAGGGTTTAAACCATTTTATGAAGATTTAGAAATCAAAAATGTTATGGTTAAATGGCTTAAGTAAGCCCAAATATAGGTCAACAGTTGGAGACTGCTAACTTGAGATTTAATCCCAAGTCTGTGTGGAGAATTCATGGGACGTACGGGCTTGGAAGGAAGAGAACTACATCCTTACTTTCATCAACTTCTGAGATTTCTCAGCACTTTCTCCCACTGTGCATGAAGCTGGCACAGCATTAGCTGTAACTCTCTGTCATTGATAGAAATCACAGGTGTTTGTTATCATGATAGAGTTGTTGCAAATGTCTCAAAATTTCATCCCTTTTCCTTGCTACTTTGAAATTACAGTTGCAGTAAACCTCAGGCAGGTCTTATTTGTACTGCTTTAGTTAAGAGGCATGTATGTTGCTCTACTGAAATATTTGATAACTGAATTTTAGTATAAATGTTTTTTTTAAGTCCCTGCATTTTCTTTATGTATTGAAGTAATTATTCTGAAAAGTGTCCTGTGGGTTTCATCAGACCACCAGTGGGCTCTAAAGCATAGTAAAAGATCAGACTCCTGCCTCAAGGAGGTAAGAGACAAACCTAACATGATCCAGAGTTTTCAGATGATCTAACTTGATATAAGTATGAAAGTGAAAGTGAAGTCGCTCAGTCGTGTCCAACTCTTTGCGACCCTGTGGACTGTAGCCTACTAGGCTCCTCTCTCCATGGGATTCTCTAGGCAAGAATACTGAAGTGGGTTGCCATTTCCTTCTCCAGGGGAGCTTCCCAACCCAGGGATTGAACCCGGGTCTCCCACATTGCAGGCAGACACTTTAACTTCTGAGCCACCAGGGAAGCCCTTGATATAAGTATAGGGTTTAGAAAACCTAAAAGGAATATAAGATAGCACATTACTTAAATTACACACCTCTTTCTGCTAAAAAATCCTTTGATTCTGAATATCTGCTAAGGTTATGAACAGTAAATAAACAGTGAGTGAAATTCAAGGCCCTATGCCCTACCTTTTAAATTGTATTCTGGAGAATTCCGTGGACTGAGGACCTTGGCAGGCTACAGTCCATGGGGTCGCAAAGAGTAGGACATGACTGAGCAACTAACACCTTTGCTTTTTTTAAAAAAAAAAAAAAATATGCATTTGGCTGCACCAAGTCTTGGTTACAGCATGTGGGATCTAGTTCCCCGACCAGGGATCGAACCCAGGCCCCCTGCATTGGGAGCATGGAGCCTTAGCCACTGGACCACCAGGGAAGTCCCCACTTTCACTTTAATTGTTGAGTGACTAAAGGGCAAACATTTCACTTTGTCTGTATGAGCCTGGCTTTTGCCATCTTTATCTAAAATGTTTTCCTCTGAATTAAGATCTCAAAGGGCACCCAATCAGCTGAATTATGAGAAAGTGGCCCCAAGAGTGGGCCAGATGCTTGTATTACATACTGTATTATAAGAGTGTCTATTATATGCCTTCCTGGGCTGCCTACTGCATCTAATCCTCTTGAGTTTCCCTCAGCTCTACTCTGGCACCCGTCTGAAGGGCCAGACTGGACCAGTGTTCCTGTGTCTGTGGCCTTCATCTCATCACACCTCCTAAGACGGCTCCACCCCCAACATCTGCTGGAGCCACACCTCTAATACTTCACTCTCTTACCATCGAGTATGTTTCCTGCATCAAACAGTCTTTGTCTCTCAAAGTATTATAATTCTGCCTCTATCCTGTTTAAGGTTCCAAGAAATATTTAAGTACTTTAAAAAAATCAAGGTATGACAGATGTAAGGAAAAATGTACAAGCTATGTATGTGGAAGTAGGATGAGCTTTTCTAGAATGAATAGACCTCTGTACTTAGCACCCTGATGGAGAAATGGAACATTACCATGCCCAGGAGCTCTCTGGCCACCCCTTCCTGTCCTCATGCCATCCTATTCCATCGAGGATAACCACAAGCCTGGCTTCTGATAGCACTATTTAGTTTTGCATGGTTTTCCCTACTTTATAGACATGCATTAGTATCTGGCTTCTTTTGCTCAACACGGTGTTTGTGAGATTTAGGTTCCTGGAAAATTTTAAACTCAAAAGTTCAGTTCTTGTTTATCCCTCTAGAGTGTTAGTGTTCAGGATGGGGAGAAGAACAAAAATATTTCTTTTAGGAAAGTTGACCTTCAGGGGACCTAAAAACCCTGCCCTTGGAGTTTAGATTGCACTATTTTTAATGTGTTCTGCGTTTTCTTTTTCTTAGAAATCGAGCCTAATTTTATTTCCTGTCAAGAGTTAGGGTTGAATTCAACAAAGCTGTGGATGCCTTGCAGACAAATATCGGAACTCTTGAAAGCAATGATACTTAGAAGTTAGTTTATTGTCATTCGGAACCACCAGAACATCATATCTGCACATTTAAAGTAAACCAGGTTGTGTTAAATATATTACTTGTTTAAAATTATTTCTCTCATTGCTGCTTTTCTGTGTCACTCACTTTACAATGTTAGATGAGCAGATTCAACATGGTGTCATGGGAAGAACGCTGAATAGGGGCTCAGAGACAAACATTTTGCTCTAAACACAGGCCTAGGCAGCTGCCTCACACCAGTTCTCTCTGCCTTAGATGCCCTGTCTCTTAGGCTTGCTTTGAAAATCAGAATGAGATGATGTATAAGGAAGGCTTCATGAACTGTGGTTTTCTGTCATTGCTAGCTGTCCCCACATCATGGTTCTCTCACCTTCCACATTTGCTTTGCATATTTACAGGAGGTTTTATTCCTCTGCCTCCTGCTGTTTCTCCACGCCCTTCTTTCTGCCCGATTGCCCATTTTCCTTTCCTGCCTTTCCTGCAAGGTGCTATGTTGCTTTAGTCATGCCCAACTCTTTGCAACCCCATGGTCTGTAACCCTCCAGGCTCCTCTGTCCATGGGATTCCCCAGGCAAGAATACTAGAGTGGGTAGCCATTTCTTTCTCTAGGGGGTCTTCCAGATCCAGGGATTGAACCCACGTCTCTATGTCTCCTGCACTGGCAGGCAGGTTCCTTACAACTAGCACCACCTGGGAAGCCCAAGCTCAGCTCAAAGTCCAACATTTTCATGACATTTCTGCCATATGTGTGCCCACTCTTTTCTCTCTCTTTGGACTCCTCCTGTCCTCATGTTTCACGTTATAGTTTTTTGTTCAATGTTCCCTGTTTGGTTTTTTACCCCCTCAAGAAGGTTAGAAATTCCATGAAAAAAGCAAGTGTCCCTTTGGGGGGGGGGGCTGGGGGAGGGGACAACCATCTTAAAAAGGACATGGTAGGCATTTCATGCATAATGTTGATTTGCTTGAGAGTTTTTTAAAATAAGGGACAAAAATCAGTGGTATGCTGGTAAAAGTCTTTATTTGTAGTGTTTGCTGATTCCCTTGGTGTAAATACTTCCATCATGGCTGATTTCAAGTTATCAACATGATGTCAATTAACTCACAAAATTCCTGAATTTTTTAAACAATTAGTTCTTATGGACCAGTGTGAATTGGCTCTAATATCCCACTATGGGGCTTCCCTGGTGGCTCAGATGGTGAAGAATCTGCCTCAATGCAGGAGACCTGGGTTCGATCACTGGGTTGGGAAGATCCCCTGGAGAGGGGAATGGCCACCTACTCCAGTATTTTTGCCTGGCGAATACCATGGACAGAGGAGCCTGGCAGGCTACAGTCCATGGGGTCGCAAAGAGTTGGACATGACTGAGCGACTAACACACACACACACACACACACACCACTAGACAAAATTTTATAAATAAGAAGTTCCTTTAAGGGAATTCCCTGGTGGTCCTATGGTTAGGACTCAGCACTTTCACTGCTGAGGGCCAGGGTTCAGTCCCTGGTTGGACAACTAAGATCCCATGAGCCACACAGTATGGCCAAAAAAAAAAAAAAACTTCTTTTTAAATAAACATTATAACCTTCTTCCTGCTTCATCAGAAAAATGTAAAATGTGATATTTTATTATGGAAAAGTCATTCTGTTGTTTCCTAATCTCCCAGAAAAAGCCTGGATGTGAACATTTTTCAAGAAATAGATTTATGTGGACAGATGCTAGAAGCCAGTGCCTAATTATTCTGAAGCATCTTGCTCTGTCTGTCAGATATGGTAAAAACCATAAAGTGATTCATCTGTATCATGTGTGACTTGATATCACCTTAGTTTAAAAAATGCTACTCTTCTAACCAGAGCTGTGCTGCACTTTTAGTTTTAAATGTGACAAATGTTCCTGTAGTAGAAACTTTATTTCCAACCTGTTGAAGCTTTGGGTAGAAGGTTCTCAATCAGTGAGGTGCATGGGAATGGTCTTGAAGTTGTAGGAAATTCATCAGAGCTTGAGGGTGTGGTGGGAGGGCAGTCAGGGCACCAGGGAGATTTCTGAAAGAGAAAGGGACCACAAAGCAACTATACGTTCCTTGATTATTCTGAGAGATTATGTACTAAAGTCTCAACAATAAGCTTAAAATCTTACAGTAATCATCTGGCTGGCAGAAAAACACATTCCCTTAAATAACCATATGAAGTTCATTTAAAAGTGATCCATGTCTATGCAGAGAAAGCAAACTGGTTGAGTGAGGTCAGAAGATTCTCAAAAGACTCAGATAAGATTCACCTGAGACATAATAGTGATTCCCTGTGGCTCAGTTGATAAAGAATCTGCCTGCAATGCAGAAGACCTGCGTTTGATCCCTGGGTTGGGCAGATCCCCTGGAGGAGGGCATGGCAACCCACTCCAGTATTCTTGCCAGGAAAATCCCCATGGACAGAGGAGCCTGGCAGGCTACAGTCCGTGGGGCTGCAAAGAGTTGGACATGCCTGAACAACTAAGCACAGCACAAGACAATAAATTGAGACTTTTTAACCTAGCCTCAAGCCAGATCTTTGAAGGCTTACTATCTCTAGGTCATAAGGAAAGAGAAGGGTAAAATGGCCTCAAGCCATCTGTAAAAGGGCCATAATAAGAAATAACTGAACTATGCAAGTTCTAGCTGAGCCCTGATCCTTTGTTTTCTAACCAAGGCAGAACTAGGAACTGACCTACATACCAATCATTTATTTTCTTTATTTTCCTAAAGTAGAAATGAACTCACTGTATAAAAGTGACTGGTTTCCACAGGAGGGGAAAAAAATCAAGGGAATGATACAAGTGGTTTGCATTCAGAGGATCTCTATAACCAATGAAAAGCAAATCTCTGGGATTGTAGAGCTCAAAATCAATAAAGCATGTGGGTACTTTCAGTGGAAATCACAGGGGTTTGAGATGTTGAAGTCCTAACTCACAGTATTTCAGACTATGACCTTATTTAGAAATAGGCTCACTGCAGATGTAATTAGCTAAGATGAGGTCATGCTCAAAAATCTTTAACAAAATACTAGCAAACCCAATTCAACAGCACATTAAAGAATTATATACCATGACTAAGTGGGATTTATTCCTGGAATGTGGGAGTGGTGCAATATATGAAAATTGATAAGTATTAGTATAACACATTAATAGAAGGAAGGACCAAAGTAGGGAAAAAAACTCTACATGATCATCTCAAATAATGCAGAAAAACCATTTGGCAAGATCCAACACCCTTGCATGAGAAAAACAACATGCCAGGAATAAAAAGAAACTACCTGCACATGATAAAGGCCATACATGATAATCCTACTGCTAACATCATACTCATTAGGGAAAGGCTGAAAGCTTTTCCTCTAAGATCACAAACAAGATTAGAATACCTGCTATCAAGACTTTTATTTAAAATAGCATTGGAAGTCCTAGCCAGAGCAATCAGGTAAGAAAAATAAAGACAAGATATCCAAATTGAAAAGGAAGAGTTAAAGGCAAATGACATGATCTTAGATGAGAAAACTCTAAAGATTTCACACCAAAAATATCAGAATAGATGATTTAGCAAAGTTGTAGGACATAAAATCAACACACTAAAGTTAGTTGTGTCTCTATACACTGAGAATGAAAAATCTGAAAAGAAAATTGAGAAAAAAAGTTCATATAAAATAGCATCAAAAATAATAAAATGTCAAGAAAGTGGAAAGTCTTATATACTGAAAACTATAAAACACTGCTGAAAGAAATTAAAAACACAAATAATTGATGGGAATGTTAACTGGTGCAGCCACTATGGAAAACAATATGGAGATTCCTCAAAAAAACTGAAAATAGAGTTGCCATATGATCCAGCGATTCCCTCCTGGGAATATACCCAGACAAAGCTACAATTTGATAGGATACATGCACCCCTATGTTCATAGCAGCATTATTTACAACAGCCAAGACATGCAAACATCCTAAATGCCCATCAACAGATGAATGGATAAAGAAGATATGGTGTGTATGTGTGTGTATATATATATATATATATATATATATATATATATATAATGGAATATTGCTGCTACTGCTACTGCTGCTAAGTTGCTTCAGTCGTGTCCGACTCTGTGCGACCCCATAGACGGCAGCCCACCAGTCTTCCCCGTCCCTGGGATTCCCCAGGCAAGAACACTGGAGTGGGTTGCCATTTCCTTCTCCAATGCATGAAAGTGAAAAGTGAAAGGGAAGTCGCTCAGTCGTATCCGACCCTCAGCGACCCCATGGACTGCAGCCTACCAGGCTCCTCCATCCATGGGATTTTCCAGGCAAGAGTACTGGAGTGCAGTGCCATCAATAATGGAATATTACTCAGCCATAAAAAAGAATGAAATAATGCCATTTGCAGCAACATGGATGAACCTAGAGATTATCACACTAACAGAAGTAAGTCAGAAAGAGAAAGACACCTAGATATCACTTCTAGGTGGAATCTAAAGATTATGACACAAATGAACATATCTGAAATAGAAACAGACTTACAGACATAGAGAACAGACCTGTGGTTCTCAAGAGAGGAGAGAAGGATTTGGAGCCTGGGACTAGAAGATGCAAGTTATTATATACAGAATGGATAAACAACAGGGTCCTCCTGTAGAGCACAGGGAACTATATTCAGTATCTTGTGATAAACCATAATGGAAAAGAATATAAAAAAGAATATATGTAATATATATGTATAACTGAATCACTTTGCCGTACAGCACAAATTAAACATATTGTAAATCAACTAATCCTCAATAAAATGTTTAAAAGGTTAAGTCAAAATAGATTAAAGACCTAAACTTAAGACTCAAAACTATGAAATTCCCAGAAGGCAACAGAAGGAAGAGCATCAAGACTTTGGATTTGACAATGATTTCTTGGACATGACACTAAAAGTACAGAAAACAAAAGCAATAATAGACAAATGGAACTATATCCAACTTAAAAATCTGTGCATTAAAGGACACAATCAACAGAGTAAAAAGGTAACCTATAAAGTGGGAGAGAATATTTGCAAATCATATATCTGATAAAGAATAAATATCTAATACATAAAAAGAACTCCAACTCAACAACAATCAAAAACCCAAGTAACATGATTTAAAAATGGTCAAAGGACTTGATTAGACATTTCTCCAAAGAATACATATAAATGGCCAACACACACATGAAAAGATGTTCCACATCACTAACCATTAGAGAAATGCAAATCAAAAACACAGTTAGATACCAACTCATATCCATTATAATGGCTAATGTAAACAAACAAAACGGAAAATAAGCATTGGTGAGGATGTGGAGTAATTGGAACTCTTGTGCACTGTTGATGGGAATGTAAAATGGTACAACCATTATGGAAAAGAATATGACAATTTCTCAAAAAATTAAATATAGAACTACCATATGACCCAGTAATCCCATTTCTGAGTATATATCCAAGAGAACTGAAAGCAGGGTCTCAAAACTTCCTTGTTCCAAGGGAAGCAAACTGCTATATTTTAAGTAGGCCCACGGGGGACCTGAGGCTTCAGGCCAAAAGCCCACTAGGACTTGAGGCATGCCAATAACTACTTGAGTGCATCTGCAAACCAATCTTTCAGTGCCAGTCAAATCTCTGGATGACTGCAGGCATGGTCAACAGCTTAACTACAATCTCATACAAGTTTGTGAATCACCACCTACCTTAGATTAGATGCTCTTGAATTCCTGATCCACAGAAATGGTGAAATAAGAAATGCTTGCTGGTTTAAACTAAGATTTCGGGTAGTCTGTTATGCAGCAATAGAAAACCAGCAGATAACTCTAGCACTACCATTCTGAATGGAATGAGGACCTTCAAACATAATGATAGAGAGTCATCTATTTTCAACTGTGGCTACAGTTTTACATTTATGGGGGGAAAAAAGAGTTCATTTTTAATCATGGTGAAAATAACATAGTCAAATATCAAAACTAGAACACATAGAGGATTATATGGGATCATATAAAAACGTGACCACTAGTACACAAAGGATCAACAATAAAGTATTTTGAATAACTGAAAAATGTTGACCTCATATGCCCTTGTGATATTTTCATTTCATATTCGAGATATTCAGATTATATGCTACATTCCTCACTGGCATCACATGCTCCAGATCACAGAACATTGCCTCCCCTCATGATTTGGGAACATTCTATTTTATTGCAATTACAGTTTTCAGGGATGACAGGTGCTGAATAATTATGGGAAAATTGCTTTAGTACTCTTCCATAAAATTTACATGTTACCAAGCCTGGCTTTTGTTGAGACTGTAATCCTATGCTTGAAGATGTGTAGACCCATGTTACAGCTCAAAATACAATCTAAATGTATTTTATAAGATTTCCTTTGAATATTTTAGCTGCTTTACAGCATCAGGCAGAGGGAAATTAGAGTTCTGTGAATTATCTATAGTCAGCCAATTTTTTTTTGTCTATATTACTTGCCCCATTGTCATCCTCCCTAAAATGAAAGGTTGGAATAGATACTAGATAATTTTTAAGGTCCACTTTACCTTTAAGAATGTAAATGTATCTAAGAAGTGACTTGTGGGGTTAAAATGAGGAATCTTAGGGCTTGTCTGGAAATCCTTTGACCCTTTGGGGACAGGTCAACTCTCTCCTAGCAGTCAGAGTGGAAAACAGACTGACCTTGAATAAGATACAGCTTATCCTGATACGGGCTTTCCTTGTGGCTCAGCTGGTAAAGCATCCGCCTGTAATGTGGGAGACCTGGGTTTAATCCCTGGGTTGGGAAGATCCCCTGGAGAAGGGAAAGGCTACTCACTCCAGTATTCTGGCCTGGAGAATTCCATGGACTGTATAGTTGTCCATGGAGTCACAAAGAGTTGGATTTATCCTGATAAGGATGGAATTAATGACAGGAATGTCCTGGACTCTAGGCTCTTTGTTGGGGTTCCACAGCAGGGAGGCTCGTTTTTCTAAGTAATTATCAAAGGGAATCATTGGGCAGAACCCTTAGTGTGTGGCCAAGACATGACTTAGCGACTAAACAACAACAATCCATGCAGGAGTCACAAAGCAATGATAGAAATACTTGTGTGTGTGTGTGTTTGTGGACTTTTGGGGGCCATTTTATATAAGTACACCGATTCCAGTGAGGGGACAATAAACCCTGGACAAGCTGGAATTGACGTTTCCAGGGTCCCTTCTTCTGATAGGTAGCATGCTTGAGGAATCAGAACAGACAAGTGTCTGTCAAGATGCAATTGAGAAAGGAGGACACCCTGGAGGAAACACCAGTCAACAGAGAAAATTTAATATAGGGACTCGGTTGCACAGGACTGAGAAGACAAGGAGGAAAGACTGAATTAATATAGAGGTATCACTGTAAGTGGAAGCAATGCCCCTCCTAAGCCTGCAGGAGCAAACGGAAGAAAGTGACATTATCAGAACCGAAAATCTATGCACAGAGCTGGGGCTCAGACCTCTGGGGAGGCAGCTGCCAGGTGGCGGGAACTGATATCTTTAAAGAGCTGAAGAGTAATACTGGGAATTGCAAACAATTCTTATTGGAAGCAATGCTGCCATGGCAAGGAAGCATGGCCAGGATGACATTGACAGAGCAGCAAGCAAAGGGGAAGAATTTCTGTCCTGTCTGCAAGGCTTCTGCCTCTATCGAGCACCCCTTCCTGGCAGAGCCAAACAGGGAGACAGATGGCAAAGGCGTGAGGATGTTTGCAGAGGTCCAGCCCCAGCATCAGAGAGCACAGTCGAAAAGGGAGGGCTTGAGCTCAGGGACTATGATTTAATAACTAGACAGTATAGAAAAAAAGAGGCGGCTGCAGTCCTGAGTGAAGCTAGGAGCCAAGAGCTGTAGGACTGGCACTGCTAACAGGGGACAGCAGGAAGCCATGGAACAGACTCTCATGGGAACAACATATAATTCAGGGATGGGATCCCAGGGGGCAGCAGAAGGCACAGGGGGCCTGGGATAGTAGAGCCATTTGGCGTAGGCCTCAAAGTTGGGTTTGGATGGGGCTCAATTTCAGCCATTGTTCAGTAAAAAATTTTGTGAGAGAGCAGGGTAAGGCCTCATCCATTTATTATTATATAGGCCATTAAGACAGAGAAGGTGATGGCACCCCACCCCTGGAAAATCCCATGGACGGAGGAGCCTGGTAGGCTGCAGTCCATGAGGTCGCTAAGAGTCGGACACGACTGAGCGACTTCACTTTCACTTTCATGCATTGAAGAAGGAAATGGCAACCCGCTCCAGTGTTCTTGCCTGGAGAATCCCAGGGACAGGGGAGCCTGGTGGGCTGCCGTCTCTGGGGTCGCACAGAGTCAGACACGACTGAAGCGACTTAGCAGCAGTAGCTTAGCAGGCCATTAAGAAAAAGAACTTCCTACACTTAGGCTTAGCTCAGAAAATAACTTAGAAAAATTTAACTTGCATACATCCAATGGTGGTGGGATTTTGGTATTAAAATGCTGTGAAAATGATCAAGAGTGTCCTGACCTGTCACAAAGTGAAATAGCAAGTTGATGTCCACTTATATCTTGAATTTGAGTGAATGGGGTTGGGTGAGTAGGAACCAATAGAACCTCTGACACAAATATCACACGTGTATTTGTATTTATGTGGTAGTACATATTCACATATGTTGGGAGACAGCTGGTAACGCAATAATTTAATACTTAATTTCCAATGTTCCTAGTTAGAGGGCCTTAAAACCAACCACCTCTCCCCTTACAGTAAAGGGGAGTTTGTTTCCACTCAGGCAAAGATACTCATTACTGGGCTTCCTGTAGAACCAAGACATCAGCCAGTACCTAAATGGGTCTTCCCTCTCTCTCCTTGATTTTCTACCACAGAAGGGGAAGGAAGATCCATTAAGAGAAATGTGTGATTATTTTCCAGCCTCACTGAATCTGCTGAAGTAGATTCTTTACAGAATGACCTGAAGCCACAGCTTCAGAGGAAGCAAGCACTTACAAGGCCAAGCTGACCTGAAGCTCAGAAAAAAAGATGTTTTTATGACCCAAAGACGATGGATGAGTCATAAAGATACAACCATAGTTCCAAACACAGGATTAGAACTGGAACAAACATATAACAATGAAAAGATATTGCAAAAGGTTCTAAATTATATCCTTATATCCTCAATTTTGTTTTATTCAATGGCATCCTTTGTCAAGCTATCATATCTGCTTTTTAATATTTATGTTTTAACATGAGCTCTTGTTTTGATAAAACTACAATACAACCAGAAAAAAATATGTGGTCATAACAAAGCTCCCCCGGTGGCGGTACACCTAATTTTAGGGCACATTCCTAACAGAAAATAGCCTTTTGAGCTTTGAACTTGTGGTTTCAAGATTGAAATGACTGATAATAAGGCACATAACAAAAGCATGTTGAAAAACTTGTTCCCTCTTTTATTCCTGGCCATTTCCAAAGCAGTCCCTACTAGTAATTTTTCTGTTCATAGTTGGGCTCATAGCTAGTTTCATGTCTTGTGTCCTCTTTAGACAAACCCAGGAAGTAATTCTGAACTGTCACTTCTGAGTAATAAGGTTGGGCTGTGTTTCATCATAACGTTGAGCAATGATCACATTCAGAGGATGTATAAACTTGCACTACAAAACAACGGACACCTGTGAGTAAGTGGTTTCCTCAGCCTTGGCCGGTTGCATTGGGATGGTTAACGGAAAGGTGGATTTAGGCTCCACTGAGCTGAATCCAAAAAAAGACTATAAAATATTCTCTCACAATTTTCCCTGTAAGGTTTTCCAGCTGGGGTCCTTGCCTGTCATTTACATGTTAAAGCTCCTGAAAGTATTTCCATTTCAAGCTTTTCACCTTTCAATTTGATCTTAGATGGATGGCTCAAGTGGTAAAGAATTTGCCTGCAATGCAAGAGACACAGGAGATGTGGGTTCGATCCCTGAATTGTTCAGATCCCCAGGAGAAGGAAATGGCAACCCACTCCATTATTCTTGCCTGGAGAATCCCATGGACTAAGGAGCCTGGCGGGCTACAGTCCATGGGGTTGCAAAGAATTGGACACGACAGCACACACTTCCCTTGAAAGAAACCTGGCTAAGTGTTCTAGATGCATGCTGACGAAGCAGCCAGTGTTCCCCAGGCTCTGGCCTTCAGTGCTAAAAACAGGCCAGTGCCAGACAAATGCCAGGCACACCAGGACAAGTTGGTCACCCTGCAGACAAATGGCTGTCACCAGTAGGCCTTCACCAAAAACTTCCTTTGCAGGTTTTTTATTGCCCAGATTCGATCTCTCCATGTAACAACAGGTAACCATAGCTTCTAGCAGGTTCAGGGGTTGCTACTGTTATGTAAAAAGGAGCATTTTGTTTTTATGCAAGTATACATTTTGATTGTTTAAGGCAGAGGTCAGCAAATGCTGCCCTTCACCTGTTTTTCACATTTTTAAATTACTAAAAAAGAAAATGACGCAACAGAGATTTTTCTGGAGCCTGCTCCTCAAAGCCTAGAATATTCACTGTCAGCTCCTTTACAGAAAAATTCACTGATCTCTAGCTTAAGATGCATTTACTTATAGAAATATCTTATAGTCAAAACACTAGGCCTATTTTTTGATATAATAAAATCTGTATCTTAATTATAAACTGTCCAAAATTCTCTATTATTCTGCCATGTGCTGGGCTGTACTAAGTCGCTTCAGTCATATCCAACTCTGTGCAATGCTATGGACTGTAGCCTCACAGGCTCCTCTGTCCATGGGATTCTCCAGGCAAGAATACTGGAGTGGGTAGCCATGCCCTCCTCCAGGGGATCTTCCCAACCCAGGGATTGCAACTACGTCTCTTACATCTCCTGCATTGGCAGGCTGGTTCTTTACCACTAGCACCACCCGGGAACTGAATAGAGGGCTTTATAAATTAATGAAAAATATAAAATGTTAAATTGTTTACTTTTTTCCTAAATTCATTATTATCACTCATAGTTGCTTTTTTCTGTAAATTGAATGAAACACTAGAAATCACTAGCAGACACAAGAAAATACTGGAAACCATACCCCTTCATTGTGTAGGTGAGTAAACCAAGACTAGAGAGGAAGCTGTCCTCCAGAGCTCACCCACAGCTGTTTGGGGCAAGAGCCAGAACTCAGACCACCCCGTGACACCAGCATTCCTCGTGATATATATACCACATTGCTGTTTTAATTGCCCAAAGAGATCTCTCATTCATGAGCCAGGATGGCAGTTTTAAAATGAATCATTGTTAAATCATTGCACACCAGTGTATCCTCCTGGACAATTCCCATGCATCATCCCCATTAGACGAAGACAGACAAAAGTCCCTACTATCTCTATGGGGCAATATTTTCCCAGTTTACCCACTGATTTGGTTGCCTATGTTAGTCTGTGCTTTGGACCTGGGTTTGAGGCCAGCCTTCCTGCCTGGGCAGCATGTTAGAATCTCCTGATATGCGTCCTTGTTTGTATGTATGTGAGTGTTGTCTGTTTTATTTTTAATACCATCCTCAGATACTCTGATTCAACCAGTTTGAGCAGAGCTTAAGAAATAAATATGCCTGTACAAAAAAGATCTTCAAAACCCAGATAATCACGATGGTGTGATCACTGACCTAGAGCCAGACGTTCTGAAATGTGAAGTCAAGTGGGCCTTAGAAAGCATCACTACAAACAAAGCTAGTGGAGGTGACGGAATGCCAGTTGAGCTATTCCAAATCCTGAAAGATGATGCTGTGAAAATGCTGCACTCAATATGCCAGCAAATATGGAAAACTTAGCAGTGGCCACAGGACTGGAAAAGGTCAGTTTTCATTCCAATCCCAAAGAAAGGCAATGCCAAAGAATGCTCAAACTACCGCACAATTGCACTCATCTCACATGCTAGTAAAGTTATGCTCAAAATTCTCCAAGCCAGGCTTCATCAACGAACTTCCAGATGTTCAGGCTGGTTTTAGAAAAGGCAGAGGAACCAGAGATCAAATTGCCAACATCCGCTGGATCATCAAAAAAGCAAAAGAGTTCCAGAAAAACATCTACTTCTGCTTTATTGACTATGCCAAAGCCTTTGACTGTGGATCACAATTAACTGTGGAAAATTCTGAAAGAGATGGGAATACCAGACCACCTGACCTGCCTCTTGAGAAACCTGTTTGCAGGTCAGGAAGCAACAGTTAGAACTGGACATGGAACAACAGACTGGTTCCAAATAGGAAAAGGAGTTTGTAAAGGCTGTATATTGTCACCCTACTTATTTAACTTCTATGCAGAGTACATCATGAGAAACGCTGGACAGGAAGAAGCACAAGATGGAATCAAGATTGCCAGCAGAAATATCAATAACCTCAGATATGCAGATGATATCACCCTTATGGCAGAAAGTGAAGAGGAACTAAAAAGCCTCTTGATGAAAGTGAAAGACGAGAGTGAGGAAGTTGGCTTAAAGCTCAACATTCAGAAAACTAAGATCATGGCATCCAGTTCCATCACTTCAGGGGAAATAGGTGGGGAAACAGTGGAAACAGTGTCAGACTTTATTTTGGGGGGCTCCAAAATCACTACAGATGGTGATTGCAGCCATGAAATTAAAAGATGCTTACTCCTTGGAAGGAAAGTTATGACCAACCTAGACAGCATATTAAAAAGCAGAGATATTACTTTGCCAACAAAGGTCTGTCTAGTCAGATCAGATCAGATCAGATCAGTCGCTCAGTCATGTCCGACTCTTTGTGACCCCATGAATCGCAGCACGCCAGGCCTCCCTGTCCATCACCAACTCCCAGAGATCACTGAGACTTACGTCCATCGAGTCAGTGATGCCATCCAGCCATCTCATCCTCTGTTGTCCCCTTCTCCTCCTGCCCCCAATCCCTCCCAGCATCAGTCTTTTCCAATGAGTCAACTCTTTGCATGAGGCGGCCAAAGTACTGGAGTTTCAGCTTTAGCATCATTCCTTCCAAAGAAATCCCAGGGCTGATCTCCTTCAGAATGGACTGGTTGGATCTCCTTGCAGTCCAAGGGACTCTCAAGCGTCTTCTCCAACACCACAGTTCAAAAGCATCAACTCTTCGGTGCTCAGCTTTCTTCACAGTCCAACTCTCACATCCATACATGACCACAGGAAAAACCATAGCCTTGACTAGACGAACCTTTGTTGGCCAAGTAACGTCTCCGCTTTTGAATATGCTATCTAGGTTGGTCATAACTTTCCTTTCAAGGAGTAAGCGTCTTTTAATTTCATGGCTGCAGTCACCATCTGCAGTGATTTTGGAGCCCAGAAAAATAAAGTCTGACACTGTTTCTACTGTTTCCCCATCTATTTCCCATGAAGTGATGGGACCAGATGCCACGATCTTCGTTTCCTGAATGTTGAGCTTTAAGCCAAATTTTTCACCCTCCGCTGTCACTTTCATCAAGAGGCTTTTGAGTTCCTCTTCACTTTCTGCCATAAGGGTGGTGTCATCTGCATATCTGAGGTTATTGATATTTCTCCCAGCAATCTTGATTCCAGCTTGTGTTTCTTCCAGTCCAGTGTTTCTCATGATGTACTCTGCATATAAGTTAAATAAACAGGGTGACTATATACAGCCTTGATGAACTCCTTTTCCTATTTGGAACCAGTCTGTTGTTCCATGTCCAGTTCTGACTGTTGCTTCCTGACCTGCATATAGGTTTCTCAAGAGGCAGGTCAGGTGGTCTGGTATTCCCATCTCTTTCAGAATTTTCCACAGTTTATTGTGATCCACACAGTCAAAGGCTTTGGCATAGTCAATAAAGCAGAAATAGATGTTTTTCTGGAACTCTCTTGCTTTTTCCATGATCCAGTGGATGTTGGCAATTTGATCTCTGGTTCCTCTGCCTTTTCTAAGACCAGCTTGAACATCAGGAAGTTCACGGTTCACATATTGCTGAAGCCTGGCTTGGAGAATTTTGAGCATTACTTTACTAGCGTGTGAGATGAATGCAATTGTGTGGTAGTTTGAGCATTCTTTGGCATTGCCTTTCTTTGGGATTGGAATGAAAATTGACCTTTTCCAGTCCTGTGGCAACTGCTGAGTTTTCCAAATTTGCTGGCATATTGAGTGCAGCATTTTCACAGCATCATCCTTCAGGATTTGGAATAGCTCAACTGGTATTCCGTCACCTCCACTAGCTTTGTTTGTAGTGATGCTTTCTAAGGCCCACTTGACTTCACATTCCAGAACGTCTGGCTCTAGGTCAGTGATCACACCATTGTGATTATCTGGGTTGTGAAGATCTTTTTTGTACAGTTCTTCTGTGTATTCTTGCCATCTCTTCTTAATATCTTCTGCTTCTGTTAGGTCCATACCATTTCTGTCCTTTATCGAACCCATCTTTGCATGAAGTGTTCTTTTGGTATCTCTGATTTTCTTGAAGAGATCCCTAGTCTTTCCCATTCTGTTGTTTTCCTCTATTTCTTTGCATTGATTGCTGAGGAAGGCTTTCTTATCTCTTCTTGCTATTCTTTGGAACTCTGCATTCAGATGTTTATATCTTTCCTTTTCTCCTTTGCTTTTCACTTCTCTTCTTTTCACAGCTATTTGTAAGGCCTCCCCAGACAGCCATTTTGCTTTTTTGCATTTCTTTTCCATGGGGATGGTCTTGATCCATGTCTCCTGTACAATGTCACGAACCTCATTCCATAGTTGATCAGGTACTCTATCTATCAGATCTAGTCCCTTAAATCTATTTCTCACTTCCACTGTTTAATCATAAGGGATTTGATTTAGGTCATACCTGAATGGTCTAGTGGTTTTCCCTACTTTCTTCAATTTCAGTCTGAATTTGGCAATAAGATGTTCATGGTCTGAGCCACAGTCAGCTCCTGGTCTTGTTTTTGCTGACTGTATAGAGCTTCTCCATCTTTGGCTGCAAAGAATATAATCAATCTGATTTTGGTGTTGACCATCTGGTGATGTCCATGTGTAGAGTCTTCTCTTGTGTTGTTGGAAGATGGTGTTTGTTATGACCAGTGTATTTTCTTGGCAAAACTCTATTAGCCTTTGCCTCACTTCATTCTGTATTCCAAGGCCAAATTGGCCTGTTACTCCAGGTGTTTCTTGACTTCCTACTTTTGCATTCCAGTCCCCTATAATGAAAAGGACATCTTTTTTAGGTGTTCTAAAAGGTCTTGTAGGTCTTCATAGAACCATTCAACTTCAGCTTCTTCAGCATTACTGGTTGGGACATAGACTTGGATTACTGTGATATTGCATGGTTTGCCTTGGAAACAAACAGAGATCATCCTGTTCAGAGAGCTGACAGAATGTGGTCCACTGGAGAAGGGAATGGCAAACCACTTCACTATTCTTGCCTTGAGAACCCCATGAACAGTATGAAAAGGCAAAATGATAGGATACTGAAAGAGAAACTCCCCAGGTCAGTAGGTGCCCAATATGCTACTGGAGATCAGTGGAGAAATAACTTCAGAAAGAATGAAGGGATGGAGCCAAAGCAAAAACAATACCCAGCTGTGGATGTGACTGGTGATAGAAGCAAGGTCCGATGTTGTAAAGAGCAATATTGCATAGGAACCTGGAATGCCAGGTCCATGAATCAAGGCAAATTGGAAGTGGTCAAACAAGAGATGGCAAGAGTGAATGTTGACATTCTAGGACTCAGCGAACTGAAATGGACTGGAATGAGTGAATTTAACTCAGATGACCATTATATCTACTACTGCGGGCAGGAATCCCTCAGAAGAAATGGAGTGGCCATCATGGTCAACAAAAGAGTCCGAAATGCAGTACTTGGATGCAATCTGTCTAGTCAAGGCTATGGGTTTTCCAGTGGTCATGTATGGATGTGAGAGTTGGACTGTGAAGAAAGCTGAGCACCGAAGAATTGATGCTTTTGAACTGTGGTGTTGGAGAAGACTCTTGAGAGTCCCTTGGACTGCAAGGAGATCCAAACAGTCCATTCTAAAGATCAGTCCTGAGTGTTCATTGGAAGGACTGATGCTGAGTCTGAAACTTCAATACTTTGGCCATCTCATGCCAAGAGTTGACTTGTTGGAAAAGACTCTGATGCTGGGAGGGATTGGGGGCAGGAGGAGAAGGGGATGACAGAGGATGAGATGGCTGGATGGCATCACTGACTCCATGGACATGAGTTTGGGTGAACTCCAGGAGTGGGTGATGGACAGGGAGGCCTGGCGTGCTGCGATTCATGGGGTCGCAAAGAGTTGGACACGACTGAGTGACTGAACTGAACTGAAGGCTCGAATCGTTTCTAATGTGAACCACTGTGGTAGAACATATGATACTATGTTTTACAGAAAGTAAAACTATTTTCACAAATGGTGAAATATCTTCACCAGAGCATAACTCTCATTGTGGAAGTATGTTCGTCATGCTTGATTCCTAAAGAAAAGAGTAATTTTAATTAAAAACTTTTAAGGAAAACATTGCCTATTTTGCAGACTGTAATGTAAGATAATTGAAGATGGATGAAGGCAGTTCAATTTGGTCTCCATTGAATACCAATTGTATACCAATGGATGCAATAACCAGTGATCAATAGTCTTCACAGTATTGATCTGAAGTGGTTTGGTTGACATGTAGCTACTTGGAAAGAACTGGCATCTAAGGAAAATAATCTATTTTTTTTACATCTGTATCTATTTATATATGCTTAAGTACAAGTATCTATAGGATTATAAACATTGTGATTTGCAAACAGTGAACTGAAAATATTTTGATCCAGGAAAACATGATAATAAATAACACAAACGTACTACAATATGTGCTTTTAAATGTAAATTTTATTTTCTATATATGTATGTTTGAACAATGTATATTATACTCCCAATATGTCATTTTCTAAAAGGTTATAAATATCTCCAAGTGAGGAGGAAGAACTCTTCAAATTTTATGCCATTTGGAGTATATTTAAGACTTAGCTGAGCGTGAAGTAAAAGACATGTTGTTGGCTGTAAGAAAGTCAAATTACTGTGTGCAGGAAAATTTGTGCTGCTCTGTGCTCAATATACAATTCTCCAAAATTTTACACCCACTGCTTAGATCAAATCTTTCAATGATGCAGCCAAAGATGAGAAATTATAATTTGGGCCTTGGCTCTTTGTCAAAAATTGTTCAACAGTCTCAATTAGGGGGCACAGTTCTTGAGGTGCTAGCCTGCTGTGTTCCCCCCTTTGCCTGGCAAAGTAATAAAGCCCATCTTTCCCTCTTCTCCATAAAAAGCTTCCCTGGTAGCTCAGACAGTAAAGAATCCACCTGCAATGGAGGAGACCCAGGTTCTATCCCTGGGATGAGATCTCCTGGAGGAGGGCATGGCAACCCACTCCAGTATTCTTGCCTGGAAAATCCCCATGGACAGAGAAGCCTGGCAGGCTACAGTCCATGGTGTCACAAAGAGTTGGACACAACTGAGCAACTAAGCATGCACAAATGAAATAGCAAGCTGGTGATATACATTTCTCAATGTATTCATGTATCAATAGCAATCTACCTTGCTAAGAATGTGTAAATTGTATTTACAAAGAAGGCTAATGACCAGAGTTTCTCAGCCTTGGCACTACTGACATTTTGAGCCACATCATTTTTTGTTGGGGGAGGCTGTGCTGGGCCTTGAAGGCTGTTGAGCAGCATCTCTGGCCCAAGTCGCTACATGCCAGCACACGTACACCCTTGGATGTGACAACAGCATACGTCTCCAGACGCTGCCCAGGGTCCACTGGGGACAATCAGTGTTGGTTGAAAACCACTGCTATAGAACATAGGACACTGGGCTCGATGTTCAGTGAAGGGAAAGCATTTAGGACAGCGAGCATGTGAAGTTCCTTTTCCACTGAGCATCTTTCTTCCCTTTCAGTATAAAATAATAAGGCAGCTGACTCCTGCAAAGATGCTTTGTGCTCCATGATGGTATTAGGAACTGGCAACTAACTCTCCTATTTATCTTCAACTTATGTCCCCAGTAAGGCTTTCAAGTCAGGAAAAAAAATGTCCAATCCTTCCCAGTCCTGATTGAAGTTAAAGCTGTAGCTGTGTCTTCATTTCAGCTAGAGAGAGAAGTTTTGACTGGGACATGGCTCTTCTGCGTATCCTGGTCCAGGACCTATGTCCTGTGTGTGTGTGTGTGTGTGTGTGTGTGTGTGTGTGTGTGTCGGACTGGGCAGGCAGGGTATGGGGGATGAGCTTGAGGCCAGATCAAGTTGAGGGGGTGGGGGGACAAGAGGCCAGTCACCCAAGAAAGTATGTCAACATCTGTCCATCACTACAGGCTTGGCCTGATTATTATTTTTTATGCTTCTGTAAGCACACCAATGAGGTAATGCCACTGAGCAATGTCCTCTATCGCCTGCTGCCTTTCCCACCACTGCACCACCTGATATACTAATGGAAAAGCCCAGAGTTTTGTGGGCTGAAAAGGCTTTCAGGCCCACTCAGTAGGTCACCAGTCCCACTTTCTATACATCGGCTCAGCCTGCACCAAGACAGGCTCCTCTTTCCAGGGTCCTTTCTCATACCTTTTCTGTGAGTGTGGTAGTGGTGGTGGTTTAGTCACTCAGTCATGTCTGACTCTTGTAACCCCATGAACTGTAGCCAACCAGGCTCCTCTGTCCTTTGGAATCTCCAGGCAAGAATACTGGAGTGCTTAGCCATTTCCTATTCTAGGCTGCTGCTGCTGCTGCTGCTGCTAAGTTGCTTCAGTAGTGTCCGACTCTGTGCGATCCCATAGACGGCAGCCCACCAGGCTTCCGGTCCCTGGGATTCTCCAGGCAAGAACACTGGAGTGGGTTGCCATTTCCTTCTCCAGTGTATGAAAGTGAAAAGTGAAAGTGAAGTCGCTCAGTCGTGTCCGACTCTAGTGACCCCATGGACTGCAGCCTACCAGGCTCCTCCGTCCATGGGATTTTCTAGGCAAAAGTACTGGAGTGGGGTGCCATTGCCTTTTCTGTTCTACTCTAGGGGATCCTCCCAATCCAGGGGATGAACTCACATTTCCTGCATAGCAAGTGGATTCTTCACTGGTGAGCCACCTGGAGTGTGCCTCCACTTGAAAATGGCAATGGTTAACTACCTGGTTGCTAGAAAAATGGACAGATTATAAAACAAAAGTAGCAGGCACCTTGAAAACTGCCAAGTGGAGCATGATCATGCAGTCCATTCCAGGAAGAAGCCATAAACCAATGGCCTGGATCTGAAAACGACCCAATGGCATCAGTTTGTATGGAAACTTGGATGAAAGAAATCCATGCAAGTTCTGACTCCATAATGCCTGGCTTTTTCATGGAAATTCACCCAACGTGACAGCCAAGGTTTAAAAATACCTTATGTAGGTGTTCAGAATCATAAGGTCACAGGATTATGAAATGTGAGCTGGCAGAAGCATTTTCTTGTTCCTTTCTCTTCTGGCACTCTTATTTGCTTATACTAAGACTTCAATATTTATTCACTGGCTCAAAATCAACAGGTTTAAAAGGAATCTTGCAAGTCTTTATCTAGAACTTTTTATTGTCTAGAATCATTTAATGATTATTGTGCCTTTACTCAGGCCCCATAACACCAAAGGTTTCTTTTTTTCATCCAAATAGATTCATACATAGACACATTTCCCCACTTTTCATTCCAAATTCTAAAAGTTCTTGCGGTTTACCATTGCCAAGAAAGGCTGTTGTTCTCCATTAAAGCCTGGACTTCCCACTGCCCAAGGTTTATTTATTGAACAAAGTTTTAATTGTGGTGCCAGTCACTCTAATGGGCCATGAAGATGCAAAGAAGAATAAGATATAGTTTCTAATCTCAGGAAAAACATGATCTCGTTGAGGAGACAGTAAGTAATACAATGTGGTAAGTGCATTATGAAGTAGTGTGCATGGTGCTGACGGATCACTAAAGGAGGGTAAAACCAGTCGGGGGGGATCAAGGAAGGCTTCTGAGAGGAGGTGGGTGAGCTGAGCGCAGCTCTGGGCTGCACACTGTGTTATGTGCCAAGGGAAAGAAAAGGAAAGTGTAAGATTCAACTCTACCCTTGTTGACAAACTACCCTTCAGCGAGTCAACAATATGTCAAAGAAGAAGCACTGTGTAGCAATAATGCTAAGCTGGTTCTTTGCTGTTTTTTCCTCTGTTTAAATGTTCTTTCTCTCAAGATATTTCTGTTTAAATGACACAAGAGATGAAATCCATGTAAGAGAACAATAAATTTCCTCTTTATATTCTTTCTCATTCTTTGTGACTATCAACCCATCAGATATAACCTTTAAATGCATTTATCTTTGATCCTAATAAAGAGCCTTCTAGGCACCAGATATATGCATTCTGCTCTGCAAATAAAAGGCAAATGATCTTACCCCAAGGAGATGCCATCGATTTCATGGACGTGTGGGTTGTTGGAATTCTGTGGTGTGAAATGTGTCTATCTGGGCTACTTCATTCATTAGCTAGCTGATGAACTGTCTTATTTGCAATGGGACTGCCCACCTTGTGCGAGCCTCTGGTGATGCAAAGAGGAACGAGGCCATCCTCAACCTTAAGGAGCTCAGAGTTAGGCACAGGAGAAACCCATGGAAATAGCCACTTATGATAGGTGGCAAGTATGTGACAGACAGGTAATCACTGTTGAGGGGCAACAGGGAATGGAGCAGTTATTTGGGCTCCAGAGGGCTGGACTGGTAAGGGGGTGTTGGAGGGATGTTTGTACCGAACCCAAGGATCAACTATGAGTTTTGTAACTGAAGAAGGTAGAGAAAGGGCAGTTATGGCAAAGAAAACAACAGGGGCAAAGGTCTGGAGGGAGACAAGTGCAGCAGTCTCTCCTATGACAGAGGAGGCTGAGGGGGAGAAGAGGTTCCGAAGAGACAGCTGGGCTTGGATAGCAAAGCACCTCAGGCTAACAAGGTGGAAATTGATCCTAGAGGCAGTGGGGCAAGAACAGTGGTTTTTAAGCATGAGAATGGCTCTATAAATTCTATGGTTAAATAGTGCTGTCCAAAACAGCTTTCTGGCGTGATGAAAATGTCTCTGTCTGTAACCCAGCAGGACCCCATGGGGCATTCACGAGACAGACCCCTCCCCCGTATCCTCTGCTTTAGCTCCTCTCTGGAGTACTTAGATTACTGTATCTGATGCACATTTTCTGAGCTGTTTTTCAGGCAAGAACCTGTGCGCATGCTAAGTCGCTTCAGTCACGTCCAATTCTTTGCAACCCCATGGACTATAGCCCTCCAGGCTCCTCTGTCCATGGAATTATTTTAGGCAAGAATACCGGAGTGGGTTGCCATTTCCTTCCCCAGGGGATCTTCTTGACCCAGGGATCAAACCCATGTCTCCTGCAACGCAGGTGGATTCTTTACCACTGAGCCACCATGGAAGCCCCCTGGAGCCTAAGGTCTGATAATGTTAATCCCTGTGACACCGCCCTGTTACCTCACTATCAACTGATCAGAGAACTGCTCACAAGCTGATTACACACTGTGGGATATCCCTCCCTCACCTGGCCTCTAAAAATGCCTTATTGAAAGCCATCGGGGACTTTGGGTCTTCTGAGCACTGTCTGGGACTCCTTGCAATAACTGCTGTATTTTCCTTGAGTTGAGAACTACTAGCCTAAAGAGAGGGTGCTGTATTCAACACCCTAACCTGCCCTCTCCCCAAGAACTGACTCCTACGAGCATCCATTTTGTGTCTGTCATGGAGTCTTCTGCCAAAACTCTGCCCCCTCTTTGCCCTGCACCCTACCTTCTCACTGTGGGGTTCCTAAAACCTGTTGGCCAAAGATAGGACTGGACTTTGCCTATCAAGTGATTGGTGGGGGCGGGGGGTCGCAGAGGGCCCCTCTGGTTAGCCACACTGTATAGTGTTTCCTACCCACCAGGGGAAACCCAAGTTAAAGACGGTTGACAGGAAAGCTAATTGAGGGAGATAATTAGCAACAACTATTAGTTCTTTGGTGGCGGTATTCATATTACTGGGGATTACTCAGTAGCAGGAAAGGCCAGTCTTCTATCAAGTCTGTTTAGCCTAATGAAGTGGAAAAGAACAACAGTTGTTTCTGCATTTGTTTTAAGGTGGAAAGAAAATACACATTCTGCAGTTGCCCTTGTTCATTTGTTGAAATGTCATTGGAAAAGATATTTCCACAGAAGAGAAAACATTTCATAGTTTTGCTGAGGGATCAAAACACATTGCTTACAGCGTCCTTTAGTTGTCAAGAGTCACCAAAGAGAACCTTCTTACCCGGGTTTCACTTAAAGCTAACAGCCTGGGGACAGAAATCAGAGGCCTTTGTTGTCTGCAAATTCTCTGGGCAGCTGAGTACAGGCCAGGCGGTGCAAGGCTTTCACAGGCTGTTCCCTGGGACATTGGGAAACACAAGCCCCCAGCGCGAACAGCTTTGGTTTTTAGCTGTTTTATTCTTTACTACAGGTCTGATCTGCTCAATGTTGTCTAAACTCAAAGCAGTCAGTTATGCTGGCTTACTTGGTGGCGGCACGCAGGTTTTCAGCCCAGATTGTCTTTGCTTCATCTGTCTGTTCACATGCAGGCAGTAGCTGGTCCTCCCTTGGGGCAGCTGAATGAAGCAAAGGCATTCATTAATGCGGAGGGGCCAGCTGTCAGCTCCAGAACTTTCCAGTTGAGTTGGAGGCAGCGTCCCGGACGTTTTCATCTTAAACACGTGATACTTTATGCTGGGGTTTTCTCAGACTCCTCCGTATCGGCATTTGGGACTAGACTCTCTTTGGCATTGTTGGTGAGCTGTCCTGTGTGCACTGCAAGAAGTTTAGCCGCATCCCTGGTCTCTACCTGGCTTTCCAGGTGGTGCGGTGGTAAAAAATCAGCCTGCCGATGTAGAAGACCTTAGAGATATGTGTTCAATCCCTGGGCCGGGAAGATTCCCCTGGAGAAGGAAATGGCAACCCACTCCAGTATTCTTGCCTGAAGAATTCCATGGACAGAGGAACCTGGCGGGCTGCAGTCTCTGGGTCACCAAGAGCTGGGCACAACAGAGCACATGTGCACACGCACATGGATCTCTACCTGCTAGCTGCCAGTACCGCCCCATCCTGGTGACAAGCAAAAATGTCTCCAAAAGTTGCCAATTTGGGGGGAGGGGGATGAAATCATTCTAGTTCAGCGCCTCTGTTGCCAACCTCCCAGCTTTTAGCCAATAATTCCAATAGGGCAACGACTGGAAGACTTGGAGCGTATGCAGCAGGGAGGGACACAGTGGGTGAGGCAGTCTTACTGCTGCTCTGAGATGGTCCGGCCTCTGGGTGGGAAGGGGGGAAAAGAGAAATAAGAAGATATTCTACAGTGGCTAAATCCATAGCACTCATCCAGGCAAGGGTGAATCTTAGCAGTGGGAGTAAGAGTGAAGGATGGATTGGGGCAACACGGGGAGAGAGAGGCACCAAGGCCAGTGGATGGACTGGAAAGGGTATGTGGGGGGAAGACCGGCACCCACATGGCTCCTCAGTTGTTAGCTTCAGGGGCCTGTACTGAGACACAGGGCTTTGGAGGAGAAATTGGTGGAACAGAGGGAGAGATTGCGGGTTAGAGATGTTGAGCTTGTGGGTTTTGAGATCCCTCTCAACAGACAGCCCAGCAGAGATAGGGAGGAGCCACTGCGACTCAGAGGCTCAAAGCTGGGGGCCAGGAGTTGGGTTTAGTGGGAACAGACATAGTATTTGAGGCTCTGCGGTACCAAGTGTAGGTAGGAAAGAACAGCGAAGGGACTCAGCCATACGTACAGGCATCCACCCACATTTTAGTTGAAGCCCTAGGCGACTGGCAAGCTCATTAGACTTTGAGAAGCTGTGTACTATGCTAGTTGGAAAACGGCCCCAGAAAATTCCAACATGGAGCAATGTTAAGGATGTGGAGGACTCTGATATGCGTGAAAACACAGGGTTGTGTTTTCATCATCATCATTACATCCTCTTTTGTATAATGCTTGAGTAACTGAAGCATCTTCACATGTATCAGTTTAATTATAAATTACCAGGAAGGTTCTGCCCTGTCACATGACACTTATATTGGAACACTTCATACCAAGAGGGGTCTGGGCTTTCCTAATCCTGTTGCTTAGCTGAAGGTTGTGGGTCCCTCTCCAGGGTCCACACAGTCAATGCCAGAATTAAATAGGTAACAGTAGTTCACCGCACACTTGCTACTCTTCCCATCTCTGTAAGTTTTCTCCAAGCAACACTGCTTGAGCAGCACTCCCGTACATTGATCAGCTATGTACCTGCCAGGACTGCCACAAAAACAGTAACTCCTGATCACTCAACAGCCTCCATGTAAAGTACGGACCATTCTCCTTTCTAAGATGATAAAACTGAGAGATTACATCATTAATTACCCCTTTGACTGCAAATAGAGGATTCAACACAGAGAGCCAAGTCACAGAGAAAAATTTATAAAATTCCCTCTGTGCAGAGGGGCAAAGTTAGGCTAGTACTTGGGTGGCTGACTGGGAAAACGAACTGGGTTAACTGGGTCGTTTGCTCAACCCAGCCAGGAAGTGGCAAACCTGGAACTCCACCCGAGCTGTGGTCCCTGTAGAGAGGTCCTGCCATCTGCTCCCCCAGATGAAAGAGTCCCACCCTGGGTGGGGTGGTGCAATCCTAGTAGAGCTCTTAATCCCACTGCTGGGCCACACGCCAGACCCATCCTCAGAGTCCCTGGAGGCCAACTCTAGGATAAGAAGCACCGCTCTGTGCTCTTTGTGTGTGCATGCTCAGTCCTGTCTGACCCTGCAACCCCATGAACTATAGCCCACCAGGCTCCTCTGTCCGTGGGATTTCCCAGGCAAGAATACTGGAGTGGGTTGCTATTTCCTTCTCTAGGGGATCTTCCAATCCCAGGGATCGAACCCGAGTCTCCTGCATTGGCAGGCAGATTCTTTACCACTGAGCCACCTGGGAAGCCCTAAGCATAGCAGAGGATGGTTTGTCTTCTACCCAGCCTTATCTCCCAGCCTCAAGCCACCTTTTTTGCTCAAATCTGCACTCAAATAAATTAACTGGTCAGGCCAGAACAGAACGACCATATGACCAAATTTTACATCATGATCTTGCAATTTCACATGAAATATAGACCAGCTTTTGGCTAAACAGGCCGAATCCCACCCCCAACGCCCACCCCCTTTTCAGGAGGTAAGACAGAAGCATGACTTCCTCCTTCGAGAGGGATCTCTGACTGACACTCACTGTTCCCAGGCAGCTTTCAAAATCCCACATGTGTGTTTCTAATTAAAATATGTCTGTCTATGAGAACGCTGGAGGGAGCAAACAATCTGGTTTTGGCTTCACTTTTAGTTAGTATGTGCTGGAAATAAACTTCCATGTTTTATCTGAGCAGCTGAGGCAGAACTCCACAGAAAGGAGGCTCTGGAGAAGAGCAGCATTAACAAAGTCCATACTCTGTCTGCATAGACCAGATGGTGGTGGTGGTGGTAGTGGTTCAGTTGCTAAGTCATGTCCAACTCTTGTGACCCCATTGACTGTAGCCCATCAGGCTCTCCTGTCCATGGGATTTCCCAGGCAAGAACACTGGAGTGGGTTGCCATTTCCCTTCTCCAGGGGATCTTCCTGACCCAGGAATCGAACCCGGGTCTTCTGCATTGCTGGCAGATTCTTTAGCGACTGAGCTATGAAGGAAGTCGCATGCACTAGGACAGACGGTTAAATGGTGAAGTACAGAACTTCAGTGCCAGGCAGGAATCAAGAGCTGCCCGCGCCTCCCGGGTCCCTGCACCCACCTCCTGAGACCCAGCCCACGTGGCCTGGCACACCCTCTGCAGGATGCCCGGCTCCAAGGCCACCATGTTTGGATTGCTCTCACCTCCTGCTGGGTGGTTGTTCCATCTTTTGAATATTCACCCTGGGTCAAGTTTATGCTTAGGGATCGAACGACCTGGGTTTCATCTGGCTCCACCATTTACACACCTGTCACGAGGTCTTAGGTTCCTCACCTGCAAAACATGAAGTTTAAAGAAACTGTCAAGTGTTTTGCACCACAAGCAACAAATAGTTGCTGTTGTTGTTTAGTCCCTAAGTTGTGTCTGACTCTTCTGCGACCCCATGAACTGTAGCCTGGCAGGCTCCTCTGTCCATGGGATTTCCCAGGCAAGAATACTGGAGTGGGTTGCCATTTCTTCCTCCAGGGGATCTTCCCGACCCAGGGATTGAACCCAACCCAAGGATCAAACCAACCCAGGGATCGAACCCGTGTCTCCTTCATTGCATGTGGATTCTTTACCCACTGAACCACCAGGGAAGCCTTGCAAAAAACAGTACTCCTGTTTTTAAGGTTTTTTGCTCAACTATGAATAATGGACTCTGCCATCCTTGACTCCCCTTCTTCCACCAGCTAAGGCTCTTTCTTGTCCCATTGGGCTTATGGAATTGTCTAATCCAGCTATGGTTTCATCACATAGAGGGCTGAGAGGCTGAGGCTTCTTCTTCTGGGGGTGTTGTGTGGGTTCTTTACCTTTTTATCACATATCACATTTTGGAAATATATTTTTAACATGTCTCACATTTACACTGAAACCACAATCCCCATTTAATTCTGTGAATCCTTGGTTCTCCTTAAACTCTGAATCTTTTTCTTTCCAGTACTCCTTTCCCACTGTGCAATGAAGACGTTGCATAATATTCATAGCACTACTCTTTGGTTTTCTGCTTGCTTTTGCATATCTCTGTTGGTCAGATTATAAATACTTTGGGTCTTTTTGCTTTGTGGCTAGAAATGAGAAACTTCCTGTTTCCAGGAAGTAGGTCCTCTTTCATTTCCCAGCAGCCTTAAATTCTGTGTACCATGGTCAGTTGCTGTTCCCCTACCTCAGGCCCCTTCTTACCCATTAGGAACTGGAGTTCAAGTTTAACTGTTTTTTCTTCATAACTGTAAGCTGCTATGTTTGATGACATGATATTATGCCACTGATTCGAGTGCATAATGACCTTAGTGTATGTGTAAGTCATCTGGCTCTGTGTAACAAATTACCCTAAAATGTAACAACTTACAAAAAACATTTAGATCTCAGAATTTCTTTGGTTCTCTCACAGGCTGCAGTCAAGGTGTTGGCTAAAAGCTATAGTTAACTCAAGGCTCAAGTGGAGGAGAATCCACTTCTAAGTTCACTCAAGTGGTTCTGGGCTGGTTTCAGCTCCTGGCAGGCTATTGGACTGAGGGTCTCAGCTTTTTGTTGGCTGTTGGCCAGAGGCCTCCCTTTGTTCTTTGTCTTGTAGGTCCCTACATAGGCTACCTCACAATATGGCATCTGAGAGAGCAAGCAAGAAAAGCCAGAGAGAAAGTAAAGTTGAAGTAACAATCTTCAAAACTTAATCTTGGAAGTAATATCCCATCGCTTCTGCCATGCTCTATTTGGCAACAGCAAGTCACTAGGTCCAGCCCTCATTCAAGGGGAGGGGACCACATAGGGTGTGACCACCAGCAAGTAGGAATTGTGGGGCCATTTTGGAAGTTGCCAACCACAGTGTATGATACAATGTGGCATGAAATTAAGACATTCACATGGATTTAAGCAGCAAACTGTTTGGAGATCACTGCTCTTTGCCAGATCCCTGTCTGGGTTCTATAGCATAACCTTCTGAACCTCCCTGCATACAATTAAGTGTAGCCTGGTCCAGACTTCTGTTTTTTTCCTGGCCTGAAAGTCTAGCTTTTAAGACTTTGCTTCTCCTAGTCTAGTCCTTCCTATTGCCCGATAACCTCTTGTTCTGACCCATGAGATAGATTCAGCTATATGTTGTTAGGCCAGAGCAACCAATAAAATCACAGAGAAATAGATTCATTAAGTGGATAATGGCTGGTTTTATTAGATAAAAATGACAGCTATGAGAGACTTTTAGTTAATTTTTCAATTTTCCAAAATTTTTTGGTTGGGTTTTGTTTGTTGGTTGGTTGGTTGAACTATAGTGTAGGGGATTAGAGTATACCATCCCGAAATTGTCACTTTGGCTTAAAACTTATTTGTTCTTCTTCTTCTTTTTTTTAACCCCCACCCCTTAAGACTTATTTGGGCCGAAAAGTGAGAAATAGCAGATATCAAAAAAAATTTTTCTGCCTTCCCCACCATTTGCATAAAAGTGGGACATAAAGTTCCTCTTGTAAAAAGTGTCTCCCTGTCTCATACCAGGAAGAGAAGGACAATTCTTAGATTCTTAATCATTGCAGACAACTCTAGACTCTTATGAGCCCAGAGACAACATTGAGAGGAATCTACATCACAAATTTTACTAAATAACTGTTATCTTCTATTAGTTTCCCCCCTCAATATTTACTTTCCCATTGTTTGCCACCCATAAAAGCCTACACCCCTCTGCTTTTTGTCTTATCACTTTTTGACATATTTATTGTTCTTTGTTAAGATGCTATATAAGCCCCAAGTTCTAGCCCCTGCATTGAGTCACTCATCACTGAGTTTCTCCCACATTTATACACTCTGATGTATTAATTTTTTCTCTTGTTAGTCTGTCTTTTGTCAGTTTTATTTCCAAGGCCCCAACTGTAGAATCTAGAAAGGTAGAAGAAAAGTCTTTTCATCCTCCCCTGCAATAGACACAACTGAAAAGTTGGTTCTGGTATGTTTAGGAAGGCTTCTTAAGAGCCCATTTTGAAGTTCACCATTTCAGTCAAAAAAGAAGAGAGGAGGATTATCAACAGGCAAGAAGGAAGACTAGGAGAAATGATGACTACATGCAGTGTCTTAGCTGCGATCCTAGAACAGAAAAAGGACATTAATGGAAAAACTGGTTAAACCCAAATAAAGTCTGGGGTTTGGTTAATTACAATGCATCAGTGTCAGTGTCTTCATTTTGCCAAATATGCTACAGTTATGAAGATGTTAACCAGGGGAAAACTGGGTGAGTTGTTAAAAAATAAACAGGGGAAATTCAGGGAATTTTTCATGCTCTGAAAAAAGCCTTTCAAAAAAAGTGTCAGGACATAGTTTTTGTTTTGCTTTGAGGAGGATGTGATTCCAACATCACTTCTCCTTCCTCCCCTGTTCAGATGCCATCTGTTAGGTCAAGACTGTAAGGCAAGCATTTTCTAGGAGAACCACATATTTCCTAACTCAGAGTGGTTTGAAACAGATATTTCCAGGCAACCATTTTGGGACACGATCCATTTCCAAGCTGAGAAACTCCACACACACCCTCATGTGTATTTGCTAATATCTTCCAAATACGTCACTTTCTATTGTAGTAATAGTGTTTCATCACAAACCTATGAAGTGCTGGCTTCAGTGGCTTCACAGAAGGATATACTGTTATCAGAAGTGGTTGGCCAAACCCCTAGATGAATGAAGATGTGAATTTCACTTTGCGGCATTTTCAGCATGAGTCCACATAATCAAATACTCCCGTTTTCAGACATGATTTTTTCATTTATTCTGGATAACTACTGCTGGGAAGTTTCCCGCTGCAGGGGCAGGTACAGATACATTTGGCAAATTCCTTATAGAGCATATATAATGAGCCCCTTCCGTTTATGACCGCCAGATCAGCAAATGACATGTTCAGATGCTGTCTCCTCACTGTGACATGTTCCTGCAGCTAGGCACTGGCCAAAGCTTGTTTTTTCCAGGAGTAAACCTTCCAGCAAGTAAATAATTACTGAGGGTTTCCCCCAAGGTGTTTTCCAAGGTAATGTGTGCAAGTATAGTTAAAGGTGTTCTGAACATGTGTTCTCTCTGAAGGATAAAAAGAACATTTAAGAATCTGCTGCTTTTTAATATATTAATAGCATGTGTTTGCTCACTTCAGGAGAGACTGTGGCAAGGCTTTTGAAGGATCTGACTTTCATTCAGGATCATGGCTGTTTTAACACTTGTTGGACCAGTGTTAAAGAAAATGAAGCTGATCCATATAGCCAGTGTCTCCCTTGCAAGAAGAAAGGTTAATACAAATCAATAAATAAACCTTGGTTCAGGATGAAGTTACTAATGATACAATTGTTAGAAAAAATCTGAAATGGTAAAAAAAAAAAAATTTAATGTGCTTAATTTCCTTCCTTTATAGATCCTGTTGTTCTTATGCTGTAAATAGCCTTCTAATTCTTTACCTGCTCGTCTCTGCCAGACAGACCACATGTATATGCCATGGTCCTGGACATGGAAGGACTAACTTCTATTTTATAGCTCCAGGACGTTATGGGATACGGTCTTCGTGGGCTCACCAGGTTGCAAGGCTGAGGTCCTTGATTTCCCCACAGAGTTCTAGTGTCCTCTCCTTGGGGCTGTTTTACTGTTTGGTGTCACAAGCCACAGAGATCAAGAGAACAGGAACTGTCTCCAAGAGAATGCCCACAATACGTAGTTATTGGCATTTTCAATGATATGATATCAATGATACTATCATCCTGGGTTTCTCTATCTTAGCGCTACTGACATCTGAACACACTAGATGCCAGTAGCACCACCCAAATCATGACAACTGAAGTGCCTTCAGATATTGCCACATGTCTCCTGGGGGGTCACAACAACCCACCCCCACTTCTCCCTACCCCCTACCTTGGAGAACCACTGCTGTAGTCAGCCAGACAGAAATCTCTGATCCAGAGAACTAGGGAATAGGCAAAAAAGATAAAATACAAAGAATGGCATTTCAGGTTTAAAGGCATAAAAAAAGCCACATGTTACTGTCTTTTTAACACCAGCAAGACACTACAAATGCGGGCTGTAGGGCAGATGCACAGGATCTCTGCAGAGAGATGGCCATATTCTTTGCCAAACCCCTAGGTGGCCTTGGGGACCCCTGGAGAAGGCTGCCAGGATGCAGCCTGTGGATGCAAAAGCCATGCCTGAGAACAGAGTAAAGGAACCCATGCCTCTCTAACTAACCCAGTGCAGGAGAGGAAGGTACTAAGAAGGCAGAGCTGAAAAGCTACTGGTTTCTTGAGTCATTTTTTTTAATTGAGGTAAAATTCACCCAACATAAAGTCACCATTTTAACCACTTTAAAGTGTATGGTTTATGGTTTTTGGTACATTTACAATGTTGTGTAGCCATCACCTCTAATTTCAGAGCATTTTCATCACCACAAAAGAAATCTGCACCCATTAGGCAGCTGCCCCCTTCCCTCTTCCCCAGACCCAGACAGTCACTCACTTACTCTATGCCTGTCTGTGGACTGACTTATACTGGAATTTCATGTAAATTCATGTAAATACAATAACAGAATATGCAGCCTTTTTTATCTAGCTTTTTCATTTGATATAATCTCTCCAAGGTTCATTCATGTCATAGCATGTATCAGGACCCCAGTCCTTTTTACTTACCAAGTAATATTCAATTATATGGATTTACCACATTTTCTTTATCCATTGCTCAGTTACATTTCCTCAGGACATTTGCACTGTTTTTCCCAGCTATTGTGATAGAGCTGCTATGAACATGTATGTACACATTTTTGTTTGAATACCTGTTCTCAATTCTTTTAGGCATATACCTAGGAGTGAAATTGCTAGGTTAGATGGTAATTTGATGAAGAATAACCAATTTTTAATCTGGAAATCTAAAGAGGTTGATTTTTTTTTAAGATTATTTAAAAAAATCTATCAGGGACCAGACTCTGATACTATAATTAGGGCTTCCCTGGTAGCTCAGGGATAAAGAATTTGCCACAATCCAGAAGCCCCAGGAAACATGGGTTTGATCCTTGGGTCGGAAACATCCCCTGGAGAAGAAAATGGCAACCAACTGCAGTATTCTTGCCTGAAGAATTCCATGGACAGAGGAGCCTGGTGGGCTCAGTCCACAGGGTCGCAAAGAGTCGGATACGACTGAAATGACCTAGCAGCAGGGACCAGACATGAAAACAACATCAATGTGGCTTTGAAACACCCTGGAATAAGCCTTTTCAACACTGGGTTTCAAATGGTCTTTGGCAGTTTCTGGATAGGCTTCAAGAGAACTGAAAACCTCTGGAAACGGGGTATCAATTCTGTGTGTGTGCAAATGTGAACTTTGCTAGGGAGAAGATTAATAGTTTTCAGTAGAATCTCATAGGGGTCTGTGACTCCCCCAAACCTGGAAACTTCTGCATTAGAAATATCACTCAGTTGCTTTAAGAAAAAATAGTGTTAAAAAAAAGAAAAAATCATGTGGCTAAACGTATTACAAATTTATTTGTCAATTATACCTTCATAAAGTTGAAAAAAAAATAGTTTGGAAGTCTTCATTTTAATGCTTGGGAGTGATGTGATTCTTGGCAAACATCCACATTTCTGAGCTTCCCTGTGTATAAAGTGGAAGCAGTGACAAGACCTATCACGCTGTGTGATCATGAAGTCAGGTCATCTCTGTAGACCTGAGATGGATGGAAGAGAGCTTGGGACACGGTGCTGCTCTAGATGTGCAGACTGCCCTGGGGGGTGGGTGGGTGGAGATCATCAACCTGTGCTCAGAATATCTCCAAGTTCTCTACTTTAGTGACTGTGTCTTGATGCCTTGTCTTCTGTAGAGAAGACCAAGCACCACAGCAAATTCTTTGGCTGCTAAAAATAGACATATAAAAGCAAACTGCACTTAATATTCTAAGAAATCTCTAAATAATCTCTTTTTTGGTCAAGCTACATGGCTTTTGGGATCTTAATTCCCTGACTACAGATCAAACCCAGGCCCTCGGTAGTGAAAGGGCAGGGTTCTAACTACTAGACCACCGGGGAATTCCCTCTCTTAAAATAGTTCATTTTTAGGAGAAAACTGATATAATTAAGTTAATAAATTCAAATCCCTCTCCTAACAAGTTGAGTCTCTCTTCCACTCCTGGGTTTGGGTGCCGATCAATTTTGGTTTTTTCCTATTTTCTTTCTTTCTTTTTTTTTAAATCCAGTTTCTGTTCCTAGATCAGATCAGTCACTCAGTCATGTCCAGCTCTTTGCGACCCCATGAATCGCAGCACGCCAGGCCTCCCTGTCCATCACCAACTCCTGGAGTTCACTGAGACTCACATCCATAGAGTCAGTGATGCCATCCAGCCATCTCATCCTCTGTCATCCCCTTCTCCTCCTGCCCCCAATCCCTCCCAGCATCAGAGTCTTTTCCAATGAGTCAACTATTGGCATGAGATGGCCAAAGTACTGGAGTTTCAGCTTTAGCATCATTCCTTCCAAAGAAATCCCAGGGCTGATCTCCTTCAGAATGGACTGGTTGGATCTCCTTGCAGTCCAAGGGACTCTCAAGAGTCTTCTCCAACACCACAGTTCAAAACCATCAATTCTTCAGCGCTCAGCTTTCTTCACAGTCCAACTCTCACATCCATACATGATCAAAGGAAAAACCATAGCCTTGACTAGACGAACCTTTGTTGGCAAAGTAATGTCTCTGCTTTTGAATATGCTATCTAGGTTGGTCATAACTTTCCTTCCAAGGAGTAAGCATCTTTTAATTTCATGGCTGCAGTCACCATCTGTAGTGATTTTGGAGCCCAGAAAAATAAAGTCTGACACTGTTTCCACTGTTTCCCCATCTATTTCCCATGAAGTGGTGGGACCGGATGCCATGATCTTCGTTTTCTGAATGTTGAGCTTTAAGCCAACTTTTTCACTCTCCTCTTTCACTTTCATCAAGAGGCTTTTGAGTTCCTCTTCACTTTCTGCCATAAGGGTGGTGTCATCTGCATATCTGAGGTTATTGATATTTCTCCCAGCAATCTTGATTCCAGCTTGTGTTTCTTCCAGTCCAGCGTTTCTCATGATGTACTCTGCATAGAAGTTGAATAAACAGGGTGACAATGTACAGCCTTGATGAACTCCTTTTCCTATTTGGAACCAGTCCGTTGTTCCATGTCCAGTTCTAACTGTTGCTTCCTGACCTGCATACAGGATTCTCAAGAGGCAGGTCAGGTGATCTGGTATTCCCATCTCTTTCAGAATTTTCCACAGTTTATTGTGATCCACACAGTCAAAGGCTTTGGCATAGTCAATAAAGCAGAAATAGATGTTTTTCTGGAACTCTCTTGCTTTTTCTATGATCCAGCAGATGTTGGCAATTTGATTTCTGGTTCCTCTGCCTTTTCTAAAACCAGCTTGAACATCAGGAAGTTCACGGTTCACATACTGCTGAAGCCTGGCTTGGAGAATTTTGAGCATTATTTTACTGTTCCTAGATAGTTGGAGTTAAATAAGAATGGTTATCCCAGGGCACCATCATCCATCCAGCTGGGCAAGCCAGAAGATCATAGTGTTATCTATGAGGCCCCTTTCTCTCCTACCCACGCCCGCCCTTCCATTGAATCCGTATCACTACCTTCCCATGATACCTCCCTAGCTCAATTCTCCCATTCTCTTTCTTTCTCTCCTAAATTACAAAATCAGCCTTCTAAATGACCCCCTGCATTTCATGTCCCTAATCCCTCAACAGCATCCATTGATTCTCAATGCTGCCCAGGTGATCTTTTTACACTGCCAACTTGGTGAAGCCACCTTTCTAGAAAGGCTTCAATGACACCACTTTGTTCTCTGCATAAAAATCAAAATGGTAGCAGAGAATACTCTATATTCCATTTTATATACTTTTCAATCTGGCATTATCTCCCATTATCCTCACATCTCTTTAGAGTTAGTCCCCATTTCTCAAGCATGCCAAGCTCCTTCCCACCTCAGGATCTTTGCACATCCTGGTCTCTCTGCCCAGAATGCTCCCCACCGCTCTCTCCTTCATCTGCTCACACCAATTGACCTTTGAGGTTTTAAGTCAAACATCACATTCTCAGAAACACAATATCTTAACCTCCTACTCACAGGCTAAATGAACTTTTCCTACTATGATTCTCATTGTACTTGTTACAATTATACATTTACAGTTTACCTGATTATTGAATCATAGCTTGTCTCACTCAGAATAGAAATTCTAAGAGGGCAAGAACTTTGTTTTTGCTTTATCACTGTATTGCCAGCACATTATAGTGTATATACACATGTAATCTCTGAATGAAAGAAGGTAAAATTCACCTGTAATGCTAAATATGTAAAATTCTGACACTCAATTTACCTAAAGAAGAAAAAATGCTATTGAGAGACTTACATCAGTGGATCTCAAAGAGTGGTCCCCAGAAACCCAGCAGTCCCCAACACTTTCAAGGGTTCCATGAAGTCAAAACTATTCTCATAATATTTCAAAGACGGTATTTGTCTTTTTCACTGTGTGGATATTTGCACTAGTGTTACAGGGCGATGGGAAGTCAACTTGCAGGCACCCGATCATGAATCAAGGTGATAGCACCAAACTGGTGATTGTGTTCTTCACCACTGTGCACTTGAAGGAAAAACAAATGCTGGTAAGAATTATTACTTTTAAATTACTTTTTATTACTTTTACATTTCAACTCTTGCATACACATCTTAAATTCTGTGTGATGAAATGAGAAGTGTGTCTATAACATTTCTGCATACCAGTGTTCATATATTGTCTCAAGGAAATGCACTCAGTGACTGAGGTGTCAGTATTTGAGTTGCCAGTTAAGCTGGCTGTTGTTTTCATGTAATGCCATTTTAACTTGAAAGGTGACTGACAATCAATGATTTTGGAGACTTAGGAATGAGGCAGACATTTTCTTACAAATGAACAAAATGAGTCTATCACTTTAAGGAAAACAGTTGACAGTTTTTGTTGCCAGTAATAAAATTTCAGTTTTCAAGTGACAATTAAAATTTTAGAAAATCTGAATCTGTTCCCATGGGCTTAACAGCTTCACAAAACTTATAGGTGTCTCTGATGAGATCAGCGGTACTATTAATGTGTGTGTTTTATTAAATTATATAAGGAAGATCCACCTAACTCAACAAACCAGTATTTCCCTGACCAATATATGATGCTAGAAAATCATGCATGGTTAAAATATTCATTCAAAATGTCAGATAAACAAATGAATTTTAATGTAACCAAGTCTGAAAAGCTAATTATTATGGTTTTAAATCTCATAATGCATCTTTTCTTTAAGAAACCAGCACATTTGATATGGTTTTACAATGGAATAGTACTCAGCCATAAAAAAGAATGAAATAATGCCATTTGCAGCAACATGGATGGACCTAGAGATTATCAGACTCAGTGAAGTAAACCAGAGAAAGACAAATATATAATATCGCTTATATATGGACTAAAAATGATACAAATGAACTTATGTACAAAACAGAAATAGACCCATTGACATAACAAGCTTAAGATTACCAAAGGGGAAGGGGGGAGGGATAAACTAATCTTGAAACTAATACAATATTGTAAATCAAATATGCTTCAATTTTAAAAAATTACGACATTTCCCAACTTGGCCATGGTACTGAAGAATATCCACAACTATCTAAAAAAGCTATTAATATACTCCTCCCATTTCCAACTACATATCTGTGGGAAACTGAGTTTTTTTTCACATTTTTCAACCAAAACACTTTCACAGTGTATTAAATACAAAAGCAAATATGAGAATCCAGCTGCCTCTATTAAGGCAGACTACAAAGATGTATTTAAAGCCTTTCTTCTTAATAAGTTTTTTTTCTTTCTTTTTATTTTTTATTTACTTATTTATTTATTTTATTATTACTATTATTTTTTCCTTTACAATATTGTATTGGTTCTGCCACACATCAACATGAATCCGCCACGGGTATACACATGTTCCCCGACCTGAACCCCCCTCCCTCCCACCTCCCTCCTGTATGTATAATAAGTTTTTTTATTTTAGAAAATAGCTATTTTCATAAAAATATGTTAACACGTTACTTGTTTATTACAGTTATTTTAAGTGACAGTTATCATGTACCAATGCCTGTTTCATAGTATGCATAACATAAAGGTGAGGGAAGATGTCAAAGGATAAATGTCAATAGAAGGACAACTCATTTATTTGGTTACTAATAATTTAAGTACTAATCATAAAATACATTTTTGATATTGAAAAAAAAAGTAACCTGGGCTTCCCTGGTGGTCCAGTGGTTAAGAATCCATCTGCCAATGCAGGGGACATGAGTTCAATCCCTGCTGGGAAGATTCTACACGCCTCATGGCAACTAAGCCCACGTGCCTCAAGTACTGAATCCCATAAGCCTAGAGCCTGTACTTCAAAACAAGAAACCACTGCAATGAGAAGCCTGTGCACCACAACTAGACAAAACCCATGGCATGCAGCAACAAAGACCCAGCACAACCAAAAATAAAATATAAATCTTAAAAAAAAAAAAATATCTGACAAGACTGGCCCATGGATGGACTGCTCTTTGTTATATTAGCCTCTATATTTTCTATGCTTGAAATATTTCTTGATAAAATAAAAGAAGCAAACCATGCTCATAAATTGGGGAAATTAAGTGATAACTCAGGGGATGACAGAGGATGAGATGGTTGGATGGCATCACCGACACAATGGACATGAGTTTGAGCAAGCTCTGGGAATTGGTGATGGACAAGGAAGCCTGGCATGCTGCAGTCCGTGGGGTTGCTAAGAGTTGGACACAACTGAGTGACTGAACTGAACAAAGTGGGAACTAAAGGGTAGAGTCTTCCAAACCATATAATTTTAAAATGTATTCTTTATCCATGTCCTTTTATAATTTTTCCCAAACCTATGATAGAAAAGGTTTTATCTGGAAGCCAGGCCTCTCCTCCCACCTGTCAGTTTTGGGACCCCTGTCTCTGGGGGTTTACTCAGGGGAAGACAGCAGAGACCCCCAGATGTCCAGCTCCCAGCACCCTGCATGGGGGTCCTCCAGGGCATTTATGACAGAGCTCTACCCAAGTCTTCACCGCTCCCTGCCTCCCACCCACACACCATACACACACACTCACAGCCCTACTGATTGTTTTTGTAGAAGGATTGACTGCTAACGGAAGCCCGCTTAGTTCAGGGGCAAAGATTTGGTTTCCTGGCAGTGCTGGCCATGGCGCCAGGACCTACACTCTCCACTTTCAGCCATTTCAGCTTCTGAGACCTTCCACTGGCTCCCCTCTACAGAAGTGGTCAAAGATGTTTGTATTTTGTCGTTGGTGAAGATGACGACAGAACTGATCAAAAAATGCCACTCTAACACTTCCAGCTCTTAACCCTATCACTGTCCCAAATATTTTCCTGGGGAATTTGTTCTATTATACATACAGGCCTTTATGTTCGGTAAAGTTCATGTATAACAAAACAGACAGATCTTCAATGTACCATTTCGTAAGTCTTGACAAATGTATACCACACCACCTAAATCCTGTGAAACTGGTCATTATTTTCACTCTAGAAAGATCCCCCTTACCCTTTTCTTCCCAGCCCCAATCTCTACCCTCTTCTCCTTAGAGGCAATCAGTTTGATTTCCCCAGCTTACTGAGTTTTGAAGTGTATCTGGGAATTGGTGAGCGAGGAAGCACAGTTGTGAGAGTTCCTATTCACTAGATATGTTGAGTTGTGGATTTATCCTAAGGGGCTCTGCCCAGTCTCCAACTGGAGGCCAAATTCTCACAAATGAGCTTTTGATTAAGGTCTAACTGAAATCCATTTCCCCTCAAGTTACTTCTGTTTCCATGGACATAACCCTGGCACTATATCCAGGAGATGTCAGTGCTTAAGGGCCAAAGAGGAAAATATATAGCTAAGTAAGGAAATCAAGACTCAAAGTTTAAAATCTAGCTCTGTTTTGAAACTCATCATTTTTTAAAGGTTTCTTTATTTTTAATTGAAGGATAATTGCTCTACCACATTGTCTTGGTTTCTGCCATACACCAACATGATTCAGTCACAGGTATACATATGTCCCCTCCCTCCTGAACCTTCCTCCTGAAACTCACCATTTTTATGTCCATGTTTTATAACAAGAGGCTGCAGACAGGAGATCTAAATTTTAAGCTAGTCCCCTGGACTAGCTATGACCTTGGATAAATTACTTCCCATCCCTGAACTTCTTCCAGCTATAAAGTGAATATTGCTGTATTGATTCCCACTCTAATGGGTAGCATAAATCTCGCAGCCACAGAATTTGGAACAATGGCTTGTTTATGTGCATAGTTCAGCCTCCCTCAGCTTCAAGGAAAGAAAAAGTGATCCTGGTGTATGATGTCTAATGAAATGAAAGTAAGCTCCTTCAATCCCAGTAAAGAAGCATTGAAGAGCAGATTCGATGACAAAATTACCCTTAAACGCAAGGGCCCCTTCAGGAGGGATGGCAGAATTCTCACAATTTTATTCATTATCAGATAAATCTGCTTATTTTATATTTCCTGCCAGACTATCGTTCAGATGTCATTAGTCATACATATGCAAAAAAAGCCATGCTGTCTTCCTAACTCTGCTGAAGTCACTTCTGTATTGTTCTGTTCATTAGAATGTTCAGGAAGGATCCACTTTTATTTGGTTCGCACAATAAAATAGCTGCAAATGGTAATGATTCCCAAACAGTACTTTGTTCCCAGGGAATCACACGTCAGAACATTGAGGGGGCTGGCTTCTGTGGTGGGAGCTCAGCTGGACCATTTGTTCTGACAGAAACCAGCTCTGCCTGGGAGGGAGCCATTCTGCTTGGCAGCCTGGGGAAACCAGAGCCTCCTTTTTCTCCCTGTTGGAATCTGTGTCCCCTGCGTAGCCTTTGCTTCCAGCCCCTCTCTTTCCTACTCTTCTCCAGCCCATGAGGATTCAAGTAGAACATCAATGTGAATATCTCCCCCCAACCCCCCAAAACAAGCAATCACAAAGTCCATAAGCAGGAAGGTATAGAAAACATTATCTGTTTCTGAGTGAACTCCAGGTTAGGAGACCGTCACAAGAGTACATCTTTTCTGTACTCAGTGACTCCCAGTACTGTACAGGGATTCATGGCGCGTGTCCAGCCTGAGGTGGGGACTCAGACCCTCAGTGTGAGGCTGCAAGTGGAGAGTGGGAATGCTGGAGAGAGATTTAGAGGATCCTGCTTCCAATGCCTGAACCCTGTTCCCTGAGCTTCAGTATCCTTGGCTGGAACTGGGAAAGGAGGACCCACATGCATCTAGAAGTCATCTGAGACTTCAATGCATATAATTCCTACCTGAGGGTCTTGTGAAAAGGCAGATTCCGATACACCAGGCCCTGCATCTCTCACAAGCTCGCAGGGGATGCTGAGGCTGCTGGTGTCACTAGGTGTAACGTGGAAAGAAACCTGGGCTCCGAGCAGTCAGGAGAAGACCCAGCGTCACACAGCTGGTGAGCATCAGAGCAGAAAGCTGAACCCAGGAGGATCTGGTTCCCTAGGAAATGAAGGGTGTGAATTAAAGTGGGACTTCTCAGAGCATGCTCATCACCTGGGAACCTACCAAAAACGCAAATTCTTGGGCTCCAACTCAGATCTACTCAATCAAATCTCCTTGGATGGGAGGGGGGAGGGAGAAGATCAGGCAGTGGGGGTCAGCTGCAATCTACAGTCACCCCACCCCACCTTGGGTGATTCTGCTGCACTTTCCCCTTTGAGAAGCACTGAATTAGATCACTGCACCTCAGATTCTACTGTGCACATGAATCCCTGGTTCAGTTTAGTCACTCAGTCGTGTCTGACTCTTTGCAACCCCATGGACTACAGCATGCCAGGCTTCCCTGTCCATCACCAACTCCCAGAGCTTAATCAGACTCATGTCCATTGAATGGGTGATGCCATCCAACCATCTCATCCTCTGTCATCCCCTTCTCCCATCTTCAATCTTCCCCAGCATCAGGGTCTTTTCCAATGAGTCAGTTCTTTGCATTAGGTGGCCAAAGTATTGGAGCTTCAGCTTCAGCATCAGTCCTTGCAATGAATATTCAGGACCGATTTCCTTTAGGATGGACTGGTTTGATCTCCTTGGAATTCCTGGAGATCCTGTTAAAATGCAGCTTGTGATTCTGCGAGTCCAGAGAATGGCATGAAATCATGCATTTGCTGCATGCTCCCAGGACCATACTTTGAGCAGCAAGGAAGTGGATGGTCTTTCACTCCAGTGAGGAGAATGTTGTCTGTGGGCTTTACACTTCACAGGCAGACAGAAGAGGAGGGCATGGCAACCCACTCCAGTATTCTTGCCTGGAGAATCCCCATGGACAGACAAGCCTGATGGGCTACAGTCCACTGAGTCGCCAAGACACGACTGAGTGACTAAGCACAGCACAACATAACAGATAGGGTATGGAAAAAGCAGCAGAGTACATTCCCGAACTAAACTGCAGAACTGGCTCTAGCCAGAAAGCTTGGGATTCAATCTAAAAATTCAAACACCAAGAACAGACTTATGGACACAGCAGGGGCGGGGTGGGGAGGGGAGGAAGGAGAGGGTAGGACAAATGGAGAAAGTAACATGGAAACATACACTCTGTGTGTGTTATTGCTCAGTCATGTCTGACTCTTTGCAACCCCATGGACTATAGCCCGCCAGGTTCCTCTGTCCATGAAATTCTCCAGGCAAGAATATTGGAGAGGGTTGCCATCCCCTTCTCCAGGGCATCTTCCTGAACCAGGGATGAAACCCATGTCTCCTGCATTACAGGCAGATTCTTTACCATCTGAGCCACCAGGGAAGCCCAAAATTGACATATTTCTCCTACAGAGACCCTGGGATTCATAGCCTTGCTCCATATTTTCTCTGCGTGGGTGGGGGATGGGGGCCCTGCCAGTCCATCTTCTCTATGAAATAGCGCATTCAGCCAGTCACTTGACTCTTGTGGAAGAATACTTGGTCCCAGAGAACATGCAGTTCCTTTGTGTTCCAAGTTCAGGTTCAGTAGAGAGGAGCAGCTGAGTGATAAACACACTCTACTGATAAACACGCTTGGGTTGCTGTGACCTGCTTTGACTTGTTCTCCTCACCGTCCCATGAACTTGACTTCAGCAGGATCAGTGCGACACTTTCCCCCAAGAAAGGCCTTTCTCCATCACAGGGATGAGGGGGGGGCCTTGTTCCATCCTTCTCAGCTGAGCCTCTAATCCTTTCCCAGCTAATACCGGACTTTCCTTCTGAATTCCCTGTGTCTCTCAACGCTGTTTCCTTTGTAATGCCAAGCCTTCAACCTCACAAAACCAGATCCATCAAATAATAATAACCTGCTTTTACTACGCCCTCCCTCTTGGGGACATTCATCACTTCTCACCTTGAATTTTCTCTTTGCTCTATGGCTGGCTGCCCACTGGCTTGATGATTCTGGGAGGCCACAGGGAAGGGGAGAAATTGTTTCATAGTCGTGTAGATTTTCTATGTAGACATGTGGCTAATCAGGTGTGCTGAGCTGCCAGGAAGGGTGTCAGCAGGTAAAACTTTCAGCAGCTGGGCAGGGACTGCCCTGCTCCTGAGACCTGGGCCATGCTGATGGTTCCAAGTTCTTTAGAATCCACTGTGAGGCCAAGATGCGTGCTCGGTCACTCAATTGTGTCCGACTCTTTGCAACCCTATGGACTGTAGCCCACCAGGCTTCTCTGTCCATGGGATTTTCCAGGCAAGAATACTGAAGCAGGTTGCCATTTCCTATGCCAGGGGATCTTCCTGACCCAGGGACTGAACCCATTTATCCTGCATTGGCAGGTGGATTCTTAACCACACTAAAGCTCCTGGGAAGCCCAAGGCTAGGGTGCACTTCTCTTTATTTTTGCATCCATACCTAGCACAGTATCTGGTATAGGAAGGAGTCACACATTTGTATTGACCACATTTTTTAAAGGATTTTTTTTTTTTTGACGTGGACCATTTTTAAAATCCTCATTGAATTTGTTACAATATTGCTTCTGTTTTATGTTTTGGTTTTTTGGCCATGAGGCATGTGGGATCTTAGTCCCCTGACCAGAGATCAAACTCACACTCCTTGCAGTGGAAGGTGAAGTCTTAACCACTGGACTGCCAGGGAAATCCCTGAATACATTTTTTAAAGTTTGAAAAATATTCTCTAAGTTTTTACTATTATTGGATGCAATCTTCATTTCCTTATTTCCCCTTAGCCATCAAATCATGTCGATGTTTCCTTTCTAAGATGCTGTCAAATGGAAAGCATTCAAAGTTTGTATGTTATTTCAAGCAATATTTCTACAACCATACCATTAACCTGGATTAATTTTTATCACTTGCTCTGCATCTAAAACAGCCCTGTCAGGTGGAACTTCAGGCTGTGATGCAAATGTTCCAATAGACACAGTGCAGCATGAACCTCAGTCCGCTGTGATCTGGCATCACGGCTGGGTGCCCTGGTACCAAGAGCACAGTCCCTGGTTTAATAGACTGAGTAGGAAAGTGGAACCTGTTTAATCTGGAGCTTGATTGACGTGACTCCTCAAGAGGAAAGTCAGACGCTAGTTGTCTTGGCATAGGGCAATTTTTTCTGACTGCACTGCAGATCCATCCCGGAAATTCACTACGTTGGCAGTTTCCTCTATGGTGAGCCAACTGGCAATTGCTGTGGTCTAATTCAGCAATTCGTAGTCACAGTTTGGTATATTTCTTCAACAAGGCCACTGAGTAGCTGGGGTTTGCTTATGGTATTTGAACTGAAGCAAAATAAATCAGATGACATTCACTACTCCATACTGTCTTATTTTCTAACTCAAGGACATTTTAATTCATTTAAGATTTATTTTCATTTCTATGTCCACAGTTCATAAATTTGATCTTAGAACAGTTTAGCTATTAAAAGAAAATTTTTCATTCCTCTCAAGCTGTATTCTTTTATTTTATTATTTTTACTGAGATATAGTTGATTTACAGTGTATTAGTTTCAGGTATATAGCACAGTGATTCAGTTTTATATATATATTCATTTCATATTCTTTTCTATTATAGGTTATTATATGATATTGAATATAGTTGCTTGTGGTTAACAGTAGGTCTTTGTTATTGATCTTTCTTATATATAGTAGTGTGTGTGTGTATCTGTTGATCGCAAACTCCTAATTCATCCCTCCCCCTTCTCAAGCTGTATTCTAACAATATTGTTCCATTCATTGGAATGGTCTTTGCGTGAAAAAAGAATAATAATAAAGTAAGGATATTGCAACCAGAAAATTCTCTCCAACATTGAAAAAGCATATTTAAAACTCCAAATCTCTGAGTTCTCTACAGATTCTTAATAATACATTCTAGTCATGGCAATGAATATTATCATAATATTAATAATGGAAAATAACTATTAGGTTTGCAACTAAGAAATGTTTGTAAAAATTCACACCAGGTCAGCAAGGTACTCACCAACAGGGTGTTTTCTGTGTCCTACTTCCATTTGTTATATTTCCAGTTATATAACCTTTCCTGGAGAAAAAGGAGTAATGTCATAAAGTAAATGTGTCAGGTATATGGATATGGGTCTTTCTCTTGATATGAACACTTCATGTAAAATTCCTTCCAGGAGGCATCCTTGGGAGTTCATGAATTAGGTTACTGAAAGTTTTATTTTAAATCAATTACAGTGCTCCTTATTTAACTATTAGCTACAGGCTAACTCCCATGATCTGAACTGCTAGCAACTCTGATAAAGAGAACAATGCATCTCATCCAAGTGCAAAACACTAAGAGAGGAGAGCGGCAACCAGTCTTGGATCTAGAAGGCCCCAGTATTACCATATGAATTAAACAGACAGCAGCAGGTGAATTTCAACATTTACCTATTCCTTGTGGAACAGGAGGGAAAATGTTACCCCTCATTTGAAACCTCTGCACATTCTTGCAGTTTGCAATCTGAAGACTGATTCTGCTTATATCAGAGAGTGACTGATGCATGTGAGCTCCACAGAGGACAACTGCGTGCAATTCCTCTCCCTTCTTCTTTGAGTCTGATTGCTGGCAATGTATTGACTCCATTTGATGGTGAATTGATATTTCAGTCACAGAAGCTGGTTCTCAATCTCAAAGTAGGAGAATATGTCTTTATGATTTTTTCAGCTCCAATCAGTGTTTCATGTTGGACTGCTACATGAAACCATGAAAAAAATAAACTTGGAAAAATATGAAAAATGTATGCTTCTAGTACATTTCACTGCCAGATTTTAGTGTGATATACAGTGATGGTCGTCATAACAACAGAAAAATCCAGGAGCCCCAGTTATGCAGTGAGGGACAGCTGCTCTGGTCAGAAATAACTGGCTTGTTCCTAGTTGTCGGTTCAAAGCAGTAAGTGTTTATCATCTCACAGTTTCTGTGGGTTAGGAAATAGAAAGCAGCTTAGCTAGGTGATTCTGGCTCAGATTCTCTTGTAAGGTAGTAGTTAGGACATTAGCAGGGCTGCACTCATCTGAAAGCTTGAATGGGGCTGGTGGATGTGCTTCCAAAATGGCACACTCACATGGCTGCTGGCAGGAGTCCTCTGTGCCTTGCCATGTGGGTCTCTCCATAGGGCTTGGCTTCTGGCTTCTGGCTTCCTTGAAAATGAGTGATTAAACAAAGAGCAAGGAGGAGACTGCAATGCCTTTTTATGACCTAGCCTTGGAACTCACACACCATCACTTTAGTCATTATATTTGCTAGAAGTGAGTCACCAGGTACAGCCTACACTCGAGGGGAGAAGAATTAGGCTCCAGCTTTTAAAGGAAGCAATACCAAAGAATGTATGGATGTATTTTCAAGCAAGAATATAAGTAGACTTTGGATTTCAGAAAATAGTTATGCTCTAGAAATGCAAGCTCATAGAAAAATACAAGTCAATTTAATTTACCAAAAGGAGCTAAAAACATGCCCATATTCAACCTGCCTACACTGTGATGAGTAATGTCAGGAAAGTTTGCATCATTCCAAGACTTTGAGTCCTGGTAATATTCCAATATGTTTAAATAATATTGAAATGCCTATTCAAATGATATTGTGTCTCTAAAATATAATTAAAGAACTGCAGCATTTTTCTAAAAAGGTCAGGTTCACAATCAGTACCATTATTCATAGGGACTCAAGAAAAAGATAAATACTTAAAACATAAAAATAATGTAAGGATAATTGGCTAATACCTATAAATATCTCCCTTGCACTTATCAGGTCTTCAGACAAATTGTGTTATTTTACCTTCAGTTGTCATCTTCTTGCATTCTTAAGCTTACAGACCCTGCTGTGTATCTTTCCAATCATGAAAAGTGCCCCATTTAACTTTTGAAATAATCCAAAGCCAGATGGAACAGGAAAGAAATTGGATATTTGAAATGGTCAAGCTAATTATATTGTTCCCTAAGAAGAAGATGAAAAACAAGTACAGAGATGAAAAATTACCCCAAAACACAAGACAAAAAACTAATGATGGAATCAGCTGCTCCTATTCTGGGCCCAAACTCTAGATGTCTTCTTGTTTTTAGCAATGTTTTTTAAACTTACTGTTATTAGAGAAAAATATATGTTATTATAGACAACCGGGAACTATAGAAAAATAGAAGAAAACAGTTACCTACCAGAATCAGCTGCCTTAATGATTTCCTTTACATCTTTGATTCGTATAGATTTTTTATACTATTGGGTCCACATCTACATATTTTTACATATGTTGCTTTTTTTCACTGACTAGGAAAGCCAAAGCATTTCCCTAGATTATTGCAGCTCTTCATAGCTGTTTTTGATGGCTGTATAATGGTCCAAAGTATGGCTATTCATAGGCTTAACTTCTCTCTCTTATTTGTTAACTCTTCCCTCTCGTCCTCTGCCCTGTGACCTAGTATTGCAATAGTGGAGGCAAAGTCTGCATCCCTGCCCCTTGACTTTGAGCTTAGCCAGTGAAGGAAATGGCAACCCACTCCAGTACTCTTGCCTGGAGAATTCCATGGATAGAGGAGCCTGGCGGGCTACAGTCCATAGGGTTGCAAAGAGTCAGACAGGACTTAGTGACTAAACAACAATCAGTGGAAAGATTGCAAACTTGACTGGAGCTTTACAGCTTTAAGGGCACATAACTGATTGGGTTTGACCTCTTAGGCTCCTATGATTCACCATGAGAAAAATGTGCCTCAAGTAGCTGCTGGTCCAAGAAGAATGAAGAAACATATGGAGCAGACCAAAAAAACAACCTGCAGCCTGGAGCCAAGCCCTCCTAACCCCAGGGGAATCCAACCAAGCTAGAACTGACCCATAGATCTGTGCATGAAAAAACAGATGTTTACTGTTACAGATTCCTGAGAATTGGATGGAGGGGCGGCAATCAGTCACAACACACATGCTTAATTTGGAGTCCACGAATATCAACAGTAAGCGGTGGATTGTACTTTCCTTAAGCAGTATCCATGAATAATTTTTACCACCAAGCTTTATCATTAGAATTGTGCAATTATTAGAATTCAGTAGCTAGTCTTCATAAACTAGTATGTATAAAAGACATGAATCAAATTGGAAAAGTTAATTTTGCATGGTTCAAAATGCTAATAAGGGAAACCATTTATATCTCTCACTATATATATATATATATATATATATATATATATATACAAGAAAGAATATTTTAATTCAGTTATACAAAAATGCAAAATCAGAAGCAGCTGACTTGAGAAGAAAGTAAACTTGCCTTAGGCAGACCTTTTGCCTAGAGCCTACCTAGCTCCTTACTCCTAGATTTAGGATTTTTCATGATGAAAGGTTGAAAAAGGGTTAATCAAGGGGCTGGAGCCAGGCCTGGCTTATGTTATAGTGCAGAATAAAAGACTCAAGGCAAAGAGAGGTTGAAGAGGGAAAGGAAAGAGGCTCCTAGCAAGCCCCTAAGATCAGTCATTAACACTAGAATTTTATCCTTTGACTATTGAAGAAGTTGAGTTTAATCAGGTTTAGTTAACCTAATATCCAAAGCATTTCTCATGTTTCCATCACGTTCTGAGTCTTTTAGAGTATTTCAAAATGGAACTAATGTGAAACCCCAATGTTTGTGCAGCCGTAACTAAAAACACTCTGACTCCATAGAATTGAAATTATTTTTAGAAAGCTTAAAATTCCCCTGGTGCAAGATATAATGATGATCATAATATTTGGAAAAGGAAGTGTTTGGTTGGGTTACGTGTGAAAGAAAGACAAACAGATGCACGCATGTGTGCAAGCACACACACACACACACACACACACACAGACCAGAAAGAATTCATCAAGAACCAGGAGGACACAGGTTTACTTTTTCCCAGTATGAATCTACACAAAGAATAGTTATTCTTGTGATGGATCAACTAATGTCAGTAGACTCTTTATTAAGATTTTTTGGGCCACTGATCAAAGATACAGCAATGATTAATAAATTTAGATTCATTTTCTAAAGCTTTCTAGATGAGATTTAAAAAGAAAAGCTAATCTTATTCAAACTGGCAAGCAATGTTATTCAGAAGAATAAAGCCTTTTCAAACAATTTTCTGGTGGCTTCTTTTATACTTGAACTCTTGTTTTCATAACAAGCAGAAACTTTTATTATTGTGGTATTGTACAAGTAATTTTATTTCCTTTATGGTCTCCTGTATTCCTGGCAAAATAGTAGCTTTATCGAAGTCGTCAGATAAAAATTCTTTGTCAGCTTAAAAGTCAAACTCTTGCTTCATTTGGGAAAATTAACTCTTTGCTAAAAAATTGTTTCTGTTTATAATGAGTTCAGTCACTCAGTCATGTCCAATTCTTTGTGACCTGTTTATTATAGGTAGCTTTAAACTATGGTTGTAGCATAGCTGTTTCAATCGGAAATATTGGAACAATGAGTGAAAGAGATAAGGCATGGATGAGTGTGAACTAAAAAATATGTGGATGCAAAAACATAGGTGGATTCAGTCATGAGCTAGATAAAGTGCTAGTACCATGCATTGTCTGGTTACCTACTCTTGCCTCCTGAGGCAAGGAAGTTTAAGGGTCCACAGCATATATGGCCCCTTTCAAGGCAACATGTTCACAAGGTCGTATGTTTTATAAAATTTGCAAAAGTAATATATCTTCCCTGCAAGAATGTGTCTTTCCACTATGACTTTCCTTTCTTATATGGGGTGGCCTTAGAGATGGCCATGGCATTTTTGAAATCTGATGAAGGTCGAGTTGAATTAGAGAGAGTTTGGTTTTAGTGGGATATATCTATATTTCATATTTAAGTTACTACAAGCCATCCTGATGTAGAAATGGCTTTTAAGGATACTTCTACCATCTCCTGGGAGGACTCCCTGAAAATCATGACATTGAGGGCCAGAGGCAAAAAATATTAATGCGTGCTGTCACATGTAGAAGCACCAGAAGTAAGGAGTAGTGGAGGAGAAAGAAGGCTTGAAGTACAGAAAGCCAGAGAGTAGTCTATGGAATCCTAACCCTAACCTTCCTTATAAGTAGAGGATTTAGTTCTCAATAACTCTAAGCAAAATGGAAATTCTTTCCCATCAGGAATAGATTGACAGTCCAGTAGACACAATTGTAAACTCACTATAAAGTGAAAATATATAAGATATATTTTGTATGATATATTTTCAAATATGTGAAACATTTTAACATGCTATATATGTATTTCATTATATATAAATATATATTTCACATATGTCATTTTACTGTATAATTAAGGAAACATAGATAAATAAATGTGATATATATGAACTCAGTAGAAATACACATATGATATATATTTGAAATCAATAGAAATTATACTGATTGGGAGAAATAAATTATAACTGAAAGATTCTTTTAGATCATAACAAAATCAATAATACATGAAAAGGAAAAAATACATTTTTTTTTTTTTTAAGAAATACATTTTGAATAGAAGTGACGAGCAGACTCTTAGATCAAAAGTTAGCTAATCCAGTTAAGGAAAAGAAGTGAATCATATAGGCATATTTGAAGAAAATTAAATTTCATGCCAATTTGACTAGAAATATTAATATTGACAATGATTAACACAAAAATCTCAATGTAGCAGTAAATAAGGACATCAGTGACAAATGAGTGTCATCAGTTCAAAGAATGTTTCAGATTAGTCACTGTATAAAGAACTTGAAATGCCCTAACATCTGAGAGCTTACACATGAAAGAAATGTGATAGGTTTTCTAAACTTGACAACAGATCCTAAAAATTTACACGACAGTTTTGGCAGTAAATGTCATTTCAACTTGAAAATGACATAGGAAGCTGAAAATCAATTTCTAACCTGTCAATATTTTTTAAAAAATGTAATCAATCATGCTAGACAGAGGAAAGCCTTTCAATCCCTGCTTCAGAAAAGAATTACAAACTCATAGTCATTTGAAAAGCTGATCAAAGAAATTACAGCTAAAATACGTAAGAAAAAAATCACAGAGCTGTGTCAGGGAGTTAGTTATGTTATTTTTCTACATTATGAGATGCTTTCACTATTTGCTAACTTGTTAACATTTGTAATCTTTTTTCTCATTGTAAAAACATATTTGAATTTTTGTGCCTAATTTTGAACTCCTCCTTTTTTCTGAAAGACTCAAAATCATCTAAGTTTCAGGCCCACGAAATCTGAATTCAATCCTACCTGCCTAACAGGCATAAGTACATACCTGTGTGTGTGCATGAACACACACACACACACACACACACACACACGCATCGTTACAGCTATGCCAGAACACCCTTGGAGCCAGATTTTGTTACCCACTGCAGACATTAGACCTCTGGATATCACGTGACCCCAAGGGAGTTCTGGTTCACTGAACAGGACTAGAGAAAACCTAAGAAGCTACTGTCACTAGAGAGACCACTGTGAACAAAGCTGGATTTGGCCCAAAGCATCTCCAGGGAAGACTCGTTGTTTTCATTTATGGGCACTTCAGGAGTTCTGAGCTCTTTCTGCAGTGTCTGGGGGAGTTAAGTTGGCTCGGATTGCAAGGGCACCCTGGAGGATGTAGGATCCCCAGTGGATTATCTAACAAAACCCCCTCCTGGCATCTTCTGGGCCTTGGAAGACAGCCCAAGTGCCGCAGCTCCTCTGAGGAACTGCAGGCTCCCAGCTCTGAAACTGTCTCACACTGGAGAATGAGTAGCTGCTCAGTCCCCAGGGAACAGCAGTGGTGAGGAACCTTCCATGCGTTCTCAGGCGATCCGTTTAGTGGTTGCTTTGCAGCAAGCTGGCCCAAATCCCAAGTGATCCAAGGGCTGGCCTCTAAGGGTGTCTTGTACATGAACTACAACTCCAGGGAGTAAGAGAGCTCTGCCAACACTCGCTATTTGGTGATGCTTCATGCCATGCACAGGGGCTGGGAGTTACTCTAGGAAGGGGAGATGGTGAGTAAGGCAGTAAGCGCCCAGGTAGGGGCACGCAGACTGAGCGAAGTGGAAGGCACATGGGTGGTTGTCGGCCATGCTGTGAAGGGACACATGATTCAGACCTGAGCACTCTCTCCCCATCTACACTGGCTGGCCCACTTTTAATTCCAAATCAACCTTGACACCAGTCTCACCTCCTTTATTGGTTTCCCCATGAAATCCAATCATACATGGAGAAGGCACAGTTTTGCTGAAAACTGGGGGTAACAAGTAGCCATCCAACCTACAACACACTGAATTCTTTGAAAACATGCTGTAGGTCCATGTTTTCCTTCAAATATCTTCTGCAAACCCCACATTTTCTTGCTTCAAATTCCAAGCAACCTCTGTTCCCTTGCTCTGCCTTCTCCCTTTTCTAATATGAAATCTGATCACTGGCTTAACACTCAGGTCTGAGGACTTCTTTCCCTCCAGTGGACCTAATCAAGTCATTTCAATGTTCCAGTTAAGATGGGCTCTCTTGACAGAGGAACTAAGCCATGCCCTATGGGGCCACCCAAGACGGGCATGTCATGGTGGAGAGGTCTGACAGAATGTGGTCCACTGGAGAAGGGAATGGCAAACCACTTCACTATTCTTGCCTTGAGAACCCCATGAACAGTATGAAAAGGCAAAATGATAGGATACTGAAAGAGAAACTCCCCAGGTCAGTAGGTGCCCAATATGCTACTGGAGATCAGTGGAGAAATAACTCCAGAAAGAATGAAGGGATGGAGCCAAAGCAAAAACAATACCCAGTTGTGGATGTGACTGGTGATGGAAGCAAGGTCTGATGCTGTAAAGAGCAATATTGCATAGGAACCTGGAATGTCAGGTCCATGAATCAAGGCAAACTGGAAGTGGTCAAACAGGAGATGGCAAGAGTGAACGTCAACATTCTAGGAATCAGTGAACTAAAATGGACTGGAATGGGTGAATTTAACTCAGATGCCCATTACATCTACTACTGTGGGCAGGAATCCCTTAGAAGAAATGGAGTAGCCATCATGGTCAACAAAGGAGTCCAAAATGCAGTACTTGGATGCAATCTTGAAAACGACAAAATGATCTCTGTTCGTTTCCAAGGCAAACCATTCAATATCACAGTAATCCAAGTCTATGCCCCAACCAGTAACGCTGAAGAAGCTGAAGCTGAATGGTTCTATGCAGACCTATAAGACCTTTTAGAACTAACACGCCAAAAAGATGTCCTTTTCAAGATAGGGGACTGGAATGCAAAAGTAGGAAGTCAAGAAACACCTGGAGTAACAGGCAAATTTGGCCTTGGAATACAGAATGAAGTGAGGCAAAGGCTAATAGAGTTTTGCCAAGGGATCGCACTGGTCATAGCAAACACCATCTTCCAACAACACAAGAGAAGACTCTACACATGGACATCACCAGATGGTCAACACTGAACTGAAATCAGACTGATTATATTCTTTGCAGCCAAAGATGGAGAAGCTCTATACAGTCAGCAAAAACAAGACCAGGACCTGACTGTGGCTCAGACCATGAACTCCTTATTGCCAAATTCAGACTGAAATTGAAGAAAGTAGGGAAAACCACTAGACCATTCAGGTATGACCTAAATCAAATCCCTTATGATTAAACAGTGGAAGTGAGAAATAGATTTAAGGGACTAGATCTGATAGATAGAGTACCTGATCAACTATGGAATGAGGTTCGTGACATTGTACAGGAGACATGGATCAAGACCATCCCCATGGAAAAGAAATGCAAAAAAGCAAAATGGCTGTCTGGGGAGGCCTTACAAATAGCTGTGAAAAGAAGAGAAGTGAAAAGCAAAGGAGAAAAGGAAAGATATAAGCATCTGAATGCAGAGTTCCAAAGAATAGCAAGGAGAGATAAGAAAGCCTTCCTCAGTGGTCAGTGCAAAGAAATAGAGGAAAACAACAGAATGGGAAAGACTAGAGATCTCTTCAAGAAAATTAGAGATACCAAGGGAACATTTCATGCAAAGATGGGCTCGATAATGGGAAAGAGTAGAGATCTCTTCAAGAAAATTAGAGATACCAAGGGAATATTTCATGCAAAGATGGGCTCGATAAAGGACAGAAATGGTATGGACTTAACAGAAACAGAAGATATTAAGAAGAGGTGGCAAGAATACACAGAAGAACTATACAAAAACGATCTTCATGACTCAGATAACCACGATGGTGTGATCACTGACCTAGAGCCAGACATCCTGGAATGTGAAGTCAAGTGGGCCTTAGAAAGCATCACTATGAACAAAGCTAGTGGAGGTGATGGAATTCCAGTTGAGCTATTTCAAATCCTGAAAGATGATGCTATGAAAGTGCTGCACTCAATATACCAGCAAATTGGGAAAACTCAGCAGTGGCCATAGGACTGGAAAAGGTCAGTTTTCATTCCAATCCCAAAGAAAGGCAATGCCAAAGAATGCGCAAACTATCACACAGTTGCACTCATCTCACACGCTAGTAAAGCAATGCTCAAAATTCTCCAAGCCAGGCTTCAGCAGTACATGAACCGTGAACTTCCAGATGTTCAAGCTGGTTTTAGAAAAGGCAGAGGAACCAGAGATCAAATTGCCAACATCCACTGGATCATGGAAAAAGCAGGAGAGTTCCAGAAAAACATCTGTTTCTGCTTTATTGACTATGCCAAAGCCTTTGACTGTGGATCACAATAAACTGTGGAAATTTCTGAAAGAGATCGGAATACCAGATCACCTGACCTGCCTCTTGAGATACCTGTATGCAGGTCAGGAAGCAACAGTTAGAACTGGACATGGATCAGCAGACTGGTTCCAAACAGGAAAAGGAGTATGTCAACGCTGTATATTGTCACCCTGCTTATTTAACTTATATGCAGAATACATCATGAGAAACAGTGGGCCAGAAGAAGCACAAGCTGGAATCAAGATTGCCGGGAGAAATATCAATAACCTCAGATATGCAGATGACACCACCCTTATGGCAGAAAGTGAAGAGGAACTCAAAAGCTTCTTAATGAAAGTGAAAGAGAAGAGTGAAAAAGTAGGCTTAAAGCTCAACATTCAGAAAACGAAGATCATGGCATCTGGTCCCATCACTTCATGGGAAATAGATGGGGAAACAGTGGAAACATTGTCAGACTTTATTTTTTACAGCTCCAAAATCACTGCAAATGGTGATTGCAGCCATGAAATTAAAAGATGCTTACTTCTTGGAAGGAAAGTTATGACCAACCTAGATAGCATATTCAAAAGCAGAGACATTACTTTGCCAACAAAGGTCCGCCTAGTCAAGGCTATGGTTTCTCCTGTGGTCATGTATGGATGTGAGAGTTGGACTGTGAAGAAAGCTGAGCGACAAAGAATTGATGCTTTTGAACTTTGGTGTTGAAGACTCTTGAGAGTCCCATGGACTGTAAGGAGATCCAACCAGTCCATTCTAATGGAGATCAGCCCTGGGTATTCCTTGGCAACACTGATGCTAAAGCTAAAACTCTAATACTTTGACTCACTGGAAAAGACTCTGATGCTGGGAGGGATTAGGGGCAGGAGGAGAAGGGGACAACAGAGGATCAGATGGCTGGATGGCATCACCAACTCGATGGACGTGGGTTGGGTCAACTCCGATAGTTGGTTGGTGATGGACAGAGGCCTGGCGTGCTGCAGTTCACGGGGTCGCAAAGAGCTGGACACAACTGAGTGACTGAACTGAACTGAACAGGATTTTGACTTTCATAAATCAATTTCAAACTTCAATTTAGTATTTTTTCCATTCTGCTGCTGCTAAGTCACTTCAGTCGTGTCCAACTCTGGGCAACCCCATAGACGGCAGCTCACCAGGCTCCCCCATCCCTGGGATTCTCCAGGCAAGAACACTGGAGTGGGTTGCCATTTCCTTCTCCAATGCATGAAAGTGAAAAGTGAAAGTGAAGTCGCTCAGTCGTGTCTGACTCTTAGCGACCCCATGGACTGCAGCCTACCAGGCTCCTCCATCCATGGGATTTTCCAGGCAAGAGTACTGGAGTGGGGTGCCATTATAGGCCCATTAAAGGAAATTTGGCAAATGCATAAAAGTTGCAAGAAAAGAAAATGAATCAGCACCATTCCATCCCTTGTATGACTCATTGTTCACATTCCTGTGAATTCTCTCCCAAATTCTATATTCACTGAACTGAGGTTCTGGTTTCTTTCTTTTTCAAACGTAGTTTTAACCACATTGTGTATATATGTCTACATACTGCTTTGTAAATGTTGATCCTAAATATTTGCCACGTTATCACTCAGACCTCACACATATCATTTAAATGTCTACATGGAAGACCCTCAAGTATACAGTTCCTGTTGACTGACTTTATTGATTTGTCTATAGCTGCTCTAAGAAATCACCATAAACTTAGCAGCTTACAATGGTGGTGGTTAAGTCGCTCAGTTGTGTCCGACTCTTATGACCCCATGGACTATAGTCTGCCAGTCTCTTCTGTCCATGGGATTCTCAAGGCAAGAATACTGGAGTCACTTGCCGTTTTGTTCGCCAGGGGATCTTCCCAACCCAGGGATTGAACCCAGGTCTCCTGCATTGCAGGTGGATTCTTTACCAACTGAGCTACAAGGAAAGTGGTAGCAGCTTACAATAACACAGGTTTATTATCTGACAATTCTGGAGGTCAGAAGTCCAGCCTAGGTTTCCACGCAGCTAAATCCAGGTGTGGGCAGGTCTGTGTTCCCTTCTGAAGGCTCTAGGGGACAATGTTTCCTGGCTTTTTCTAGCTTCTAGAGGCCTCCTGTTCCACAGTTTGTGACCCTTCCTCCATTTTCAAAGTCAGCAATACTGCAGCTGTCACTTTCTTCCTCTTCTCCTTTTAAGGACCCCTGTGATTACTGTGAACCCACTCAGAATCTCCCTGATATGCAATCTTAATTCCATCTGCAACCTCAATCCCCATTTGCCAAGTGGGCGACATATTCACAAGTTCTAGGAATCAGACATCTTTGGGCAGTGGTTATACTCCCTACCAACCCTATCCATTTCTCATTCTTGGACCTTCAGGTTGTTTCTCATTTTTTGCTATGATACATACCACTGTAATCTGAGTTATCATTTGATCTACTTTTCCCTTGTTAGGTCAACTCATCTTTTCCAGCAACAAAAGGGAGAAACTATAGACAGTAGGAGATGCTAGGAGTAGGTATATGTGATGCTGCTGGCACTGAAGTAGTCTGATACAGCAAAAATAATACTGGGATTCTCATTCAGAGCCCATTAGCATTTACTAGCTGAGCAATTTTAGGCAAATCACATAATGCATGTGAAAAGTTTCCTTGTCTGCAAAATGGGGGAAATAGCACTTATCCAAGCATTGCCACAAGGTGAAATGAGATGATGTAAACTGTGGAGCCACTGTGTTTTTGGTGGTCATGGTGGTGATGACCATGATTATGATAATACTCAAGGTAACAATTAAAAGTAGATCCAGTAACACGGCATTATTATTTTTAACATTTGTAGTAATAAGACTCCTGACCCCTCAAATTGTTGATCTTGTCTTTATGGAGGGGGAAAAAAAGAAAAAAATAATTTGGGTAAGAATTGAGTTGAGAAAGAACACTGTGTTGTGAAATTTTAGTTATTAGTTCAAGCTTCCCTGGTGGCTCAGATGGTAAAGAATCTGGAGACCCAGGTTTGATCCCTGGGGTCAGGAAGACCCCCTGGAGAAAGGAATGGCAATCCACTCCAGTATTCTTGCCTGAAGAATCCCATGGACAGAGAAGTCTGGTGGTCTACAGTCCACAGGGTTGCAAAAGAGTCAGACATGACTGAGCGACTGACACTTTCATTTATGTATTGCTTCCCCTCCTTTTTCCCTGCAGCGGTCCTAACATCCATGCAGCTCTGCCATTGCACCAGGGCAGGCTTTCACTCTGTGGCCCTGGTATCTGCTACTTTATCTTCCAAGAATGCTCTCCCCCTGGCATCCACCTGGCTCCCATCTCCTTCAGTTCTTTGCTCAAACACCTCTGCAAACATCACGGGTATGGACCAACCTCGATAAAACTGCACTAACACCATAACCCCTGCCATTCTCTACCCACTTCTCTTCTTTGATTTTTCCCCCTATATCACTAGTAGAATATAAGTTTCAGGAGGGCAGGATTTATGTCTACTTCATTGCCTGTGTTGTACCCAGTGCCTACAATGGTGTCTAGTATGTATTATGGACTTAATCATTTTATTAAATGACTAAACAGCACTTGATCCATTGCACTGTGAAAAAGAATTCACCAAAGGACTCCTTTTAGTAGGAATTTTCCCCATTAAAGCATACTCTTCACACTATGATTTGGATAACAACAGGTCTATGGTGGGGGGGAGAGGGAAGGGAAAGAAGCAAACACAAGCGAGCACACACACTTAGGGAGTCTATGATGAAGAAGCAAATGTCTAAGAGGACTGTTTCCTTGACTCTAATTTCAAAAAGTAAAGTATAAACAGAGAGCCATTTTGTGTAGTTTACAGTCATTGGGTTTGGAGCAAGAGTCAAGGAAGAAGGCAGAAAGATGAACCTGGGTGGATGCATCACTCAGGCATCACTCAGGCCTCAAAGGCTGTCCTGTGGCCTCTTGTGTGGAGTTGTTGTCATCATGAAGCAACACCCTGGTTTAATGTTGAAAAGCAGAAGTGAAAAGAAGTGGTATTCAGTCTGAGGGCTGAGCGGAAATCAACAGAGAACAGAGTAAACGTCAGCACGTTTTTCTCACACCCCCAGCAGGAGGAGCCTGCGCTTGGGAGAAATCAGGACCCTGCCAAGCACATTCACTGTGTTCCTCTTGATGAACTTTCCGTGAACTGATCTTAATTGTCCTTTGCCCACAGCAGTTTGAGCAAGCTCCAGGAGATGGTGAAGGACAGGGAAGCCTGGCGGGCTACAGTCCACGGGGTTGCAAAGAGTCGGACACAACTGAGCAACTAACCAAACCAAATGGACTCACTGCCACCCCGCCCCACTCAGACCTGCTGTTATTTTACACTCGTGCATTTGTAACTCTTGTCTAGTTATTCCCCTGCTCACAAAAACACAGCAGCTGCTAGCCCCAGCTTCCTGGCTGTTCTCTCAGCCCCCACCGCACCCCTTCCTTCCTGTCCCTCTACTGCAGGCCTATGTTATTTGTCTTAAAGCAAGTTTCCAAAACATCAGGAGAGACAAAGATCTGAGGGCCATAACTCTTAGACACTTCTTAAAGACCTTTTTTGTGGGGGGGTCTCGGATCCTGTATCCCAAACAATGAAACTGTGCCAAAAATTTATTTTGAAAGTAAAGCCAAAATGTATCTCTGTGAGACTAGTGGCAGATAAACAGCTTTCAGTTTAATCCTAACAAGAATGGGCAAATGGACACTGATACTTGGTTTAATATTTCACTAACGTAATTCCTTTCCCATGCAGTGATACTCTTCTGTGACTCATTTATTTGTGTGTATGTGTGTATTCTCCTGGAACATGAGACTTTTAGGTCTTCTAGAAAAATCCATGTGAATGTTCAAGGGAAAGAAATCATATGTCACACTGGTTTTGGTGAAAGCACATGTAGATTGAATGATTTTTACTCACAAAGGTGATCTCCTTCAACCAAATTGGTAAGACAACTGCCAGGAAACTGTGGAGGGAATGTATTCATTCGAATGTCACATACCAACTCAGTAATGACCAAGCTTCAGTACTGAGCTTAAGAGCAGACACAAAGGGTTAACTTGAATTCAGTGATAGCTCATGACATCCTGGGTTAATTACTGATGGGAAGAAGTTGCCCAGCTCCAGGAGAGTTCTGGAACTAAGTGTCAATCTGTGTGCTGGGCAGTTTAATTTGGAGGTGAGGATATGGGGCTAGGAGTTAGGATCACAACTGTTCAGTTTAAAATTTTAGGGACTTCCCTGGTGGTCCAATGGCTAAGACTGCATGCTCTCAATGCACAGGACCTGGGTTCAATCCCTGGTTGGGGAACTAGATTCCACATGCCACAACTAAGAGTTCTGGTACAACTAATGAGTCTGCATTTAAAAAAAAAAAAAAAAAAACAAAGAAAAAAGATCCTTTGTGCTGCAAAGAAGACCTGGTGCAGCCAAATGAATAAATGTCTTTTAAAAAATAAAGATTCTAGCTGTGAGACTCCTTCAGCAGATCCAAACCAAGGTTGCTTTTGGGACAATCCATGGGACAGCTAGCTAATTCAGTTTGGGGACAGAATTAAAAAGACAACTCCAGATAGTCAGAAAATGGGTTTGATTCCCCTCTGATGTTCAAATTAGCTTGAAGGGAAGATGACTGAAAGTGAATGATTCCAAGAAACACCAAGAATTCACCAGCAAAAGGGACTTTAGGAAACGAGGGCCATAAATTACTGATGAATTACTGGAACTACTAGAAAGTTTATGTTGACAACCAAGGAAATAACGTTTCTTAATTCAGGGCCTATGTCTCTCCCCAGGTTCCTGGCATGTGGGCAAAGCTGTGATGGCTGAAAAGAGGTGGTTTCGGTAGTAAAGGATTCACAGGAAGTAAAAACTGTCCACACAAATTCTGAAAGGAAGAGCTGAGTTAGTCATCTTTCCAGTCAATATAGGTTTCCCTGGTGGCTCAGATGGTAAAGAATCTGCCTGCAATACAGGAGACCTGGGTTGGATCCCTGGGTAGGAAAAAGCCCCTGGAGAAGAGAATGGCAACCCACTCCAGTATTCTTGCCTGGGAAATCCCACGGACAGAGGAGCCTGGCGGGCTACAGTCCATGGGGTCGCAAAGAGGAGGACATGACTGAGCAACTTCCACACCATACCACACCACACACACCAGTCAATATAGGCCAGAGAGAGACCCGGCTGAAAACTATGAAGAAGAAGATATAATAAATAAGGACCATAAAGTAGATGAAGAATTACCCTTCTCCTCTCAAGTTAGCCTGACTCCTGTTGGACTAATATTAAGAAGCAGCAAATCTTAGTTATTAGCATTTTCAGGAGGTGAACATTTTTTTCATTGAACTCTTTGATGTTATCCAAAAGTCCCTAGGAAAGAAAAATGATATACACTCATGGGCTTCATATGAAAGATTTCAGAAAGGGCAGTAAAAATATTGTCCTATTTCAAAACTTCCAATAACATTCTAGTTTTATCTCAGACCTACAGGACTATAACTTTTATGTACAGAAAACGATACAGGAGTCTCCCAACGATTGGCAATTTTTAAAAGACTTTATTCACTTGGCTTCTTTTACTGTTAGAAAATTTAGTTTGAATTTACTCTGAGGCTCGGCATAGGATTGTGCTAAAATGGAAACAGGAGAAAAAAGCCCTGCAGATGTCCCCTGATCTGCCAAGGGACAAGCCCACCCGTGGCAGAAATTGTTGACAAAAAGAAAAGGGAAATCTGCTCAGTACTCTGTAATAATCTAAATGGGAAAAGAACTTGAAAAAGACTAGAAACATCTATATAGATAACTGAACCACTTTGCTGTACACCTGAAACTAACACGACATTGTTAATCAACTATGCTAACCAATAATAAATAATAATAATAACAAAAATCCTTGTTGCTCCCTAAGGTTGTGACCCAGTTTCCAGGTCTAAGACGCCTTGCTGACACAAATACCATTTGCAGCATTAGCAAGGCTGCTGTTGACTGGCCTTTTGGCCCTTTGACCCTTTTGGCCACCAAACCAAGGGCTTTCTCCAACATTAAAACTCCTTCAGTTTCATGGCTGGCTTAAAGGACCCCGTTACAGTGGAAGGTTTGGGTACTGTTCACATCCCCCTATGGCTGGGCTGTCATTTGGGGAAGTTGGAAGTGGCAGAGTTGGGGGCCTCGTCTCAAAAGGGACTTCAAATTGTGGCCCCAAACCTACATGGGACCTCAGTGCAAATAATTTTACAAACTGAAAAGAACTCTAGCGAATTCTGACCCCTGTCTTGCAGCATCTGCCCTAGGTAAGCAGGAGCTTCTGTCTTGTCTCTTCCTGCAGGCATCTGTCTGGCCTTTCATTTTGGGTTAGTTCTTTGACCTGTGACCTCACCATCTTATGAATTCAAGGCAAGTTGGAACTTGCGGTTTGGCTTTTTGATAGTCTAAAGGTGGGAGCCATACTCTTCCTAGCCTTGTACATCTCCAAGAAGCAAATGGAGGTCTCTTCCTCAGAACCTACCAAAATATAACGAGGTGTCCATGGGTCTCTGGACTGCCAAGTGATGGGGGGCCCAAGCTGTGGTTTCACCCCTGTATTCCCAGGTCTCACCTGGGACCAGGCACATAGTAGGTGCTCACTGAAAAAGCCTACTCCTCTCTGCTGCATTTTCGTTTAAAGTGATCCTCTTCTCCCTTGCCTTCCAGGGACAAGCAACATCAGCACCCCCCAGGAGCTTGTTAGATATGCAAATTTTCTAGCCCTACTCCATCAATTGAACCTGGAGCTCTGGGAGTGGGATCTAGCAATCTGTCTTAAGAAGACCAACCCCCTCTCCCCCAAGTGATCTACTTGAGAAACATAGCCTTAGAGAAACAGGAGCGAAGCAGTTGTCTCTTGCTGGCTCTTTCAGGACAATAGCTATGCTCTTGCGGAACAGCAGAGCAGCTGAGCCAGTGAGGAGCCTGCCCCAAGGGAGGTTTCCTTCTACTGTTGTGTTTTCTCACGCCAAGACACACCGAAGGCTCTCCGTACTCAACTGCTGTGTACTTGCCCACTGGCTTTCCCGAACCTTGAGTCAGTAGCCTCAATTTTCCCTTCTCCCACTTTAAGCAGAAAATTAGTGCTAAGTCAACAGCAAAAAAAAAAAAAAAGGTGGACTTAAAAAATCTAACCTAGTGGTTTTCAACTTTAGCTGCACACTGAAATCACCTAGGGAGCTCTCAAAAAAAAAAAACCTCAGACCAATTAAATCAGAGTCTCCAGGGGTGCGGCTCTTCGTTGCTGTTATTTTATTTTTTTTAAAGTTCCCAGTGTAACCCCATGCGGCAAAAATCTAGCAGAGAATCAAGGCTGTGGCCTTGGCTTGGTAGTGTTTTCTGTATAAAATAACCATAGTCCCAAATGTTGATATTTTTGGAGTAAGACATTTCTCCTCTCTGAGCTTCCTCTACCCCAAACCACCTGTGCCCTCCCCAATGTGACAGTGAAGCCAACAAGAACGGGAGTGTTAGTGCTGGGCGCACAGACAGGGAGTTGCCTGCTATTTGGGGTCCAGTCCTGGGGGTCCCAGGCAACACCCCTTGGCAGAGAGGGTCCTCCAACATTTTGACTTTGGGTTTCAAGAGGGAAGAAAATATATGTGCTCTGTAACTACAGAGGTGAAGGTTCTGACAAGTAAGGCGTTTAACTGGACAATGTGTTTTCACTTTGAATAAATGTCCAGCATTCTGCCTTGGTAGGCCAGCCAGCCTTAAGGCAGATGAACTAGGTCATTGTTTCTGCTATAGTTTCCCATGCAAATGCAGCTCTGCTGGCAAAGAGCAGACTTGCAAACCCTTGCAGAAAACCCTTGCATTAGCAAGCTCTCAGGCTCCTGCTCCCTGGCAGTGCTCAGCAGGTACGCCCAAAGAGATGCACATGACCACAGTCAAGACTGACGCAGCACGGGGGGCTGAGACCCTCAGCAATCCACCCCTCCTTCCATAACAGCCTCTGCGCCGCGCCCTGCCCTGCTCCAGCATCACCACCAAAACTCCGCTCTCCTGCTTCCGTGGTTGGCAGGACTGTGGCCTTATCTACCCAGGGCCCCTGTGGCCCTGTCATCTACTCCCACCATCATCTAGTCCTCTGAGCTGAATCACCAGGGCCGGAGCCAGATCCATCAACTGGTCCCATCACACCTCTGCAGTCTTAGCTCCCATGGCCTCATGGAGCTCTATCATCTGTCCCAAAAGGCATTTTCCACCTCCACCTCTTTTGGACTTCAGTCAGCTCCCTCACTCAGAGCTTCCACTTGATGCTTCCTCTGATAACCACTGGCAGAAGTATATTCTCATTGGTTCCAATAGAGCTGTATACCTATATCTGTTCTAGCACTCTTCTCATTTACCATGATTGTTTTATAATCCCTTCTCCCTCAATAGACTATATGTTCTTGGTAATCTATTTCTTACTCTTAAAAACATATAGATCCAGAGTTTCAAAATACCTGGCAACAGTATGTGCCTAGTTTGACTCTACCGAATGGGAATAGAAGGCGAGCCACAAATGTATGCCAAATATAAAATTTGAAATGTCTAGCAGCCACATTTTTCAAAAAAGTAAAAGGAAAGTGGTGAGGTTAATGTTTTTTTTTTTAATTGTCATCATTTTATTTTTCTATTTTTTAAAAATTGAAGTATAATTGATTTACGATGTTTCAGGTGTACAGCAGTGATTCAGGCAACGTATACCTATCTATTCTTTTTCAGGTTCTTTTCCATTATAGATTATTACAAGATACTGAATATAGTTCCCTGTGCTAGGTCCTTGTTAGTGATCTATTTTATACAGTTGTGTTTGTCACTCAGTCGTGTCCGATTCTTTGTGACCCTATGGACCATCATTGCCCACCAGGCTCCTCTGTCCATGGGATTCTCCAGGCAAGAATATTGGAGTGGCTAGTCATTCCTTTCTCCAGGGGAATCTTCCCAACCCAGGGATCGAACCTGGATCTCCTGCATTGCAGGCAGATTCTTTACCACCTGGGTCATTAGGGAAGCCCATTTATTATAGAGGTTATTGTTAATAATACATTTTATGTAACCCAATACCTGCAAAATATTATCCCTTCAACATTTAATCAATGTAAAAAGTGTTGAGGTATGTGATGTTCTTTTATTTATTTTGTATGAGGTCTTTGGAATGTGGAAAGAATTTTACACTTATCGCACATCTTATGCAGACTGGCGGCCTTTCAGATGCTCAGTAAGGCTCATGGCTACCACAGTGGATAGCATGGCCGAGAAACTGAAGTACTGCCCTGGAAGTTGAAGGTCAGCCTTTCTTCTAGGACTCTGGGCAGAGTGAGAGGAATCCAGGATTCTCCTGAAAAGCTCAAAGGACTGTGAGAAGGGAGGGCCCATCAGAAGATAAAACAGCCACCAACTGACAAGGAGCTTGGGGGCCCCCAGGGCACAGCAGCCTGGCCTGAGGGAGGGGACAGGTGTGGGCCAGGTGAGGGGCACCTCAGAACCGGAAGGGGCACCTCAGGACTGGAAGGGGCAGAGCAGCGCTTCCGCTGGTTCAAGACAAACACAACAAAGCGAGCTCTTTGAAAGAACAGACTCACTTGATGCTGACTTGCTCCCACTCACTTTCACTATGTGTGTTATGGGGTCAGAATGGACAGGTATGACAGATATAGGAACACACCCTTTATGAAGGGCCATTAATCTCGGCCTTACAGCTGGGCTAAAGGAGAAGGCAGGCAAGTTTCTCCTCTTCAGTAAATGCATCATTTACAAACCCAATGAGAAGCAGCAAGTGAAGGTCTTTCAGAGGTAGAACAAGTAATTTTGAGTGTCAGAAGAAGCACGAGAGCCAGAGGAGGTAAGGCCGACCGTGGAGCTTTTCAGCAGAGCAAGCATGCTCAGTTCTTTGAAGATGTAATGTTCCAGAAAATGCAAGGGAATGGCCTGAGCTAAAACCTCCAAAAGGGAGAAGCAGTTTTTCAGAGAGATTTTCTCAATCTATTGCAAAATAACCAGCATTAAAGCCATTTAAGGAAAATACTATACATTTAGTTTCTTTATATTCCTCTCTGGGTTTCTTTGCTGACAGATAGCACTGGTATGTGGTAGAAAAGGCCAGGGCAAGACTGTTTTCGAGCCTGTTACTGGCTCAGAAAGCAGTGAGTATCTGGGGGTGGGGATGGGGAACACACTTCTGATCTAGGGACTGATCATAGGGGTGGGGAGACCCCTGCTCAGGAAACCTTTATCAGGTGAAAGAGAAAAGGAGGTCATCATTTAGCCCTTCAGAGATGTAATAGTAAAACCCTGACCAGCTCGATTCCTCAGCTCTGCTTTCCAGATTTATTTTGGTACAGATAAATTCTTAGACTAAGGCAAAACAAACTATGTACAAACTGACCACTTGGGTTGTTTTTATTATTTAAGAAAATTCATCCAACAATTATAATGGTATTTTTCTAGGCCCTGGATAATCCTTTTGCATTTCTGCTAGTAACTGCAAAATAGCTTCGTATAAGAGTTATCAAAATATGGAATGACTCTGGGTATTTTTAGCAAAGGAGACTTTTTAAAATAAGATTTTCACTTAATTTATGTTCTCACTCAGTCACCATAATGTTTCAAACCAAAACAAAATGAAAAATCCTCCATAATGTTTGAGATCTTAATGATTTAGATCAATACTATCAGTCTATACCTTCTCAGTAGTTTATATAGATAGATTCAACACTTCAGATCTGGTTAAATATGAAATAGCACATAAAATAGTGGACCACAGCGCAAACAGCAGCCTGAATGCCGATACTATACTGATGAGGCAAACATGCCTTACAGTATCTTCAAAAAAGCAAATACCTTTTCAAATTAGAAAAAGCCACTTAAATATATGCTAGATGACTGAAAACACATAGTTAATGATAAGAAATTTTGTTAAATATGAAGCCAGAAAACAAGCAGACCAACTGACCTAGTAAAAATAACAACTTTTTAAATAAAAACATGAAAATATCTTTCCCCTTTTCTGAGTGGGGAAAACAAAAAGGCTCCTTTGTATAAAACACCCAATGTCAGAACTATACCCAGGGCCCCAGCTGTTCAAATATTTTACTGCCAACAAATTTCACAGGCAAGTATGTTCCCCTTCATGGAGGCTAAGATTTCTCCTGGGTTGGATATTAGAACTTGCTGGATGTCTAGACTTTTCCAGACTGTTATGAAATATCTTCTAGTCTAACATATGTCTTTGAGGCTGACACTGAGCCTTGACTCAGTCTGCTTTATTCTTCATCAATTTGGAAAAGCTAGTTACCTGTCCTATTTTGCTCTCTGAGAAATGGTGGGCCAGCCCCACGGACACCTTCCCCCCTTGTTCCAGGGCAGCTTTCACTGGGTACAAGTCACTGTTGTAACCCCTAGGCATCCCACCAGTGCTGTACCAGACAGGTTGGAGGCCACAAATGTCATTTGCATTTTCAGATTCCTCTTCTAAGGAACGTTGTGGAAAAGCTTTTCCATGGATATGGTTCCTGAAGTGAAGTTAATAGTATGTTGGAAAACACACACAGACAAAAATCCAACTCTGGATGGAGGAATCTATGAAAGGATTAGAAGAGCTGTTCTAATCTGTTGAACCTAGATTCTCACATTCACCACATCTACCATGACTGACTGGCCTTGTGTGCTGACTTTTCTGAACTCTTCTCAAAATATAATTTCTAAACAGTTAAAAACATGGCTCATGTCAAAGATTTAAGCCAATAACATTCATGATGGAATCAATGACACTATAAAGGTATTTCAAGGAGAACTGAAGGAACTATGTACTTACAGGCATTAAAGAAGAAGAAAGTCCGAAGGAGATTACTAGTTTACATATGAAACTGTTCAAAGTCCTTCAAGGCAATAAAACTCTTTTATAAAAATCTTTGGGGTTATCTTTATCTTTCCCACCCATATGGGACGATTAGCATCTCATATGTATATGGCAACATATACATGTTAACACGTAACTTCACAGAATCCGGGATCCTATTTAATAAAGAGTAAATAGCAAGTCACACAAAGGTAACTTCCCACACCATGTACGTAGTCCTGGGGTGAGCTTGTTAAGCAGCTCAGAGTTAATGACATTGAAGGGAGAGTCTGAACCCTCCTGGCCATATTTCCAAAATTTAAATCATTTTTCTTAACACTTTACTATTATTACTTTCCTGCTCTATTTTGATTCATAGTCAAGATGATAGGAAAAATAGACTCATTTGAAAAGATCCTGATGCTGGGAAAGACTGAGGTCAGGAGGAGAAGGGGACGACAGAGGATGAGATGGCTGGATGGCATCACTGACTTGATGGACATGGGTTTGGGTGGACTCCGGGAGTTGGTGATGGACAGGGAGGCCTGGCGTGCTGCGGTTCATGGGGTCACAAAGAGTCGGACACGACTGAGCGACTGAACTGAACTGAGACTTTACCATGTGCAAGTCTTCAATACACAGCAGACAGGTGAAGAATGCGGATGGATGCATTTTGGGGGTGAGGGTAGGTGGTGTTGGGGAGGGAGACACAGGCAAAACTGAGCAGTCAAGGTAAGTGGCTTTATAAAAACTCTAACTGTAATTACGGGAGAAGGCAATGGCACCCCACTCCAGTACTGTTGCCCAGAAAATCCCATGGATGGAGGAGCCTGGTAGGCTGCAGTCCATGGGGTCGTGAAGAGTCGGACACGACTGAGCAACTTCACTTTCACCTTTCACTTTCATGCATTAGAGAAGGAAATGGCAACCCACTCCAGTGTTCTTGCCTGGAGAATCCCAGGGACGGAGAAGCCTGGTAGGCTGCAGTCTATGGGGTCGCACAGAGTCGGACATGATTGAAGCGACTTAGCAGCAGCAACTGTAATTACAGGCTTAATGTGCCCTATCAGAAACTGATACTCTGGTTTGAAAGCAGCCTGTTAACTGTATTTTGAGTTTAAATAGCACATTTTACTAATGGAGAATGCACATGCACTTTTTTTCATAGAAAAGAGCCTCTTGGTTTGTTGCTGTGTTGTGCTCAGTCTCTCAGTCATGTCCGACTCTTTGCGACCCCATAGACTGTAGCCCACCAGGCTCCTCTGTCCATGGAAATTTCCAGGCAAGAATACTGGAGCGGGTTGCCATTTCCTACTCCAGGGGATCTTCCCAACCCAACCCAGTGATCGAACTCACGTCTCCAGCATCTCCTGCAATAGGCGGATTCTTTACCACTGAGTCACCTAGGAAGCACCCACGCCTCCATCCCATGTTAATTATACAATGCTATAAATGTGAATTTTCAGTGGGCCGGGGATCAATTGACAGGAAACAGAACAACAGATCCCAAGGTGAAAAGTTGAGGTTTGGAGCCAGGCCTACGGGTTGGTGTGGGAAGTGGGGGAGTTGCTGGGAACAAAGGAGGGGGAGTGAGTCAGAGGTCATGACCTCCCAGAAAAAGAAGTGATCTTGAAATGTTAGAACTGAAGCTGAAGAAGGTCTTTGGAAGTGGAGGAACCCCTGTGGTGGAGACAGGAGGCTGAGGGGCAGCCAGTTCAGGAAGAGGGGAGCTGCCCTAGAGTTCCAGGGCTGGATACTGAGCTGAGTTTCAAAAACTAGCAGGAAAAGTGCCTAGAAAGCAGCGACATCATCAGGGGCCAGGGTGATGCGAGTGTTCCATCCTTGCCTAAAGCATTAGTCGCTCAGTCATGTCTGACTCTTTGTGACCCCATGGACTGTAGCCCGCCAGGCTCCCCTGTCTGTGGGGTTCTGTAGGCAAGAATATAGGAGTGGGTAGTGCCATTCCCTTCTCCAGGGGATCTTCCCAACCCAGGGATGGAGCCCGTCTCCTGGATTGCAGGCAGATTCTTTACCATCTGAGCCACCAGGGAAGCACTAGCCAAAGAGTACTATTTCACTGAAATGATTTTGAATCACTGGTGCATGGTGATAATAAAAAGCAGACTGACTCTTGGTTTTATTATTATGTGGACATCAGTGAAGATCACCCAAAAGAGAACAGACAGAGGCTCTTTATTCAGAGCAAGGGAGTCAGCCACTGTCTCTTACAGAGATTAAAAGACAGGGACAGGAGGGGGAGGTTTTCTTGTGAAAAATAAGATTCTACGTATGCCCTGATGGGAGTGTGTGGACATGGGCAAATTGGGGGACAATAATTAGAAGCAGGGCATATAATGTGATTGGTTCAGGGAGCATTCTTGGCTTACTCTGGTTGATCTTGGGTTGGAAGTCAGGGCAAAAAACAGGGAAGCTGGCAGTCAGGGACCAAGTCCTGATGTTCTGGGTCGATGGCTATAGATGTTATGGTTTGGCTTGCTGAGCTGGATGCTGCAGAAACTGTGGATCAAAGTTCTTTTGTTATATACGATCTGGCCACTGTCCATCTGTATATTCAGTCTCTCGATTGTTTCCAAATACTGTACTTGCATCCCTTTATTGCCTGCACCCGGGCAGATAATGGTGTTAGTAAGCCATGGCTATAAAGATATCTGGCTACAGTTGTACTGATGTTGAACTGAACAGGGAAAGATGTTTAAAAAAAAAAAAAGAGAGAGAGAAATTAGATTTACCTGGTAGCCATGGGCAGGACATGCTAGCAAAGAAGAGACTCAGCTACGGAATGATTCTGACTTGGGTTTTGGTGATGCACAAACTGAGCCAAGATATTCCTGGCTTGACCACAGTCTCTTGCACTTTTACTTGTAACTCCCAGTAGTTCTCAAACCTGTCTCCACATGATGATTAAAATCACAATCAATCAAATTAGAATCTTTGAACATGAGCTCCAGGTATCAGGAATTAAAAACAGAAAACAAACAAAAAAAAACAGATGATTACAGTGTGCAGGAAGTTTTGAGAATGAGTGCCCTAGTAGCCATTGCTACTCAAAGTTTGGACCCCCAACCACCAGTAACATCTGTGTCGCCTGGGAGCTTATTAGAATTGCAGATCCCCAGGCTGCACCCTCCGTCTGCTAAGTCAGAATCTGCATTGTAACTAAGCAGCAGGTAAATAGCCCGCAGATGAAGAGTTCAGGAACCACTGTTAAGCCCTTGGTTCAGCATGGCCTCTCTCTGAGGAGAAACACTAAGCCCAAGGGAAACATGCCTTCTCCCCTCCCCCACCTCTTTATCTGCAAACACTGCTAGAGGTGGAAACACAGGCCTTATTTTGGAGAAACTGGGAAATCTGTCACCAGTGCTAGAGTGTTTGAAATTAAAAAGCATAGTGTGTTAGGGGACAGTGCAGTTGCTTATCAAAATTCCCAAAAACTAAAGGGAAAGAAGAGCCAAAAGCAGAAACCTCCAAAAAACTAATTTCATCTTTTCCCAGAAAACTCTTTTAGCCTGAAGAGTCAAAGAATATTCTATTACGTTTGTCCAAATAAGCCAGTGTCCACAAAAAGACCTCTGATTTTTTTTCATGTTTTAAAAGTATGTTTATGAGAGACAGGATTAAGAATGAGATTCAGTAAGAATAATGATATATTTGTATTTGTCTTCCTGTATGTGGAAGAGCTAGCACCCAGATATTCTTATTTTGGATGCGAAGATATGAGGTTAAAGTTTATTGACAAAGATCTTAAACTGAATCAGAGAAAGCACGGTTATTTCTCTAGAACTCTATGTTTAATAAAGGAGTTAAATTGTGAGGGTATGCAGCAAGGAAATAATACCAAACGCTAAGTCAAATCCTCAGGAAGAAATGAAGAGAACCAAAAATGATAAATAAGAAGGATTATGCAACAAACTACAGGGACTTCCCTGGTGGTCCAGTGGCTAAGACTCCACACGCCCAATGCAGGGGGCCAGATTTGATCAGGGAACTAGATCCCACATGCTGCAACTAAGATTCTGTGTGCTGCAGCTAAGACCCAGCTGCTGCTGCTGCTGAGTCACTTCAGTCGTGTCCGACTCTGTGTGACCCCATAGACGGCAGCCTGCACAGCCAAATAAATATTATAAATAAATGATGGGGAGGGAGGTGGGAGGGGGGTTCAGGATTGGGAACACGTGTACACCCATGGCGGATTCATGTTGATGTATGGCAAAACCAATACAATATTATAAAGTTTAAAAAAAAAAAGAATAATACTAAATAAATAAATAAATAACAAGCCAATACCATGATGTCTTAAAAAAAAAAAACAACTATAAATATATACTTGCTTTCATTTTATCTCTCAGCTTCTTTAAAAGATAAGATTATGCAAACCAATAATTATAACAATGTGTTGTTTGGTTTCTAACATATATGGACATAATATGTATAGCAGTAATAGCACAAAATAGGGGTAAGGAATTGAACTATAGAAGGAAAAAGGCTTTTATATCTTACTGGAATTAAGTTAGTATATCTGAAGTAGATTCTGATAAATTAAGGGGTATTTTGTTAAGTTCTAGAGCCATTAATGACTTCATATAAGCCTTAAGAAGAAAACTAAAATAAAAAAAATTAAAATATCATTAAAGAAATGAAAATAATACATTAGAAAATATCCACTTACTATAATAAAATGTAGTAAAGAGGCAAATAGGAACAAAAGATACCAGAGGCATATGGGAAACAAAACAAAATGGTAGGTGTAAATTCAACCATATCAATACTAACTGTAAATATAAAAGGATTAGACAATCCAATCCAAAGGCAGTGTCTGTCAGATAAACGAAACAAGATCCAACTGTATGCTGTCCATAGGAGACACACTTTCAATTCAAAATTCAAAGGTATGCTAATGTTTAAGGATGGCAGTGGGTGTTGGCAGTGGGTGAGTACATTTAACCTACTATATATTAGGCACTGAAGTACAGTGACTTTTGGCCTTAACTATAGCTCTTTTGGGGCTTCCCTGGTGGCCCAGTGGTAAAGAAACTGCTTGTAATGCAGGAACCACAGGAGATGTGGGTTCAATCTCTGGATCAGGAAAATCCCCTGGAGGAGGACATGGCAACCCACTCCAATATTCTTGCCTGGAGAATCTCATGGACAGAAGAGCCCAGTGGGCTACAGTCCATGGGGTTGCAAAGAGTCGGACAGGACTGAAATGACTTAGCATGCCACATGCATAGCTCTTATGTTATGAAAGACCCTAGTTCTGGAAGATTCAAATACCCTCCTCTCATAATCAATTCAAAGATGAGAGAAAAAAGGTGAGGCTAGAAACTCAGTTCAGTTCAGTCGCTCAATCGTGTCTGACTCTTTGCGACCCCATGAATCACAGCACGCCAGGCCTCCCTGTCCATCACCAACACCCGGAGTTCACTCAGACTCACGTCCATCAAGTCGGTGATGCCATCCAGCCATCTCATCCTCTGTCATCCCCTTCTCCTCCTGCCCCCAATCCCTCCCAACATCAGAGTCTTTTCCAATGAGTCAGCTCTTCGCATGAGGTGGCCAAAGTACTGGAGTTTCAGCTTCAGCATCATTCCCTCCAAAGAAATCCCAGGGCTGATCTCCTTCAGAATGGACTGGTTGGATCTCCTTGTAGTCCAAAGGACTCTCAAGAGTCTTCTCCAACACCACAGTTCAAAAGCATCAGTTCTTCGGCACTCAGCCTTCTTCACAGTCCAACTCTCACATCCATACATGACCACAGGAGAAACCATAGCCTTGACTAGACGAACCTTTGTTGGCAAAGTAATGTCTCTGCTTTTGAATATGCTATCTAGTTTGGTCATAACTTTACTTCCAAGGAGTAAGCATCTTTTAATTTCATGGCTGCAATCACCATTTGCACTGATTTTGGAGCCCAAAAAAATAAAGTCTGACACTCTTTCCACTGCTTCCCCATCTATTTCCCACGAAGTGATAGGACCAGATGCCATGATCTCATTTTCTGAATATTGAGCTTTAAGCCAACTTTTTCACTCTCCACTTTCACTTTCATCAAGAGGCTTTTGAGTTCCTCTTCACTTTCTGCCATAAGGGTGGTGTCATCTGCATATCTGAGGTTATTGATATTTCTCCTGGCAATCTTGATTCCAGCTTGTGTTTCTTCCAGTCCAGCGTTTCTCATGATGTACTCTGCATATAAGTTAAATAAGCAGGGTGACAATATACAACCTTGACGTACTCCTTTTCCTATTTGGAACCAGTCTGTTGTTCCATGTCCAGTTCTGACTGTTGCTTCCTGACCTGCATACAGGTTTCTCAAGAGGCAGGTCAGGTGGTCTGGTATTCCCATCTCTTTCAGAATTTTCCACAGTTTATTGTGATCCACACAGTCAAAGGCTTTGGCATAGTCAATGAAGCAGAAATAGATGTTTTTCTGGAACTCTCTTGCTTTTTCCATGATCCAGCAGATGTAGACAATTTTATCTCTGGTTCCTCTGCCTTTTCTAAAACCAGCTTGAACATCTGGAAGTTCATGGTTCACGTACTGCTGAAGCCTGGCTTGGAGAATTTTGAGCATTGCTTTACTAGCGTGTGAGATGAGTGCAACTGTGTGGCAGTTTGCACATTCTTTGGCATTGCCTTTCTTTGGGATTGGAATGAAAACTGACCTTTTCCAGTCCTGTGGCCACTGCTGAGTTTTCCAAATTTGCTGGCATATTAAGTGCAGCACTTTCACAGCATCATCCTTGAGGATTTGGAATAGCTCAACTGGAATTCCATCACCTCCACTAGCTTTGTTCATAGTGATGCTTTCTAAGGCCCACTTGACTTCACATTCCAGGATGTCTGGCTCTAGGTCAGTGATCACACCATCGTGATTATCTGAGTCATGAAGATCGTTTTTGTATAGTTCTTCTGTTTATTCTTGCCACCTCTTCTTAATGTCTTCTGTTTCTGTTAAGTCCATACCATTTCTGTCCTTTATCGAGCCCATCTTTGCATGAAATGTTCCCTTGGTATCTCTAATTTTCTTGAAGAGATCTCTAGTCTTTCCCATTCTGTTGTTTTCCTCTATTTCTTTGCATTGATTGCTGAGGAAGGCTTTCTTATCTCTTCTTGCTATTCTTTGGAACTCTGCATTCAGATGCTTATATCTTTCCTTTTCTCCTTTGCTTTTCGCTTCTCTTCTTTTCACAGCTATTTGTAAGGCCTCCCCAGACAGCCATTTTACTTTTTTACATTTCTTTTCCATGGGGATGGTCTTGATCCCTGTCTCCTGTACAGTGTCCCAAACCTCATTCCATAGTTCATCAGGCACTCTATCTATCAGATCTAGGCCCTTAAATCTATTTCTCACTTCTACTGTATAATCATAAGGGATTTGATTTAGATCATACCTGAAAGGTCTAGTGGTTTTCCCTACTTTCTTCAATTTCAGTTTGAATTTGGCAATAAGGAGGTCATGATCAAATTATAATTTTCAATAAGGTAAAAACATAGCTAACATCCTTATAATGAATAAGCAAGTTTTAAAGATTTATTTAACTCACAAATGAGGGAGCCAGCAGTATGGTATAGATATTCTAAAGAAGAATACCAAAACTTAAGTATTTATAATCTCCGAAAGAAACAATGCTGAAATAAGATCTCCAAGTTAAAGACAAAATGATAAATATCCGACGGTGCAGTAAAGCAATAGTACTTTTCTGCTAGCTAGAAATCATTTCTATCCTTAGTTGACAAACATCTTTTTCAGTTTATCAATTTTTGTACAGGTTAGCATTCAACTGTATAAAAGCTTGGCTATAATCAAGCAGAACATAAGTCAAAGCTGCCTACATTATCTGCCCTGTAGGTAGGCTTATAAAAACTGTTCTAGAATGGCATTGAAAGGGCACACTGTAAATCTTTCTGGGTTCCACATTGGGGAGTTTTTTTGTTGTTGTTAACAAAAGTAGATTCCATTGTGGAATACCTTTTAATATAACAACAACCATCACCTGGCTAATATTTACTGCTGTCTCCTTTCCAGGTTCTCCACGGATCACATTACATATCTTCATGTCATTTCCTCCTCACTGCAAAGCTAAGGGATGGCTGGCTAGTGATTCCTTCCAGTTTAGGATGAGAAAATTAAGCAAAATAAGTAGTTTTTAAGTCAACAATTGAGTAAAATAAGTAGTTTTTCCTGATAAAATCATTTCTTCAAGGACATGTATCCAGGAAAATGTGTGGACACAATTTGAGCTTGTGGGTTCTCGCTCTACAAGGCTACACATCTCACAAAGAGGGTTTATTTATTTATTTTATTCTTTCTTTTTGGCCGCACAGGCTCTTCGTTGCTGTGTGCGGGCCTTCTCTAGTTGTAGAGAGTGGGGGCTACTTTCTAGATGCAGTACATGGGCTTCTCATTGCAGGGGCTTCTCTTCTTGCAGAAGGCTCTTCTGCTCTAGGGCTCTCTTCAGGCTCTAGGGCATGCATGGGCTTCAGTAGTTGTGGCTTCAGGCTCTAGGGCATGCATGGGCTTCAGTAGTTGTGGCTTCAGGCTCTAGGGCATGCATGGGCTTCAGTAGTTGTGGCTCCCAGGCGCTAGGGCACAGGTTCAGCAGCTATGGTGCACAGGCTTAGTTGCCCATGGCATGTGGAAGATTCGAACCCTTGTCCCCTGAATTGGCAGGATTCTTATCCACTGTGCCACCAGGGAAGTCCCACAAAGAGAGTTTCTAAAATGTCTTTGTATCCACAATAGTGCCTTTAATAGTATATATGTTCAATATGTGTTTCTGGTGAATTCCCTGAAAATTCAACCCATACAAGAAACAATGAAACAATAATTCTGGAAGGTCCTTCCTTTGGTGCTTCTGTACAATTTCTCCCTCTCTGAAGGAAATTCTTCTCTTTACTCAGATTTCTCTTCTCCTCCCACAGTTAAAGGTACAGAAAGTCACATGGTGATTGCATCACTCCAAGATACCGAGCAAGTTAGGACCAAGTATGGACATAAATCTTCATTCTTTATCACAAAGTACTGGCAGTGGAAATGTACTGGCCCATGTCAGGGCTTAGTTTTAAAATTCCACCATCTATTTCACTGAGACATCTAAAAGAACTTCACAGACAATAATCATTCCTTAGATGAACTGAGGAAGTGAGTGGGCATGACCTAACATTATTATTTTTCTGCAGATGGAAGAATAGATAGGCTATGCAAACCCGAGGTCATGGAGCAGGTCCTTGGAAGAATGTAGAAAAGAGAGCCAACATTTTCAACTGAAACTTAAAAAGTTTTATCTATCAGACAATCCATCTCAAAGCTGTTTTCTTCCATTCTGATGTCTCCTTTCTTAAGGAAAGAGGATGCCAAAAACATGACTGATTAAAAATGGAGGAGAGAAAATATTGCAGAAATGTGGGGCAGTGACAATTTACTTGTTTTAAGCAACAGTGAATGCTTTTTCTATTTCCATGCTAGTGATCCCATTCAGCAAGATGTTATCACCAAACACCTGGTAGGTGTCATATACTCTTAACACTGCATTGTGGGAATCCAGAGCCCATATATGATCATGTGCTGGAGAAGACTTGAAGTTAGTAATCAAAAAGGTTCTGTCTGGATGTCCTTTTCCATAAATGATTCACTTAGAGATCTTTTTCTGGTTAAGCAGCTTGAATGTGTGCAGGTGTTCCGCACGAACTGGCATGCCATTGTTGTCAAATTCAATCTTATCTTCAGTAGCACTCTTGTAATGAACCAGTCTGATCATTCTGTTTCGTGGTGCACAACACAAGCACACCTGGCTTGTGCCCCAGTAGACAGCTCAGATAAATGACAAAGGCAGGGTGATGGCGAGCACAGCGCTGACCCCGCTTGTCCTTTATCTAGACAATCAGAGCTGGTCTGCATTTGGAAACAGCCTTGATGCACAGGCATGAGCCAGAGGAAGGGAGGCTAAAGGATGCAGAGGATAAAGAGGTGAGAGATGCAACAGTATTGGCAGCTTTTCAATCAGTCAGAGCAGATGGCTTTGTGGGCCAGGCAATCTGTCACAACCACTCAGCTCTGCTGATGCCTGGTAGAAGCAGCCATAGGTCAGACACAAGTAAATGGTTGTGGCTGTGCCTTAATAAATCTTTATTTACAAAAAGAGGTAGCTGGCTGGATTTTGCTGCAGACTGAAATTGGCCCCCTGCCTGAATTAGAGAACAGGTGCTCCCCGCCCCATTTCCTTACCCTATGCTGCGATTTCAGAACCACAAGATGATGATCTGAACTGGGAGTGTCTTAACCTTCTCATCCCTGATAGCTCATTGATAAAGAATCTGCCTGCAATGCAGGAGACCCCGGTTTGATTCCTGGGTCGGGAAGATCCCCTGGAGAAGGGATAGGCTACCCACTCCAGTATTCTTGGGCTTCCCTTGTGGCTCGGCTGGTAAAGAATCCGCCTGCAATGCGGGAGACCCTGGTTCGATCTCTGGCTTGGGAAGATCCCCTGGAGAAGGGAAAGGCTACCCACTCCAGTATTCTGGCCTGGAGAATTCGACGGCAAAGAGTTGGACACAACTGAGCAACTTTCACTTTAACCTTCTCAACACATCTCAGAAAGTGGGCTCCTTCAAGATCTTTTTTTACAGTTAGGCAGATGGGTACAATCGGAACCCATCCATGTATCCTTGCCCAGATTACAAAATTATAAAAAAAAAAAAAAAAGACATCGCCAGCCCCCTAGAAGCTCAGCATCTTGTCTGGGAGGCAGAGCGCTACTGCTGTGTATAGCTGCTACTGCTAAGTCACTTCAGTCGTGTCCAACTCTGTGCGACCCCAGAGACGGCAGCCCACCAGGCTTCCCCATCCCTGGGACTCTCCAGGCAAGAACACTGGAGTGGGTTGCCATTTCCTGCTCCAATGCATGAAAGTGAAAAGTGAAAGTATATAGCTGAAGCTGATTCAATTCTGATGCTGTGCGGTGCCCCCCTGGGTGCCAGTGTCACCCGCAGCTCAGTCAGATGGCCCCACAGTTCTCTGGGGCTGGGGAACATGGCTCTGCTGGGTAGGCTCTGCATTTGAGAATGAGGGCCTCCTTAAATTTTGTGTGTAACTTGCCTTGCCTCTGTCCTAACCCTGGCTAGAAGCTCCAAGGGGCATGTGGTACCTTGGCCATTTTACTTGGCCCTGGCCCATGTACACACAAGAATGGTAACAATCCCCAAAATGACAATTGTAGCTCATATGACATGCCATTACCACTTTTTTCTCAGGGACTTCATATAGTTTGTCTTAAAATCATTTACCAATTTGCTAATGATCAGGCACTTGGCTCCCAGAATTATTACTCCCTACAACAAGTTCTGCAAAACAGGCATGACTCCCATTTTACAGCTAAGGAAAGTGAGTGGCATCAAAGCTACAAACCTCACTCAGGTTCATACCACTGTTTAGAGGTCGTGTCAAAGTTCCAAAGTAGACTGGCCCAAGTCACACACCTCAACTGGCTATTTTTCTCACCACACTGGATATTTCTATAGGAAGATAGAAACTGACAGTTACAGGTGTGGTGTAACTTGAGGCCATCCAAACAGAGGTTTACTCTATTAGATCAGCAGTGACCTGAAATGACCCACGTTATGCAAACACATTAGTGCCAGCTCTTAAGTAAAGCGCAGACCTTGGAGTGTTTGCAGAAAATGGAGCTCATAAAAAGGCCTCATGAATGACTGACTGCAGTTGAGAGAGATCTTATAGGTGGGGCAGGGTGGATCTCCACCCACAGAGAGCTGCCAAATCTTTCACTAGAAAATTCTGTTTTAAGGCCCAGTGAGGCAGTTTAATCTTTGTCCATTTTCTAGGAAAAGGATGATTTTATATATTTTCTTTTTTGTAGATGAAAAAGTGATTTTATTACTAAACATGGCCATTGTATATTGGAGCCTCGGGATTTGCTCCAAGTTTTTGCTTGCAAGGGGGAAAAAAAAAGACATTCTTCAGTGGAACCATTATCCTTTGCTTTTTTGAGTGGACCATATGAAAGTGGAGGTCAAAACTGCCAAATGCTGGCAATTTCAGATGGTTCAACCCAATATATAGGTAAGAGGAGGTCTGGCAAACTTTTCCCAAAGGGGCCACATAGTCAACACTTTAGGCCCTTCCAGGGGAAATAAGGCCTCTGCCTGCTAATCACCTCTGCCCTTGTACCATGAAACCAGCCACAGAAAATATGTAAATAAATGGACGTGGCTGTATGCTACTCAAGCTTTCCTTATAGAAATGAATGGTAGGCTAGATGTGGCATGCAGGCCAGTTTACCAGCCCCTGATCTAGAGTTTGTTCTTTGAAATTTTGGTTTTCTTGTTGTTCGTTGCTTTTGTTTTTGACAATATTTTAATGTTATAATAATGAAGATTTAAAAAAAAAATCATAGATGGTGCAGATCTTCTCTGAAGGGCAGAGAAATGGGTTGGCTGTGCTGCATTCGTATGAAGAGGCCAGCTGTTTTCACTCTGCATTGCTAGTTGAAAAAGCCATCCGGTCTCATAACAAGTTTCAAGCTTCAGTGTGGTATTTCAAAAATAGAACTTGTTGCTGAAACATCTCTGTCCTTAAGCATTTGGAGGGGATGCTAAAGCAATATCATGTGCCAAATACATCACGTGTCCAATACTGTCATTAGGTAATACACGAGAATCTCTGATTTCTGTATCTAAATATTTAATCGTGTGCGTGCAAATAAGAACATGGTGAATGGATGCCGAAAGAATAAATAGATGACAAATAATATGGCTTCACCTGAATGTATAGGAGCCAGTGATCCCCAACCTTTTTGGCACCAGGGACCAGTTTTGTGGAAGACAATTTTTTCACACATGGTGGTGGGGGTGTGGGGGAGGGGGATGGTTTCAAGATGATTTCAGGGCATTACATTTATGGTGCACTTTATTTCTATGATTATTACATCAGTTCCACCTCAGATCATCAGGCATGAGACCCCAGAGGTTGGGGATGCCTGTACTAGAGGGTATCAGCGTGTTTATATTGACTCACAATGGCATTGTGATCACTGCCACAGGGTTGAATTCCAGATCTAGGTTCCCTATTGAACTTTGGGCAACTTGTTTAGACCATCCTGCTGCTCCTCCCTCATATATAAAACCAAAAGGTTGAATGAGATCAGAGGGCTGTAAACTCTGATATCTCTGGGGCCAGGCCGATAAGGAGATAATAAGCACAGTGTACAACATCAGATGTTAAGTTGATTCTACTAGAATCTGCTTTCTTCTGCGGGTTTTAAACCAAAAGACTTAAGTTTTTTATAGCAGTTTTAGGTTCATGGCAAAGTCAAGAGGAAGATATGAAAATTTCCCACATACTCCCTGCTCCCATACATGCACAGCCTCTCCCAACATCAGTATTCCCCCACCAGAGGTATATTGGTCAACAATTGGTAAACCTACACTGATGCATCATTATCACCTAAAGTCCACAGTTCACACGACAACATTCCAGCTCACTCTTGGTGTTGTACATTCTAGGGTTTGGACAAATGTATAATGACATGTATCCATCACTATATCATCTGACAGGGTATAACAATGTCACTGCCCTGAAAATCCTCTGTGTTCCACTTATTCATCCTTTCCACTCCCTTAACCCCTGGCAACCACCGATCTTTTTACTTGCTCCACAGTTTTGCCTTACTGAGAATATTGTGCAGTTGGAATCATACAGCACACAGCCTTTTCACATTGGCTTGTTTCACTTAGTAACATGCATTTAAGTTTCCTCCATGTTCTTCTTCTTTTTTTTTTTTTTTTTCATGGTTTGGGAATTCATTTCTTTTTAGAGCTGAAAAATACTCCATTGTCTGAATGTACCACACTTTGTTTATCCATTCACCTACTGAAGGACATCTTGATTGATCCCAACTTTTGGCAACGATGAATAAAAGTGCAATAAACATCTGTGTGCAGGATTTTGTGTAGACATAAGTTTTCAGCTCCTTTGGGAAAATTCCAAAGGGTGTGATTTTGGGGTGGTATGGAAAAGCCATGCTTAATTTTGCAAGAAACTGTCAACCTGTCTTCCAAGGTAGCTGTACCACTTTGCACTCTCACCAGCAGCGAGTCCTGTTGTTCCATGTCCTCACTAGCACATGGCGCCATCAGTGTTCTAGATTTTGGCCATACTAATAGGTGTCAAGTGGTCTCTCACTGTTGTTTTGATTTGTGTTCCCCTGATAACATGAAGATGACATAAAACATCTTTTCACTTATGCTGCCTTTCAGAAAAAAGTAGAAGACAAACAAAACCACTTGTGAAGTTCATCTTGGCCCATGAGTTGATCCCTTGGATTAAAGTAGGGTGTATCCACTTCAGCACTACTGACATTTTGTGCTAGATAATTTTTGGCTTGGAGGGCTGTCCTGTGCTTTACGTTTAGTAGCATGCTTGGCTGCTACCAATTAGATGCCAGCTACACCTACCTCCACTCTCCGAGTAGTGGCAACAGAAAATGTCGCCAGGTATCTACAAGCACCAGAAATACTGCAAATTGTCCCCATGGGGACAAAATTGCCCCTGAGTGAAAACCACCGAGGTTGTGAGGTTACTATGGAAACATGGGTTTGAGGCATGAGCTATTTCAGTGCTATTCAAAGTGTGGTCCATGGACTCATGGCATCAGCATTAATTGGTAGTGCATTTGAAATATAAGTTCATGGGCCCTCTTCATATCTACTGACTCAGACTCTGTGGGGATGGGGCAGTGGAATCAGTGTTTTAGGAGGCCATTAGGGTGACTGAAGCTCACTGAAGTCTCAGTGGCACTGGGGTAAATTTTAGGGGAGCAAGTCAAGCTCTTGCCCTGATGAACGAAGGTGAGATAAATGGGGGTGATTAGGATTTTGACTGACAGAGAGCAAAATGCTGGAGGAAGAAAAACAGAAGTTCATTTCATTTTTCATCAGTGAGAAAGAAAAGAAGTGAAAAGAAGAATAGATTTTAAGGCATTTGGTGAATGGTCTTTAAGGATTTAAATAATACGGATTTCCTGAGATGAACATTGTTCACTGCCAATCTGGACAGCCATACCTCGCTTTATTATGCTTTGCAGATATTGAGCTTTTTACAAATTGAATATTTGTGGCTAAAGGCTCAGATGATGGTCTGCATTTTGTAGCAATAAAGTTTTGGTTCTGGCGGGGGAGGGTTGTTTTTTTTTTTTTTTTTTCTTTAATCTTTTGGCTATATCGAATGGCATGTGGGATCATATTCCCTGATCAGGGATCGAACCCACACCCCCTGCATTGGAAGCCTGAAGTCTTAACCACTGCCCTACCAGGGAAGTCCCACAATAAAGTATTTTTAAATTAAGCTATGTACACTGATTTTTTAGACATAATGCCGTTCTTTACCACAGTATAGTGTAAACGTAAGTTTTGTATGTACTGGGAAATCAAAAAAGTGCATGTGACTTGCTTTATTGCAATATTTGCTTTACTGTAGTGATCTGGAACTGAACCCACAATATCTCAGAGGTCTACCTGTGTATAGTATCCAGGCTGTCTTAAAACATTTGGACCACCATGTCTATAATGAATATATGCCAATCACAGTGGCTGCCTGCTCCAATAGAATTCCCCCAATGATTGTGACTCTGCTCCCTCCTCTGCCTCTCACTCACTTTCTCTTCACCTCCGACCTACCTCTCTTCCCCCATCCAAGAGTGAACAGGAGACTCAAGCCTGACCAATCAGGTTCCTCCTTTCAAACAAGCTCTAGTAAGTTGGCTCCAGAGAAAGACTCCCACAAACAGAGAGAAGCAGAGGTAGAAACAGGGAAAGCTGATGATACTGGAGCTGGTTCCAGTTACTCCTACGTCCTTCCTGTGGTTTGCATGTGAGGGCAAGTAAATGCCTCCTCTTTTTGCCTTAGGTTATCTGACTCAGCTTTCTGTCACTTGCAACCACAAAGTCCTGACTGATATACAACTCAGCAACTGTAATCTGGCAAACAGGATTGCCTAGCACCTGCTGAGGATTATGTCCTGGATTTAGGATTGCAAAATACATTGCAAAATAATCCTAATCCATTAACTTTTCTTTTGATTGACAGAATCCCATGAATATTTATCACAGGGACATAAAGCTAAAAGAGAGATTTTACATATTATTGTTTTGACTTGATTATGAAAAAGGTTTTCTCTCTATTTCTGTCTCTACATTGCTTTAGAAAAAAATAATTTCTATAATGTTTAGATATTTTTTGTTTAAAGAACTAGACCTCATGAAATAACCTACAGTGAGGGGTTCTGGTGTGTGTGTGTGTTAGTGTATGTGTAATAACTGTTCATTGAAGGAAATTGGAGCAATCCAGGAAGGAAAAGGAAGAAAATTAAACTGATCTACAATCCTACTAACCAAAGATAAGCATGATTAACATTTTTTGTTTCTTCAATTTCTTTTCTTCCGCATAGAAAATTTAAAGTCCTATGTATTGCACCTTCAGAAATCATCAAACACACCCAGACATACCTATTAGGCATGCTGAACTGTGCTCATCTCTTTACAAAATTAGCCTAATGGTATCTGTTCTGAAACTTCTCGATACTTATAGTCTAAACCAGGGGTCAGCAAGCATTTTTTTGTGAAAAGCCAGGTAGTAAATATTTCAGGCATTGAGAATCATATCATCCTGTTGCAACTACACAACTCTGACCATTGTAGGGGGAAAGCAGCCATGGATAGTATGTAAATAAATGGGTGTGGCTTTATTTCAATGAAACTTTATTTACAAAAACAGGCATGCAGGCTGAGTTGCCCATCCCTAATCTAAACAAAACCAACAAGTGAGCATTTTTATGCCAACCAATAAAAGCACTCTCCTACCTTAATCTACCATCATTTCACTTGGTAAGGACTGAAAAGTATTATCCTGTAGAGACATCATGAGAGAAAAAAGATGAACAAGTGTTACTGGGAATAAAGTCTACACTGTCAAATGTTCTCATATCCACAGGGAAAAATATATGTCCTGGGAAATGCTTCCAGGACAATAAGCCAAAAAGGGTGGTCCTAATGCTCAGATTCATAGTTAGCACTAGAACTTATCTTGAACATCTGCTAGAAAGCCAGTGGAAGCTGTGCTAGTTCTTATCTATGAGACAAAGCCTTGCTTTTCTAACATGTATTTCTTTCGGTGAAAGCTAAGGACATAGAACACTGCTGGGGCCTGATGCGGCTGACACTCCCTGACGCCCCCTTGATCACACCAAGTGGTCCCCAGTTTCTCCTGGTTCTAAGGGACGTGAAGGTGAACAGGAACCTTGCTCTGGATCAGTTCTAGAACTCTCCAGACATTGGAATTTCCCTCTGAAATGGGTCAGGAGAAGAAGGGTGGGCGCTCGGGTCACTTCTCAGCCCCTCGCTAGAGGATCGCTGGTTTCCCAGCAAGCACTGGGGCAGGGCCAGCTGCACTTCTTTCCAAGGGAAGAGCTGATTCCCACAGGAGATGGCTTGTTGGGGAGTCTTCCTTTTCCCTGACAGGGCTGACTCATGGGCTGTACTGTAGCCAAGACACCCTAAGAGCTAGCTCAGAAAGAGAAGGCTGTGATAATTACTCCCCAAGGGCAGCAGAAACTTGCCTGAGGATTTACTCTCAGGAGCCAGAGGGCACACTCTGGGAGTGAGAGCTGGAGGAAGGCTGAAAGCTGAGGCTTTTGGAAGGGACCCACAGGAGAGGGTCTAGAATAAGAGCCTGACAGGGAGAAATGACAACCAAGCTTGGAAGGTCCAAGTGGGAAACCAAGCCAGGACTGGAGCTTGGGAGATCACGATTTGGGGTTTGAGAAGGAGCAGGAAAAATCCAAACTGTTGCTGAGTTTGGCCCCTGAAGCCTAACCCAGCAGAGGTCAAGCAAATCCCCTAAAGTGGAGGCAGCGGCCTGGTTCTCCAAACCTTAATTCATATAAGAATCAGTTGAAGAGATCAAAATGCAGATGACTGTACCTTCCTTTCAGGAATTCATACTCAGTGAATGTTAAAGAGGGGCTTTGGGATTTACATTTTAATAAACATTCCAGGTGATTCTGATGCTCTGGCCTTTGAACCATGCTTTGAGGAAGACTGGACATGAAAAGATAAAATTATATCTTCTCTTCTATCATACATATAACCGTCTCAGTGGTAGCTAGGCCACCAACCTGGACCTTTTCACTTATGTAGTCTTTTTAATCTTTTTTTTAATATAAATTTATTTATTTTAATTGGAGGTTAATTACTTTACAATATTGTATTGGTTTTGCCATACATTGACATGAAGCCCGTTTGCACCTACTGTGTTGTTCAGTCGCTCATTCATGCCCGACTCTTTGCAACCCCATGAACTGCATCACGCCAGGCTCCGTTGTCCTTCACTATGTCCCGGAGTTTGCTCAAACTCATGTCCATTGCGTCGGTGATGCCATCCAACCATCTCATCCTCTGTTGCTCCCATCTCCTCCTTCCCTCAATCTTTCCTCGAATCTGGGTCTTTTCCAATGAGTCGGCTCTTCACAACAGGTGGCCAAAGTATTGGAGCTTCAGTCCTTGTAATGAATATTCAAGGCTGATTTCCTTTAGGATTGATAGGTTTGATCTCCTTGCTGTCCAAAGAACTCTCGAGAGTCTTTGCACCTATGACTTGCTATAATTTCCCCTAACAATGTTTTGAGGTGGGAATTTTTATAGACACTTGACAGGCAAAGACGCTGAGGCTCACAGCACTTCACGTATATTAGTAAGTATCCAAACTCACTGCTCAGAGCACAATGTCAGAGCCGTGTTACATCAGATTCTTGAGTGAAAAATGAAAAAGTATGGAGTCTAGAAATCATGCCCAAATCTCCTGGGTCTTTGGGGACTAGATGAGTTGGCCCTAGAGACTCCTCTCTGTCTTATGCATAGAAGGCACATGATATGATGACAGCCCCGGGCCGAGATGAACTCTTTAAATGTGGGCTCAGTGAGGAGAGAGTAAATGGGTAAGAAGGCACTAGTAAAAAGACCAGTGCTTGCACAGCTGCTGGCCCAGCTCACAGTCTAGGGGCAGAAACACCAGAGTTGGCAAGATTTACACCAGCAAAGAAGATCCAGGAAGGACCTGTAGTCAGTCAGGGGGAGCAGATGAGATGTGGGTTTCTTGCCACTCCCCATCACCTCGGCCTGGATCCTTTAGGTCCAAGTAGGAGGTTTTATGGTCAGCAGAGGAAGCAAGAACCACATTGTCTGGGTAGACTTAGGGTAGAACCCACCATCTCTAATGGGTGTCTGGTCTGCCCTCAGAATTAAGGCAGGGAGTGATGTGTCTTGTAAAGAGTCCTTTCCTCGTGTTTACCATCTAGGGACAGGGCAGTGTAGACAGTGCTCAGTTGTGTGTGACTCTTTGTGGCCCCATGGGTCCATCAGGCTCCTCTGTCTATGGGATTTCCCAGGCAAGAATACTGGAGTGGGTTGCTGTTTCCTTCTCCAGGAGATCTTCCTGACCCAGGGATCGAACCTGCATGTCTTGCATCTCCTGCATTGATTGGCAGGCGGGTCCTTTACTGCTGCGCCACCTGAGCTTCCCAGGGACAGGGCAGAAGTCCTGGCAAATATGATTTTCACAGACGCACATCTTAGAGATACTTCACTGCAATGCCAGCAGCGCCAGCACCACTGGGGAGCTTGTTAGAAACGCAGAGTCTCCAGCCCCACCCCAGCTCAACTGGATCAGAATCTGCATTTACCAAGACCTCCCAGATTATCTATATGCACATTAAACTTGAGACTCTAAAGCAGACACTCTAGTGTATTCAAAATAATACACTGAGTAGAACCTGTTAGGATTAGATCAGTCTCCAACATCAGGGAGGGCTTCCCTGGTGGCTCAGTGGTAAAGAATCCACGGGCCAATGCAGGAGACATGAGTTCTATCCCTGGGTCAGGAAGATCCCCTGGAGGAGGAAATGGCAACCCACTTAAGTATTCTTGCCTAGGAAATCCCATGGACAGAGGAGCCTGGTGGGCTACAGTCCATGGGGTTGCAAAAGAGTTGGACTTAGTGACTAAACAACAAAACCAACATCAGGAGCAGGAGATCAATTTCCATTATTTCTTTTTTTTTTTTTTTTTTTTTTTACTGTTTTTCTGCTTATTTCAAACTATTTGCTTTACTAGAAAGTAAAGATGTACAAGAGGCTTAGAAAAAAAAACTAAAAGCTATTTAATTCTGAAAAATATTCTGCGTTAATTTATCTCCCTATTATCTTCCAAAACAATTTAAAACAACTTAAAAAATACGAGTAGTTGTAGCAGATTTTATTTTCCAAAAAACAGCCACAGAAATACTTCTCATCCTTTCCATAATTTTGTCATACTCCTACTTAAAGAAGGATTTGATATTCACACTACCATATATAAAATAAACAAGAAGGACCTACTGTATAGAACAGGGAACTATAGTTCCATATCAAATCCTTCTTTACCACCTCAGCCACCAGGGAAGCCTAGGATGTATAGGTACATTTGCAAATACTACTGATAAAAATCTTTGAAATGAAATGCCTGCCCTTCTGTTGCCAAGTATAGGTGACGTACTGCAGTGACCTTTAGTAAAAAATTTTAATAGAAAATTACGGATATGGATATATAAATATATGAACTAATGAGCCAAAATCACCTTACTTTATGTGCTTTTAAAGATATCTAATATTTCCCTATGAGTTTCTTTAATCTTGTATTAATGCTTCTCTTTTTTTAAAACCTTTTATTAGAATATATACTGTTTTAGATGGAGAAGGCAATGGCAACCCACTCCAGTACTTTTGCCTGGAAAATCCCATGGACGAAGGAGCCTGGTAGGCTGCAATCCATGGGGACACAAAGAGTCGCACATCACTGAGTGACTTCACGTTCACTTTTCACTTTCATGCATTGGAGAAGGAAATGGCAACCCACTCCAGTGTTCTTGCCTGGAGAATCCCATGGATGGAGGAACCTAGTAGGCTGCAGTCCATGGGGTTGCTAAGAGTCAGACATGACTGAGTGACCTCACTTTCACTTTTCACTTTGATGCACTGGAGAGGGAAATGGCAACCCACTCCAGTGTTCTTGCCTGGAGAATCCCAGGGATGGGGGAGCCTGGTGGGATGCCATCTATGGGGTCGCACAGAGTTGGACACGACTGAAGCGACTTAGCAGCATATATATATATATATATATATATATATACACACATACATATATATGGACATAAGTTTGAGCAAACTCTGGGAGATAGTGAAGGACAGGAAAGCCTGGGGCACTGCATTCCATGGGGTCGCAAAGAGTGGGACATGACTTAGCAACTGAACAACAATATATATATATATATATAACTGAATGACTCTGTTGTACACTTGACACTAACACATTGTAAATTAACTATAAATCAATTTAAAAATAAAACTTAATTAAAAAGAAAGAATTGATTTCCTTTCTTTGGGAAAGACTGTGAGACAACCCTTAGGAGAGAATGTAGCAGAAGTGACCTCCAGTAGTAGGTCATAAAGGGCAATATAGCCTCTGCCCAGCTTATCCTTATCTTGGGAGGCTCACCCTTGGCACTCAGCCACCATGTTGGCCATATGGAGAAATGACATGGAGGCATTCCACCCACTGTCCCAGCTGTTTTTTTCTCCCAGTCTAACAGCCAGCATCAACTTCTGCACATCTGACTGAGCAAACCTTTGAATGATTTCAGCCCATTGCCTTTGAGGAGCCCCAGCTGATGCCAAGTGTAACAGAAACCAGCTCTTCTGTCAAGCCATCCCCAAAGTGTCTGTGACCAAAATAAGTGTGGATGCTGTCTTAAGCCACTAAGTGTGGAGATGGTTTGGTCCATGGCACTAGATAACTGAAACACTAGTATAATCTTATTCCATAGTTATGAGAATTAGGTAAAAGGAAAATCAGATTAGAAAAATAATAAGGCAAGGAATAAGAAGAGTTTGGACAGAACCAAAGCTTTATTAGGCTCTGAAATATGAGGGTTTTGTTGCTATTATTTTTGCCTAAGCTTTCTGGTCAAAAGGAACATACTTTAAGGCAGTGCTTCTGAATCTCGACTGTGCTCACAAATCACCTGAGAATCTTGTTAAAATGCAGATTCTGCATTTCTACACACGTTGCTGTATACCTGAAACTGACACAATACTGTAAATCAACTATACCTCAAGTTTTAAAAAATGCAGGTTCTAATTCAACAGATCTGGGGTGGAGCCCAAGATTCTCTAACAAATATCCAGGTGTTGTCAAAACTTCTGTTGACAGAACCACACTTTGAAAATTTAAGTAGGTCTGACATCTTTTGACAACTTTTCTGCAACACATAAAAATGAGCTTCATGAGCTGTTTCTTAGAAGGACCCTTCATTGTATAATTAACACGTAAGGCAGAAGGAAATTTGCTAAGTGACCCATGCAGGGTACAAGCAATGAAGATCAAGTACAAAGCTTGCTAGGCTTGGCTTGGTGCAAGGGTAGGTTTTAGAATACCTGAGGATGGACTTCATTTCTTTTACGCAATCTTCCAACAATACTAATTCTTGTAAGTGTGTTCTTTTCTGGCTGCACCATGTGGTATTCAGGATCTTAGTTCCCCAACCAGGGATGGAACCCATTCCCCCTGCATTGGGAGCACAGAGTCTTAACCACTGGGCTGCCAGGGAAGTTCCTTGTAAATGTACCTTTGATAAGGTTAACAGCAGATTGTTGTTCAAGGTTAATATCCCTGATGAGAACATGGAGCCAGACATTTTCTGTGGCCAATTAAAGGATGATTCATAGGCTTCAACTATCCAAAAGAGGGTACAGTTTGGGTCATCTTAGGAAATGGAAAATGCCAACTCAAGACAAGTGTTTGAATGAATGTCCACACATTCATCATGATGTCACACAGCCATCATGTGAGGAAGGCAAATTAAGAACATGTCAGTGGAAAGGATCAATATCTCCCTCAGCTCTGGACTACTTTAGTGAAAGTAGCTCGGTTTTTGTGACCCCATGGATGATACAGTCCATGGAATTCTCCAGGCCAGAATACTGGAGTGGGTAGCCTTTCCCTTCTCCAGGGGGTCTTCCCAAGCCAGGGATCGAACCCAGGTCTCCCGCACTGCAGGTGGATTCTTTACCAGCTGAGCCACAAGGGAAGCCCAAGAATATTGGATTGAGTAGCCTATCCCTTCTCCAGGGGATCTTCCCAACCCAGGAATCAAACTGGGGTCTCCTGCACTGCAGACGGATTCTTTACCAACTGAACTATCAGGGAAGCCCTGATGACTATTCTAAACTACTGATAAATCCTCAAATGTGGGCCACTCTGTGCTCAGAGGAACCCCACAAAGTAAGTGCTATCTGCTCTGTTAGGGGATATTTTATACTGAGCTTGACTTTCAAGGTTATAAAAATAGAGGCTTTGACTGACCAGTCAGTATAACTTAGCCCTTCACCTCTCTCCATTCATAGAGGCAAAGGATGAGAAATGATCAAAAGAAGCTACAAATGACTGAAACCTTTTCTTCACATATTTCACTAAAATTGGATTACAACTCTCAATTATAGACAGAAATTCCTAGAGCCTGCCTGTTTCTCATGGAGAATACTGAACTGAGAAACCCAGGCTTCTATTCCATAGGGGGAAATTGGCAATGAATAAAAAAAGGATTGTCTAATGCATAAGCTTGGATCCATAATTTGTGGAGTAAAGAGAATTTAGGTTTGCAGAATCAGAATGGACTATGGTCTGGGCTCAACCAAATGACAAATACCTAGAATGGAGCCTGGATACAGCACTCCTTGATGGAATTTATTTAAAAGTAATTGTGAATCCACACCTAGTTTATAGATAATTCAAAAATTGACAAGGATGGGGGTAAAGTGGCTGAAGAAAGAGGAAACTGTCAGAAGGAAGCCAACCATGATCAACTTTTTTGGTACAAACAGAATTAGCTTCTTAGCATTAAAAAGATTTCTGTCTATTTTAAACTCAGTGCTTCAGAAAGCCATGACAAATTCTTAGCATAATGAAATAATGGTTTTATTATCGAAATGAGAGAGTACCCATGTTTAGACAGCTAAAGAAAAACATAATTTATAAGTTTAAGGATCAAAGCCATATCTAAAGGAAAGAGCAGCTTCACCAAGCAATGAGATATGTTTCTGGAAGAATTCAAGGCTGATGGACATTTGCTAGAGAGAACATTCTCACAATGGGTAGGAACAGGAGCTACCTGACATGCAAGGGACAGCTGGAGTCCATGTTTCTAGGATTGCCTGACATCTACAGTCTGCCTTTTGACATCTGTTTATAACCCGTGGGGTGAATCTTTATACTGAAGTAAATATATTAGATGAAGTTCTCTGAAGTTAAGAAGCTTTGAGCAGCAAAGGCCCCAAAGTTCATTTTGTCCATTTCTCTCATTTTACAGTTGAGGAAACCAGGTTCAGTTTTATTCATGATGGCCCAGTCATATATTGTAGGTAGTGGTGGCAAAACTGAGATTAAGAGCTTAAATTTCAGTATTTCCAGTCCGTGTATGTGTGTGTGTGTGTGTGTGTGTGTGTGTGTGTGTGGTTTTAGGCAATATACATATCTAATTAACATTATAGTTTCCACATCATAGTCACTCCTCGCAAATCTAAACTTTTTTGGTAAGCTTTTGTTGAATGTGGTTCTACTGAAACTCTATGAAGACACAATTAACCTTAATTAGGAAAAATGTCAAAGATACACAAAAGTAGGGAATTAAACTTTCTTGTACCCTACATCCAGATTCAGCAATTATCAAATTTTGCCACACTTGATTTATATGTCCCTTTTCATCTTTGCTGAAGTATTTTAAACAAATCCTAAATGCTATATCTTATTACCTCTAAATATTTCCATATTCATCTCTAAAAAAAAATAGATGTTTTCTTATATAGAACCACATTCATGCTAAACCAAATAAATACCCAAGACCTAGTCTACAATCAAATTTTCCCCAATTGTCTTAGAAATCTCAACTTCCCCCACTCACACACACACACACACACACACACACAAACAACAAAGAAAAGAAGGTAATTATTAACTTTAGAAATAAACATTACAGAAAGGAAATGAAATCATATCTATGAATAATATCTACATAGCCATAAAAGTATAAATATTAAACAATGATGGATAAAAATGTTCATGTAATTACATTAGGAGGATGAGGGAGGAAGAAAGGATTTCCTTATTAGGAAATGAAGAGATAATACCTAAAAGTGAGTATTTAAGAAATAGCAAAATAATCAAAACTTTGTTTTGTTATTCTTGTTTTGTTTGCAATGTAGAATTAAATACCAGAAGAAACAGCTGAAAGATTTGAAAATGGCTGCTTCTGGGAAGACAGACTATGTAGGATGAGTGATGACAGAGTTGTGATTTTTTTTTTTTAAATGAAGTAGCACCCCACTCCAGTACTCTTGCTTGGAAAATCCCATGGGCAGAGGAGCCTGGTAGGCTGCAGTTTATGGGGTCACGAAGAGCCGAACACAATTGAGCAACTTCCCTTTCACTTTTCACTTTGATGCATTGGAGAAGGAAATGGCAACCCACTCCAGTGTTCTTGCCTTGAGAATCCCAGGGACGGGGGAGCCTGGTGGGCTGCCGTCTATAGGGTCGCACAGAGTCGGACATGACTGAAGCAACTTAGCAGCAGCAGCAGCAGAGTTGATTTATAATGCTGGGTTACTTTCAGCGGTACAGCAAAGTGGTTCAGTGGTAGATGGCTAGATAGAGATTCTTTTTCTCATTCTACTCCATTATAGGTTATTAAAAGATAGTGAATATAGTCCCTGTGCTGTATAGTAAATCCTTATTGCTTATCTGTTTCATTATGTATAGTGGTAGTTTGTTAATCTCAAACTCCTAACTTACCCTCCTTGTTCCCTTTCCCCTTTGTGGTGGTGGTGGTGGTTTAGTTGCTAAGTCGTGTCCGACTCTTGCGACCCCATGGACTGTAGCCCGCCAGACTCCTCTGTCCGTGGGATTTTCCAGGCAAGAATACGGGAGTGGGTTGCCATTTCCTTCTGCAGCTCTTTCCCCTTGGGTAAGCATAAATTTGTTTCCTATGTCTGTGAGTCTGCTTCTGTTTTGTATATAGACTCATTGGTATTTTTTAGAGAACACATGTGAGTAATATCATTTAATATTTTCTCTATCTGGCTTACTCTATTTACTTTGATATTCTCAAGGTTCATTCACATTCCTGCAAATGGCAATATTTCACTCTTTTCTGTGGCTAATATTCCATTGCATGTATGTATGTACGTGTGGATATATATGTATACACACACATATACATACACATCTTCTCAAGCTAGGTGATGGGTGCATGAGTTCATTTTCTGTCTTGGCTATTGTAAACAGTGTTGCTATGGACATTGGGGTGCATGGATCCTTTCAAGGCAGAGTTTTCATCTTTTGTGGATTTATGCCCAGGAGTGGGACTACTGGATCATATGGCAATTCTATTTTTACTTTTTTTCAGGAACCTCCATACTGTTTTCCATAGTGGCTACACCAACAGTGTAGGAGGGTTCTTTTTTCTCCACATCCTAGGAGTGATGTTTTTAATTAACTATTTATGTATAGCTTTGTGCATATATGACTTTGCTAAAACCAAAAGTAGCATATCTGTATCTGCCACTGATACGTCCCCTTAGATGTCTGCTAGAAGACAACTCTTCTCTCAATATATCCTAACACTTAACATCAGCCATCAGTCTGGACAGGTTGTACTGTGGGTCTGTGGCACATCAGCCATACTAGGCTCTGCCTCCATCATCCGGGTGTATCTTGGGGGCCACCTCTGCAGCCATCCTGTGTAGGGTCAGGGGTTTCTAAGTCCCCAAACTTCCTCTTTCTTGGTTTAGTACCTCATTTTAGTGGAACTTCTCCCCTAGTAACTTTCAAAGAAAAAAAAGAGGAGATGAAAATTTCAAAACCTTTCAGGTCTAAATATATCATTCAAATCCTGATACTTGACTGCCTGATTGCAGGGTAAAACATAGCCACGGATTTCCATGCAGGGTTTTAGAGCTGTCTCCCTGAGTCTTTCAGGTTGCTACTGAGAAGACTGGGTGTCTTATTTATCCTCTGTGCTATTATATGATCTGCTGTATAATTTTTGTGTGTGGAAATGTTGTGAATCTTCACTTTAAGCCTGGTGTACTAAAATTTCCTATTGACATGAATTGGTTTGGGTTGATTTTCTTTCACTATGCTGCTCACTTGGGGGAACCTTTTCAATCTGGAGGCCTGTGTTCTTCAGTTACAGAAGTTTTGTAATATTTTCTTGAAGATTTCTTCCCTTATATTTTCTTTGCCCGTTGTTTCTGGGATAGCTGCTATTTAGATGCTCATCTCCCAGCCTGCTCATCTGAGTTTTTAAAAATCTGTTCTCTCTTCCATTCCATCTCTTTGTTTTTCTTCTACTTCCTGAAAGATTTTCTTAATTTTATTTTGCAGAACACTATTATTTAAATTTTTTTTATGCTTCTAACTTCTAAGGATTCAGTGAATGTTTCTTTTTTGTAGTGTGCTATTCTTGCTTCACAGTTGGAATATCTTCTCTTCTACCTTTGAAAATGTTAATCATAGCTTCCTTATTATTTTTATTTTCTGCTCCCTGTACTGTCTCTGTTTCTTCCAAGTTCCTTGTTTGTTTTGGTCTCTATCTTTTCTGTTGCTGGCTTCCCTCAGACATCTCATGACCTTTGACTGCCTGCTCATATTTAAGAGTGTGGCAGATTGGAAGATCCACGTATAAATATTTTTTGTTCTTAGCAGACTTGAATATAGGATGTTCTGTTTGAGGCACTCAATTGTGGGATCCTTCCTGGCTGTCAGTTTCTTTAGGTATTTTTCTTGGGCTGATCAGTGATTCCTGAGAAGAAATCTTTGATTTTTGCCTGGGGTATATAAGACTGCCCACAGAGTTCTGAGCTCCAAGCAGGGAAGAGAACTGGGCATGTCACTGCTAACTGCAGAGTTGCTCACTTATATAACATTATATAACCTCAACCTCTTTTTCTTTAAAAAAAATATATAAAATATATTATGTATATAATATATATTTTAAAAGTTATATAATTATATATGTAATATATATATATAATATATATACTACATATCAATATACAACATATCTAATATTATATATTAAACATATTATGTCATTGCATTATATTATTATATAAATATACAATATATATTGTATATTATATATAATAAAATATATAATATATAGCATATATTATATATACTTATTTTTTAAGGAGGAAGAGGTTAAGAGGTAAATTTTATATATTATATACACTAAATATATAATATATATTACATATTATATAATATAAGCATTCAGTTCAGTTGCTCAGTCTTGTCCGACTCTTTACAACCCCATGAACCACAGCATGCCAGGCTTCCTTGTCCATCACCAACTCTCGAAGTTTACCCAAACCCATGTCCATTGAGTCAGTGATGCCATCCAACCATCTCATCCTCTGTCATCCCCTTCTCCTCCTGCCCTCAATCTTTCCCAGCATCAGGGTCTTTTCAAATGAGTCAGTATATATTAATGCTTAAATCCTTTCCTTAGCTCTGTTTGAAATCTCAAGTTCAAAGTCTCCCTGCTTCTTACCCACGATCTTGTGCCCTGATAGGGAGGGATTCTGGATCCTAACTCCTTCCCTGTGAGTCCTCCTGTCCGAAGCCCCGCTGCATCTTCACTTGTAGACGTGGCTAGTGGCTCCAGTCCTGAGCCTGGCTGGGGCTGCACACAGCAATCATGTTCAAGGGCTTCTCCCACCACTAGCTTAGGTTTCAGCTTTTAGGTGTTTTAAGTCAGTTTCTACTCATATAACCATTGTCCACCTTCTAAAATGTAATAATCTTTTTTTACATGTTTTCACCTTTTAAAAAAAGTCTTAATTTCCATTTCAGTAGGATTTTGTGAGTAGAGGTTAACTGTGAGTGCTCAATTTCCTGTGTTTAACCAGAAGAACAGTATATTTACTGAGTTTGTATTTTAAAAGCTATATTTTTATTTCCCAATTTTTACTTTGTGTGTTGGGGGGGGGCAGGGTAGCACATTTGTATCTGTTAACTGCAGTTGTCTCCATATCTGATACTAGTTGTTCACTCTTTGGTAGGAAAATGACATGGTTTATTTACATTCTACTTCATACACTTTCTACTGTTTCAATATTTTGTTTTGCATTTTTTAATATACATGTACTATTTTTATAACCTGAAAAAAATTATTTTGAAAAAAAATTAGTTTATCAGTGACATTTCCTATGGTTATTCAGCAAAACAAAGCAGAATAGAAAAGAATCCAGGTAGGAGAAATAAAATGAAATCTTTAAAATGTCAGCATTGAAACTGAGAGTGTCATGAAACAGAAAGACAGTGGTATCTTTTGTTAGTATTTTGTTCACTTTACTAGATGAGATTCTGTATATGAATTCATTAACAATTCATTGACATTTGATTAAGTGCCAGGCACCAAGTTATTCAATACATCCTAACATTACAAAGCCATCAGAAACCCAGTCCAGTAGAGGAGAGAGACATACAGATCAATGATTCCATTAGAGATTTATAAGTGCCACAGTATAGACACAAACAAATCTTTGCTCACTCAGAGACACAAAATATTAGTTCTTCCAGGGCAGGAATAGGGGGGGAATAGGTTCAGAAAGTCTTCAGAAAATGATATTTGAAGTGAATCCTTTTACCAAGTTCCCCTTGCCTTCTAGTGCTTTCTGCTAATATGCTAGAAATAACCCAATAAGTTTTTGTTTGTTTTTCTTATTTTTGAGTTTCTTTTTTTCTTATATTTTTAAATTTAGAAAAAAGGGAATATGTGACTTTTTAAAGCATACTTCCAAACAGAGTAATGACAGCTAGTTTAGGGAAAGATTTACTTCTCTACTTCGACATGAAAATCCATTGTTCATTGACCAGGAATTCAAATTTTATCAATAGGAAAGAGGAGGGACATTTGAGATTAAACAAAACACTTTCATTTTACATACTAGGCAACTAGGGTAACAAACAGAAAGATTGCATGTACATTGCTTATGGCTTTGGAGAAGAAAGCCAATTTGATTTGCTAGTTTAGCCATAACAATACTGAAAATTATATTAATTCTTCTAAGGTTTAGCATCTCTAGAGTTTACTATTAATAGTAAATTCAGTGTTCCAAGGAGGAAACACATTTGAACAATACAAAACCAAGCATGTATGGTTGTTATGTGGGGGAAAAGCTCCCTGGCATTCCTGTCTGTCATATTCCATCTCCTCCCACCCCCAGGTAAATACTGCTCTTTCGTATGCATCTTTTTTTCAGATTTTCCAGCAAACAAATATGAATGTTGACCCTTATTGCCCAGTTTTTATACAAGAGTTGCTTCTGACAAACACTCAAGTTTGGCCCAACAATATTGATAGTATCTAGAGTTTAAATTAACAGCAGTCTTTTAATTAAACTTTAAAGACCGAACACCGACATTTCTCTCTGATCCTTCCACAAACCCATTAAAATGACAGCAAAAGATAGAAACAGTAAAACTTCACAAAGATGCAGAGAACAGAACAGTGAAACCAGGCAGCATGAGATACCCTGATAGGTTTTACTATTTGTTTACAGTTATTTGTTTCCTGACTGTACTTGCCCTGCTCTCTACAGATGGAAATACTTCTCCACCCCATGTATTCTGGACATGGCCATCTGACTTGCTTTGGTCAATGTACTGTAAGCAATAACACATAAGACATGTCTCAGCAGAGCTTTCATGCATTTCTGTGGTTCAGTTCTCTTCATGGTGCTTCTGTCCTTCACCAGGAGAATTAAATTCCCCAGATGGTGTTTGCTCTTAAGCTTGAGTCCCGGAATTCAAAAACACATGGAACCAAGCCCAGCAGAGCCTAGCAGAGAAACAGCTCTCACATAACTTAGACCAAAACAAACAAATAAGAAAACAAAAAAGTAAGCCACTGAAATTTGGAGGGTGTCTGTGTCTATAGCAATTGCCCACTAATTCAGATGCCAACATTTTGGGGAAGCTGAAAAACAAACCGTGGAGTGGTACCAGGAGAAAGTGAATGTCTCATAGATCTATAGATAAAATGATCTGAACATATTTATCTATAAATGGGCTTCCCTGGTGGCTCAGACAGTATAAGAATCTGCCTGCAATGCAGGAGACCAGGGTTCCATCCCTGGGTCAGGAACATCCCCTGAAGAAGGGAATGGCAACCCACTCCTGTATTCTTGCCTGGAGAATCCCATGGACAGAAGAGTTTGGCAGTCTACAGTCCATGAGATCACAGAGAGTCAGACACGACTGAGCAACTAAGCACACTCACATCTATCGTTTCAGCCTCTGAAACCAAACAATATTAAACACAAATGTCACAAATTCTACACACACACAAAAAATTACAATTCATGTTTCTCAGATTCCTACAATCCCACCTGAAGCCCTAAAATGAATTTTCCAGAACATGCAGGATAAAAGTAGCCTTCTTCAATCTGGGTCTAAAAATGAACTAGATTCAAATGCCACTAAAACTTTCATTTTCCTGATTTCATTTTTTAGACTCAAAGCTTATTATTTCTGACTGTTTTTTAGTAGCTGGAATATACATCATCCATTTTAGCCTAAAGAGTACTGGAGAGTGTAAAAAGAATAACAAAGTACCATAGAGTTTTTGTTCAGCAATTGGTAGATAAAAGATAAAACTGCAGAGAGAGAGATCCTATTAGCTAAATGATTACCATATCAAAACAGCTCCTTTCTTAGGGCTCTGAGGTAAGGTTTGGATTTGGGCCAGCAGCTCTTTACGATTCAAATTAGGTTTGTTAAGAGGTTTCAGATTCTTCCACCAGGGCCCTGAAGTTAAGCTGGAGGTGCTGACTGTAACAGGTCCTCATTTCAAAGAGGTTTTCACTTGAGTCAATTGCACCTATATTGACGAAAACCAAATGGCGCAGTGGATCTTGGATTCCTTTAACTGAATCTAAAGGAAAACAAAACAGTGGGCTGGTTGTTGGGTTATCTCCAGCAAGTCAAAGTTGCCAAAAGGTTCGAAGAAGGATTTTAGTCCAAGGGGTTCAATCTAGATGCGGGCTGGCTTTCAGTTGAAAGGGATTTCTTGAGAATTTCTTCATGTGGCTGAGATAGGACAGTATTGCTGGGAAAGGGAGTTGGAAATTTCCACGGGTTTGTGTTTTTCATTGTCAATCAACCCTTTTAATACATTGCATTTATCATTACATTGCTATTGTTTCCTGATTATAAGAAAACACAGGAATTTGTAAAATACAGAGAAGAGAAAGTTAGAAAATTAAAATTGCCTGCCACCCAGGGATCTACTACAACCAACCAGTTTGGCCTATTTTCCTCCTTCCTTTCTCCCTCCCTTCCCTTCTTCTTTCCTTCTCATCCATCCATGCATTCATCATCTTCATAGCCCTTTTTATCCAGCTATTTATCTATCCCTTTATATAAGTACAATAGTTTTACATCTCTGTAGTTTGTTACATAAATTTTGCATTGTCACTGATTTTCAGATGTTTTGAATCTTACCCTCTCATGTGCAACCTTTAATCTGTGGGATCTTCTGGCTCTGCTAGGCAGGGTGGCCCATGGGAATTTATGGCCTTTTATTCTGTTACAAATTCCTTGCAATCAAGAAGCTGGTGTTTTTCTTAATGTAACTAAACAAAAACAGAAGATCACCCAGAACTTGAGGAGTTTGCACTAAAGATTTTTTTTAAAAATTTCTGCCTGCAGAATTTCATCACACAGCCTTGTCTTTACTTACTCTCTCATATCCCTCCAGACCTGGGCCCCTGGTGGTTCCTTGGTCTCTAGACTAGGAGTCCCCAACCTCTGGGATCTAATGCCTGATGATCTGAGGCTGAGCTGATATAATAATAATAAAAATAAAGTGCACAATCAATGCAATGTGCTTGAATCATCCTGAAACCACCCCCTCCATCCCCAGTGTGTGGAAAAATTATCTTCCATTGAAACCGGTCCCTGGTGCCAAAAAGGCTGGGGACCGCTGCTTTAGAGATAGTTTCTTAGGGCAGGATTGGAAATATCTTGGCCAAGATCCCCACAGAAGCATCATGAAGGGTAATTTTTGATAGGTAACAAAAAAATAATGGTGATTTGGCCTTGGAATACAGAATGAAGCAGGGCAAAGACTAATAGAGTTTTGCCAAGAAAATGCACTGGTCAGAACAAACACCCTCTTCCAACAACACAAGAGAAGACTCTATACATGGACATCACTAGATGGTCAACACCGAAATCAGATTGATTATATTCTTTGCAGCCAAAGATGGAGAAGCTCTATACAGTCAGCAAAAACAAGACCAGGAGCTGACTGTGGCTCAGACCATGAACTCCTTATTGCCAAATTCAGACTGAAATTGAAGAAAGTAGGGAAAACCACTAGACCATTCAGGTATGACCTAAATCAAATCCCTTATGATTATACAGGGGAAGTGAGATATAGATTTAAGGGCCTAGATCTGATAGATAGAGTGCCTGATCAACTATGGAATGAGGTTCGTGACACTGTACAGGAGACAGGGATCAAGACCATCCCCATGGAAAAGAAATGCAAAAAAGCAAAATGGCTGTCTGGGGAGGCCTTACAAATAGCTGTGAAAAGAAGAGAAGTGAAAAGCAAAGGAGAAAAGGAAAGATATAAACATCTGAATGCAGAGTTCCAAAGAATAGCAAGAAGAGATAAGAAAGCCTTCTTAAGCGATCAATACAAAGAAATAGAAGAAAACAACAGAATGGGAAAGACTAGAGATCTCTTCAAGAAAATCAGAGATACCAAAAGAATATTTCATGCGAAGATGAGCTCAATAAAGGACAGAAATGGTATAGACCTAACAGAAGCAGAAGATATTAAGAAGAGATGGCAAGAATACACAGAAGAACTGTACAAAAAAGATCTTCACGACCCAGATAATCACGATGGTGTGATCACTGACCTAGAGCCAGACATCCTGGAATGTGAAGTCAAGTGGGCCTTAGAAAGCATCACTACAAACAAAGCTAGTGGAGGTGATAGAATTCCAGTTGAGCTATTCCAAATCCTGAAGGATGATGCTGTGAAAATGCTGCACTTAATATGCCAGCAAATTTGGAAAACTCAGCAGTGGCCACAGGACTGGAAAAGGTCAGTTTTCATTCCAATCCCAAAGAAAGGCAATGCCAAAGAATGCTCAAACTACCACACAATTGCACTCATCTCACACGCTAGTAAAGTAATGCTCAAAATTCTCCAAGCCAGGCTTCAGCAATACGTGAACTGTGGACTTCCTGATGTTCAAGCTGGTTTTAGAAAAGGCAGAGGAACCAGAGATCAAATTGCCAACATCTGCTGGATCATGGAAAAAGCAAGAGAGTTCCAGAAAAACATCTGTTTCTGCTTTATTGACTATGCCAAAGCCTTTGACTGTGTGGATCACAATAAACTGCGGAAAATTCTGAAAGAGATGGGAATACCAGATCACCTGACCTGCCTCTTGAGAATCCTGTATGCAGGTCAGGAAGCAACAGTTAGAACTGGACAAGGAACAACAGATTGGTTCCAAATAGGAAAAGGAGTTCATCAAGGCTGTATATTGTCACCCTGTTTATCTAACTTCTATGCAGAGTACATCATGAGAAACGCTGGACTGGAAGAAACACAAGCTGGAATCAAGATTGCCGGGAGAAATATCAATAACCTCAGATATGCAGATGACACCACCCTTATGGCAGAAAGTAAAGAGGAACTACAAAGCCTCTTGATGAAAGTGAAAGTGGAGAGTGAAAAAGTTGGCTTAAAGCTCAACATTCAGAAAACGAAGATCATGGCATCCGGTCCTATCACTTCATGGGAAATAGATGGGGAAACAGTGGAAACAGTGTTTTATTTTTCTGGGCTCCAAAATCACTGCAGATGGTGACTGCAGCCATGAAATTAAAAGACGCTTAGTCCTTGGAAGTAAAGTTATGACCAACCTAGATAGCATATTCAAAAGCAGAGACATTACTTTGCCAACAAAGGTTCGTCTAGTCAAGGCTATGGTTTTTCCTGTGGTCATGAATGGATGTGAGAGTTGGACTGTGAAGAAGGCTGAGCACCAAAAAATTGATGCTTTTGAACTGCGGTGTTGGAGAAGACTCTTCAGAGTCCCTTGGACTGCAAGGAGATCCCACTAGTCCATTCTGAAGGAGATCAGCCCTGGGATTTCTTTGGAAGGAATGATGCTAAAGCTGAAACTCCAGTACTTTGGCCACCTGATGGGAAGAGTTGACTCATTGGAAAAGACGCTGATGCTGGGATTGATTGGGGGCAGGAGGAGAAGGGGACGACAGAGGATGAGATGGCTGGATGGCATCACTGACTCGATGGATGTGAGTCTGAGTGAACTCCGGGAGTTGGTGATGGACAGGGAGGCCTGGCGTGCTGTGATTCATGGGATCGCAAAGAGTCAGACACGACTGAGCGACTGATCTGATCTGATCTGAACATCTTGATCAGGAGAAGGGGGCAACAGAGGATGAGATGGTTGGACAGCATCACTGACTTGATGGACATGAGTTTGAGCAAACTCCGAGAGACAGTGAAGGATAGGGAAACTTGGTATGCTGCAGCCCATGGAGTCACAAAGAGTCAGACACGACTGAGCAACTGAACAATAACATCTGTATGGGTGTTATATTTTTTTTTTCAAAGTTATCATTCATGAACTCAGCACTTATGCACTGTGAATCAAGGTGTCTTGAGTTCTATTCCAAGCTGAGTCTCAACTTTTTTTTGCCAGCACTTCAATTCTTTGGGCCTCAGTTTCCCCTATCTACATAAGGGAAGGAGAGAGGGTCAATACCTAGGGTACCAAATGCTTGCTGAGATCACTCCCAGATCAGCAGTTATGTTGTTCCCTGAAGATTCTAATGGCCCCATCCTTGATGGACATGGAGGCATTCTTCTCATGAACTGCCAGTCAACAGTGGACTTACCATGGGCACACACGCACCAGGAACCTGAGTAGATACTAATTTGGGGGTGGGCAAGTTGGGTGGAGGGAGATTCCAGGGTCTGATTTCCCCAAGCGAAGCTGTACAGTCTGCTCGTGTTGGGCCTCTGTGTCTCTCCTCATCCTCTGCGTGAGATGAGCGAGGTGAGTAAGGCTGTATGTGTGTATAGACAGATGTGATGGATAATTTATTACGTGCATACTCCATGGCACCCGGTGGGACTTCTTGAATATCCCCAGAAACAAAGAGAAGATGGAGCAATGGGGAGAAAGAGCAGACACTCCACTGAATGTGCCCTTGCGGGCCTGCTAGAAGAGCTGAGGTGTTTGCTTCCAAAGACCACGGCCCTCGAAGACAATGTGTTTCCTGCTTTCAAGGGCAAAGTTAGCCCTCGTGGCTCCGGGCCTGGGCACTCAGCCACAGCTGCTACCCTGCCACGTCCTCAGGGGTGGGACGGGAAGGCAGTGCCTGGGAATGGCTTCCTGATCCCCGCAAAACAACTTCACCCGCAACCCTCATGAAGGTGGGCTCTTCCAGACACCCTCACTGTTGACATGGCCAGCCTGCTGTGATGCGCTAAGCAAAGAATGGGCACTCCAATGCCCTTATGCCTCTTATCTACGACTGCCTTGGAATGGCCTCCTTGCTTCCACGGGACTTACCAAAACAGAATGCTGAAAGGCCTCATCCAAGGCCACTTGGCAAGCTGGTGGCCTCCAGACTTTAGCACACACCCAGGCCTAGTGGGAGGGACCAGGCCAGGATTTCCACCCTCATCCCCTAATTCTTACACGACTCCCTGCTGCCCCTTTGCAAGTGCCTGAAATGTCCAGAGATGAGAGTCATTCCTTGTACATAGGGTCTGCCAATTAAGATTCAAGTCTTAGGGCAGAAATAGCACTTCGGGCTCTTATCAGACATTTACCTTAGTGGAATATTCTTCCTCATACCCCTTTCTGAGAGAATTAGGCAGAAGCCAGCTAGCGGTAAAGAATCTGCCTGCCAATGCAGGAGACACAGGAGATACAGGTTCGATCCCTGCGTTGGGAAGATTCCCTGGAGGAAGAAATGGCAGCACAGTTCAGTATTCTTGCCTGGAGAATCCCATGGACAGAGGAGCCTGGTGGGCTACAGCCCGTGGGGTTGCAAAGAGTCAGACATGACTGAGCAACTGAACACATACACATACAGCCCTTCCTGGAATGAGACCCTACTAGGCTGTGAGAGAAGGAAGGAAAAGAGGAAAAGACAGTGGAGTAGGGGGTAGGAGGTGGGGACTGATCCTGCTTTCAGCAGACTAGCTAACCCCAGGTTGCAACTTGATTCCTTCATCTTCCTCTTGGGAGTGTGTTTGAAATACCAAGCACTAAATATTCTGGGAATTGACATGTTTAATTAAGTGGAGGTTTACTCATGTTTATTTACCTGCTATCTTCACTGATTTTTTCTGCCTCCCTCTGTTTCCTAAACAGAAGTAGCTCCAGGGACTCGCCAGCTCCCTTTTTCCTCTACCCACTTTCTCCATTTGGGAAAACCTCACTTTTTCAGCTTTAAGTATCACAATCAGGAGGCTGCACCTCCCCAGTGACTCTCTAATCCAAGGGTTGGCAAACTTTTACTGTGAGGAGCCAGAGAGTCAGTACTTCAGGCCTTTTGGGACATCTATCTCTAGCGAAAGGCCATCTTCACAGCATGGAAGTGGCCAGAGACAACTTGTAAGTGAATAGGGATGGCTGTGATTCAATAAAACTTTATTTACGAACACTGAAATTTGAATTTCATGTAATTTTCACTTGTCACAAAATGTTCTTCTTTTTCAGATGTTTTCCCCCCCCAGCCACTTAAATATGTAAAAACTATTCACAGACCTTACAAAAAAGCAGACTGTGACCCTCTGGGACCTGGATTGGGCCCATGTTGGGAGTGGGTTAACCGCCCTGCAAATTCCATTCCTCCCACTGTCCAAAAACACCCTCAGCCTTGACACTTATAATATGAAAATCGCCCTGTCCTTTATCCACCCCACAAAATAACTGCTTCTCCTAACTTCCTTATTTCTCTGAGGATACCAGAGTTTTCACAGGAACCCAGGCTGGAACTCTGAGGGTCTGTGTAGTTCCCATTTGTCATCCCATATGCAAATCTAGCATCCCAACCCAACTGCTGACCCATCCTCAATGCTTCCAGCATCTGTTGATCTCACCTGTGCAAGATGTCCTGTGTATACAAACTAATTCTCCTATAGCAACACTTCCATCATAGAACTCCTGCACGTGTTGAACCAGCCTGTAGGATCCTCCGCCTTTCTACATGCAGTTTCCCCTCTGATGGAGTTTCCTAGTTTCATCCCTTGCTATTTCCCTATGCAGATCCTCTGTGCAAACCAAATGATCAGCCTTCAAAAGGCGACAACTACATGCTGAAGCACGGGGGTCCGAAGCTCTATGTCTTTCCTCTTGATCACCTCCTTTCTTCCTCTAGCCCTGAGCTCCTTTCCTAAACTCATGGACCTATCAAAAGGCTCATGGCCAATCATGATAAGACATCACGTCACACACAGTAGAGTGGTTAGCATAGAAAGGCTGACAACGACTAGTGTTGGCAAGAAGGTGGGGAAATTGGAAACCTCATATAGTGCTGGTGGGGATATAAAATGGTGTAGTCACTTTGGAAAATAATCTGGCAGTTCCTTAAGAGGTTAAGCAATTCCACATCCAAGAGAAAAGAAAATATAGGTCCACACATTACAGTAGAAACTAACACAACATTGTAAATTCACTATATTCCAATACAAATTAAAAAAATATGTCCACACATAAAACTTGCCCACAAAATTCACAGCAGCATTGTTCACAGTAGTTAAAAAGTAGAAACAAGCCAAATGATCATTAACTCATGAATGGATAAACATGCAAGGTCACATATTGTATGATTCTGTCACATGAAATGTTCAGAACAGGCAAGTCTATAGAGCTAGAAAGTAGATTACTGGTTACCTAGGACTGGGGTGGGATTGAAGGAATAGGAGAAATGAGGGGTAACTGCTAATGGGTATAGGGTTCTTTCAGGATTGATGAAGATGCTCTAAAACTGATGATGGTGATACACAATTTCATGTATAAGGAGCTGAAAACCCACTGAACTGTACACTTTTAAATGGCTGAACTATATGCTCTATGAATTACACCTCAATAAAGTTGTTTTATGTTTTAAAGAAAGGCTCATGTCAAATTAGATCACTGTAAGTTATCAAAGAAAAAAATATCTTCATTTTGTAGCTAAATTATCATCTGTTCCACTCATCTGACATTATGGCACCCTACTCCAGTACTCTTGCCTGGAGAATCCCATGGACGGAGGAGCCTGGTGGGCTCCAGTCCATGGGGTCGTTGGGAGTCGCGCACGACTGAGCGACTTCACTTTCACTTTTCACTTTCATGCATTGGAGAAGGAAATGGTAACCCACTCCAGTGTTCTTGCCTGGAGAATCCCAGGGATGGGGGAGCCTGGTGGGCTGCCGTCTATGGGGGTCGCACAGAGTTGGACACGACTGAAGCAACTTAGCAGCAGCAGCAGCATAATTTTTTATGCTTATATTTTAATTTCCCAACTCCTTGTACTTTCTCATACTTTTGCATATCAATGCCTGTGTTTGTTATTTAATTCAGAAGACAATTCCCACGGGTTAAAATGATGTCAATTGAACCAGAGCTGGAGATGATAGCTTACACAGTGTGGGTGTGACAAACACAACTTGCAAGGGCCATGTTGATGTGAAATGATGAAGTGGGGAAAAAACAGTCTTCACTTTCACTCATGAATTGATGTGCTTTGCTTTTAGTACTTGGACATTGTTAATTGGGAATAGGTTGCCTCAGATCCACAGCAGAATGCCTAAAAATTAGGATATCTGGTTATGCTTATGCTGCAGTTTCCCCATTCATAAAAAGCCAAAGTAGACAGAGCCATATACATATACATATATTAAGTTATTAATGGTGCCGCTGGTGGTAAAGAATCCGCCTACCAATGCAGGAGATGCCAGAGACATGGGTTCGATCCCCGGGTTGGGAAGATTCCTTGGAGGAGGGCATAGCAACCCACTCCAATATTCTTGCCTGGGAAATCACATGAACAGAGGAGGCTGGAGGGCTACGTTCATGGGGTCGCAGAGAGTCGGACGTGACTGAGCAAACATACACCTATCAACCTACTATGTGCACAGTGTTGGACCTAAAGACTATTAAAGCAAATTCAGTAAGTTATTAATGACCATAGCTGTCAGATTTCTATATACTAAGCACAAGATATGGTAAGTTCTGTTTGCTAATTTTTTTCTAAAGTTTATATTTGGGATATGGTTATTGGAAATATATCAATTAGTAAAATATTAAAGTGTGCATTATAGGTCTATAATCAATATATATTGACTAGGTCAGCAAGAAATTAAGGATATGGGAAAAAATAGAGTACTATTTGGGTTTAGCATTTTCTGGAGAGTATACATAATCCAGTACATAAATTATATCCAAGTAAATGCTCTCAACACAAGAGTTAAGTTACATTAATAGCATTCTTGGGTCTCAAAAGAACTTTCTACTCGAGGATACTATCCAGAGTAAAGATGTAGCAATCTAGTAAATTATGTTAAGTTTTCATGTCAGGGAAGTATCCTTTCAGGAAAGGTCAGAAATCATTTATCTCTCAAGTATCTTAATTTGAATAAGCTAACTCTCAGCAAGCGAAAATGCAAAGTCAAAGCTGTAGGCATAGCAGAACCCTTGGAAGACCAAGTTCCCACCGACTGTTTCACAATCTCATTTTCAAGATTCCTCACTTCCTTGAGGACCACCCACGGCCTGGGCAAGCTTGCCAAAGCTAGAGTTCCCACCCAGAGGTGTGGGGCCATGGTTACAGTTAGTAGAAAACTGCACTGAATCGTTTGGAATGTCCTTTCTATGTATCTGCTCTGGGGAACCCGTTAATGGTGGTGACTACGGATTCAGAATTGGAATCCTCACTCATCACACTGGCTTTGCCTTAAAGACTATGAGTTTTCTTTTGCTACTGTAACGAATTACCATAAACTCAGTGGCCTAAAACAGCACACATTTGTTATCTTCCAATTCTAAAGGCCCAAAGTCTGAATTCGCTTTCGCTGGGCTAAAATCAAGGTGTCAGCTAGAATGGTTCCCTCTACAGGCTTTAGAGAAGACTCCATCTCATTGCCTTCTATGGTTTCTAGAGGCCACTGCTATTCCTTGGCTCATGGCCTCTTCTTGGTTCTTCAATGCATCATGTCTTCCAGTCTCCCTCTGCCTCTCTTGTACAAGAAGCTCTGTGATTACACTGGGTCCACAAGGGTAATCCACAATAATCTCACCACGTCAAGATCCTTAATTTAAGCAATCTGCAGAAACCCTTTTGTCACGTGAAGTGACATATTCATGGGATTCTGGGATTAAGACATGGATGTCTTTGGGGGCCATTATTCTACCACAGAAATGCAACAAAGAGGTGGCCTCCTTGAGGCCTCCATCATCACCATCATCACTGCCTCTAAACACCTACAACAGTCCAGACACGGGCAGTCAGCACTCTCTACCCATCACTTCATGTTGTTCTTAACATTGGAGTGGAATGCTGGCTCAGCCATTTCAAACATGCTAACACTGAAGCTCTGGGAGGCTTAATGACTTGTCAAGAGTCCCAGAGCCCTGAGTCCTGGCACCTCTTACTGCAAAGGCTGTGACTGAAAACCCTGTCAGAGAATTCTGGTTGGCCTCTCACGGTCACTACAACCACTTCCGTCTGGGGTTATAGGAAAACACCATGTCCTCATCATCCCACCTTCTCCTGTTCAGTCTCATGCAGCCCCCAGGTCTTGCTGCCAGCCCAGTGCCCAGCAAAAACCTGGATGGATAAGGGTGACACTGCATCCAACCCATCTGTCTGCCTCACTGTGGAGTGGACTCAGTCCTGTGACATTTATTGAGTGCCCTCTATGCACTAGGCATGATACCAGGCCCTGGCAGTTCAACTTTACGGCAAATCATTCTGTACAGGCATAACGCATTTTACTGTACTTTGCACTTTTTAAATTGCTTGCTCACACTTCACAGACATTTTTTTATTAATTGAAGGTTCACTTTCACTTTTCACTTTCCTGCATTGGAGAAGGAAATGGCAACCCACTCCAGTGTTCTTGCCTGGAGAATCCCAGGGACGGGGGAGCCTGGTGGGCTGCCGTCTATGGGGTCGCACTGAGTCGGACACGACTGAAGTGACTTAGCAGAAGCATGCAAGGGACAAATTTGCATCAGGAAAGTTTATTTGTGCCATTTTGCCAACAGCATTTGCTCACTGTGTTTGTGTTACATTTGGGAATTTTCACAGTATTTCAAATGTTTTCATTATGATTATGTTTGTTATAGTGATCTGTGATTGATGATCTTTCATGTTACTGTTGCAAAATGGTTACTACTGTTTGATGGCTGAGATTGATAGCTGGTATTTTTTAATCAAGGCATATACATTCTCTTTAGACATAATACTATTGCAGATTTAATAGACTAGAGTATAGTATAAACATAACTTTAATATGGAAAAAATTTGTGTGATTTGATTTATTGTGATACTGACTTTATTGTGGTAATCTGGAACCAAACCCACAATATTTGAGATGTATGCCTGTATATTGTTGATGCCACACATTTACAATTGTAGTAGTACAACTTGTCCTATACTTTATGCTCAAAAACAAGTAGTTATTCCTGATTCTAATTACCAGGGTATTTAAAATGCATGAGAACATGAGATACAGATACTTAAGATTTAGTCACTATCTTTTCCCTACCAAGCCAATAGTCTTTGACTTTTACTTGGTTCGCTAATTTTAGGAAATTATAAGTAAAGATTCTTTCTTATTTCCAAGGGAGATTGGGGCACAGAATAGCTATTTGGTCCTGAAAGAGAAAGAAAAATAACCCAGGGGGAACCCAGCCTAAGGCAGCCACTTGTAGAGACAGTGAGCCAGCCCTGAGAAGCATCCAGATCGGATATACCATGTCTGCAAAGGCTGGCTTGTCCCAGGACTATGACAGACCACTTGAATTCACCTGCCTGGTTTATTTGGATTATGCCTAGAAAGTCTCAAAGTACTCCGGGAAAACTCAGCTCATCACTGTTTTGAGACTGGGCACATAAATTGCTGGGGCCAGAGAGTGTTTTTTAAAGATGGAAGAGGCTTGAGCATACATCTTTGCATTCTGGGGGTAGAGGCAGGAGAATGGAAGCAATTAAAGATAGAAAAAAAAAAAAAAAAGAGTCACAGACTGGAAACAATCCATCCACCAGAGAAATAAACAAGAAGTGGTACATCCGTACAACAAAATACAACTCAGTGAGCAAAAGGCATGACCCACTGCTACACACAACAAGGTAGATGAATCTCAATACCATTAACTTGAGTGAAAAAGGACAGACACCAAAGAGTATAGACTGCCTGATTCCATTTACATGAAATTCTAGAAAATGCAAACTAATTTAGAGGGACAGAAAATAGATCAGTGGATTCCTAAGGTTAGAAGCAGAGACAGGAATGAACAGCAGAGAAGTACTAGGGAAGTTTTGGAGGTGATGGATATCTTGTTTGTGGCAGTGGTTTCGTGATGTTAAAACTCAATGACTTGTACATTTTAAATGGAAGCCATTCATTGTATATACGTTATACCTCAATAAAGCTGATTTACAAAGAGACAGGGAGGCTCCTTTGGGTCCTGTGGACTGGAAGGGGAACATGTCTTTCATGGAGAAGGAAGGGAAAAAGGCCAAGGCAGAGAGAGTCTCAGATCCATCCATAGGTGGAGAGAGAAGAGAGTGGTTAGCCACCATTCATATGTCTCAAACAAGTCAATCCTAAAGGAAATCAACCCTGAATACTCATTGGAAGGATTGTTGCTGAAGCTGAAGCTCCAATACTTTAGCCATTTGATGCGAAGAGCTGACTCACTAGAAAAGACCCTGATGCTGGGAAAGACTGAAGGCAAGAGGAGAAGGTATCAACAGAGGATGAGATGGTTAAGGGATCAACAGAGGATGAGATGGTTGGATGATATCACTGAGTCAATGGACATGAGTTTGAGCAAACTCTGGGAGATAGTGAAGAACAGGGAAGCCTGGCATACTGCAGTCCATGGGGTTGCAAATAGTCGGACATGACTGAGCAACCGAACAGCAACAATATGTCTGAAAGCTTTTGCAAAAGCTCCCTGCATTCCTATCCCCAGCAGAGTCTCCTTTGAATATGCACATTCATGTCAATCACCATGAGATCAATTCAAACCTGAAGAGAGACTCCTATGGCCACATCTTAACCCACCATGTGTTCTCTCCAGGTGGAAGATTTGTGAGGTCTAATCTTCACATGCCTCCAAATCCAGCCCACTTTCAGTTTGGTATTCCTGTCATGTGGAGCCACTCGGAGCCTCAGCAGGAACTGGCTAATGTGTTCCTAGTGGCATTTTCTTTGATTTCTTCCTATGCAACATAAATCACTGGCAGCTCCAGAAGCCAGAGAAGGTGGGTGTAAAGGCTTAGTCAGAAAGCTTGGGGCTGGGAGGGGAGCCTGAAAGATAGGGATCTGTGAGTGCCTCCCTAGTTAGCAACTCTTTCAGTGAACCACTTATTGGAGTCTATCTGACAGCGTTTTGCAGTAATGAAGACACAGCCATAGCAACCAGATGACAAAGAGAACCACAGCCTTCTGGAAAAGGGCTGCAAGTCTCTGAAGAGATATTACCACTGTGCAGCTTCCATTTCTCTCTGTGTTTGTTTCGTTTCAGTAGCTACTGGAGATAGATGTGCTTTTTTTTCTACACTGCCAAACTAGGCAAGTTTTGATTTACCACAGCTGGGGGCATGGGCCTAGGACCGGAATGCTGCAATGAGCAGAAATATTCGATTGCAACTATTTTTTCTCAATCATTAAAAAATACCACCCTCAGAACATGCTTTCTTGGTGCCCAGCTAATATCTAGTGTTTTTTATATTCACAATAATCTTTTTACCCTTCTGCAAAAACAGGAAGTTGAGATTAAGTAGAAAAACCAAAAAGCCCTTCCCTTGATGCTGCGCTAAACTGAAAGTCCCTCATGAGCACAAGTTTCTCATGTAACTGGGAAGCCAGGCAATGTCCCCACTCTTGGGTTACAGGAGATGAGTTTTGGTCATGCTACTTCTCTACTTTTACAAAAGAATAATGATGTGAGACTCCCTCCAAAAGAGGATTAAAAAATGTGACTATGTGTGGGATGGTAACCATGGCATGAAAGTACCATTTAGGACTCAGCCCTCTGGTGAAATGCAGCCTGCTGTCTCTCACCACCCACCAAAACACATGCCTGCCCTCCATGTAAAAGTGAACAGGCTCCCAAGTGAAATGAAAATAGATACTCAAAAAACACGTATACAGAAATGTTCATTCAGCACTAGTCACAACAGCTAAAAGGTAGACACTGCCTGAATGTCCATCAGTGGATGAATGGATAAACAAAATGTGGTCTAGCCACACAGCGGCGTGTTACTTGGCTGTAATGGTGCATGAGGTACTGACACATGCTACAATATGCATGACCCTCAGGACTTAAAGCTAAATGAAAGGAGCCAGACCCAAAAGGTCACATGTTGTATGATTCCATTTATAGGAAATGTCCAGACAAGGCAAATCCACAGAGACAGAAAGCAGATTGATGGCTGCCCAAGGCTGGAGGTAGAGAAACTGGGCGTGCCTGCTGAACGGGTCTGGGGTTTTTGTGAGGGTGATGCAAAAGTTCTGGAACTAGATAGAAGTGGTGGTTTAACAACAGGGGGAATTTACTAAAGGCCACTGAATTGTACACTTTCAAGTAGTCCATTTTATGGGAATTTTACCTCAAATTTTAAAACTTCTAAGTCAAAATAGTGTCATAAGGTCACACAAAAACTTTAATACAAATAATGCATTCAACAATAAAATATCAAAGAATCAGTCACTATTTTTTTAAAAAGCAGCCTGTACTAGACTTACTGTGTTGATCAGTGCAGAATGTATATAAACGCTGAATCCCTTTGTTTTACACCTGAAACTAGTATACACGGTATGCCAATTATAGTTCAACAAAAAGTATCTATGTACAAAACAAGACATTAAAAAAAGCAGCCTGCCAAGCAGATGTGTTCAATTCAGTTAATATCAAGTGAGCCTTCTATACCTCAACTAGAGGAGGAAAGACATGGAAATAAAGCTCACCAGGGGGATAGGGATGTGAACAGGGCAGGGTGGGTGGGGTTGGCGGGAGCAGGGACTAGGCGTAGCTGGGAGACCTGCTTTGCCCAAAGGGCCACCAGCATGGTGGAAGACAAATGCCGACAGCATCCCTTGGTCCAGGAGGCCACACCTGCCTCAGCTGGAATCTCATGGAAAAATGAATTAGTAAGGCAAGAAGCTCAAAGGAGCGACAAAGAGTATAGTAAATTGGATCACTGAAAAAGCAAGAGAATTTCAGAAAAACATCTACTTCTGCTTCATTGACTAGGCTAAAGTCTTTGACTATGTGGATCACAACAAACTGTGGAAAATTCTTCAAGAGATGGGAATACCAGACCACCTGCGTCTTGAGAAATCTGCATGCAGGTCAGGAAGCAACAGTTAGAACCGGACATGGAACAACAGACTGGTTCCGAATAGGAAAAGGAGTACATCAAGGCTGTATATTGTCACCCTGCTTATTTAACTTCTATGCAGAGTACATCATGTGAAATGCTGGGCTGGATGAAGCACAAGCTGGAATCAAGATTGCTGGGAGAAATATCAATAACCTCAGATAGGCAGATGACACTACCCTTATGGCAGAAAGTGAAGAGGAACTAAAGAGCCTCTTGATAAAAGTGAAAGAGGAGAGTGAAAAAGTTGGCTTAAAGCTCAACATTCAAAAAACAAAGATCATGGCATCCAGTCCCATCATTTTATGGCAAATAGATGGGAACAATGGAAACAATGACAGATTTTACTTTCTTGGGCTCCAAAATCACTGCAGTCATGAAATTAAAAGATGCTTGCTCCCTGGAAGAAAAGCTATGACAAACTTAGACAGCATATTAAAAAGCAGAGATATTACTTTGCTGACAAAGGTCTGTCTAGTTAAATCTATGGTTTTTCCAGTAGTCATGTATGGATGTGAGAGTTGGACCATAACGAAAGCTGAGGGCCGAAGAATTGATGCTTTTAAACTATGGTGTTGGAGAAGACTCTTGAGAGTCCCCTGGACTGCAAGGAAATCAAACCAGTCCATCCTAAAGGAAATCAGTCCTGAATATTCATTGGAAGGACTGATGCTGAAGCTGAAACTCCAATACTTTGGCCACCTAATGTGAAAACTGACTCATTGGAAAAGACCCTGATGCTGGGAAAGATTGAAGGCAGGAGAAGAAGGGTATGACAGAGGATGAGATGGTTGGAAGGCATCACAGACGTTATGGACATGAGTTTGAGCAAGCTCTGGGAATTGATGATGGATAGGAATGCCTGATGTGCTGCAGTCCATGGGGTCACAAAGAGTCAGACATGACTGAGCGACTGAACTGACTGAACTGAAATGCTTACAGTGTTTACAGGTAGCAAAGCTCTTCCAGCCCGGACTCCTCACAGGCTGAAGGAGGGTGTAGAGTAAGCTTGAGTACTAACAGAGAGTCAGGGCTGCTGCTCCTTGACTGGCTCACCGCATGACTCTGAACTTCGCCAAGCCATCTAACTTTCTGGGTCTTGGTTTCCTTTGCTAAGTGCTTCCCAGACTGAACTGACATCACCCATGTCTATGGGACACTCAAAACACAGAAACGCCCTTAGCGTTGCAGAAAAGGCCCCTGAGAGATTAAGCAGAGTTTCTCAGACTTGAATTCCTAAGGTTTGTTAGTACTCAGATTGCTGGTCTCCATTTCCAGTTTCTGATCCAACGAGTCTAGGGTGGAGACCTGAAAATGTTCATCTCTAACAGGATCCTCATGAGGCTGATACTTCACCACACTTTGGGAGCCAAAGATAAACTAAACTAGTTCTTACCAACACTGGCTGATCATCAGAATCACCCTCAAAGTATTTTAATAAAAAGCTACCAGGGCCTCACTCCATATGTAGTAAACCTGGGACCCTGCCGAGTCTAGATCCTTCTGTCGAGCTTTCCATCCTGTGCTGCTTCTGAGAGGTGGGCCTGAGGCTGGGCTCTTACAGTGGATGGGATTCAGAAGGTGGGAGGGATGGATGCTGGGGCTGGCTTGAGACAGAATGAGCCAGAAAAAGCTCCAGGTCAGGAATCATGGAACCATGACCCCATTTATCTTAGATAAAATGTACTGACCAATCACTGCATGTATTTAGTACCTGAAGACGTGAGGGAGGGAGATGCAATAGGACAAGAAAAATGGCTTTTGCACAGACACACTTGGGAAAGGCCCCTGGAGACTTCACAAAATGTTCCAGACACTGTCGGTGGCAATATTTATTCCTACATTCTTTTTCCTTTTCCCAGAACTAAGTCTAAATAATAATAACAGCTTTCAAATAAAAATACTGTAGTATAAATTCTAAGGAATGAAATCCAATTTACTGACATCTTAAAGTGTGTCCTGAGATGCCATTTCACGGAGTCCCTGGAAAGATGACTGTTCACTGAATATTTAGCTGGTGGAAGGGAGGGAAAGAGAAGTTCTGTTTCCCTGGTTATTGCTTCCAAACCCAGACATCTCACAGCACAGATGCCAACCTGCGTGGCTGAGCTTGCTTAGAGCAACTCCTGACGATTATTCAGATATTTGACCTAGACTTGCCAGTTCAACCTTAAATCGTCTGCTAGAACAAAAACAACAGGCAAGACCATCCTATGGCTTGAGAATAAAACAGGATGTATTTGCTGGTGGGCAGGCACATAGAACATGGGTGTCAAGCGGTAAGCTTCTATGACGGGTCATTTAAAAATTCTCCCAAGAGTTAACTTGGACCAACTGGCAACCCCCCTTCTTGCCCCTAACCTTGCAATAGGACTAAACCACCTGGCTTGTCTTCTATACAAATGTGAGTGGTGCAATCATACCGCTCTTGGGCTGGCTATTAGGAGAATTCTCCCTAGCAACTGCATGTTTCATAAAAGTGCTTTTGAAGAAAAGTGCACATTCTTTGATGCCATGCTGTTCTATACTTTAGCTCCTCACAGCACTTAGCACAAGGCTGAACACAGCTCATTCACAATGTACTTTTCTTTTTCACTCAAAAGAGTACACAGCAGAGTCTTTAGATGATTGAATTGGTTTAGTCACTAATGAGAAAGTGCTGCCTTGAATATATATCTTTAATGGTTCTACAGAAACCATATTATAGACCATGATGTCATCCCTGGATTTTTCTTCTGAGGCTCTCTTCTTAATCCATTTTATTCTACAGCCATTGAATATAGTCTTTCTATGCCTCATGGCATAGAAGTTTCATAAAAGTGCTTTTCAAGAAAAGTGCACATGAAATTAAAAGATGCTTGCTTCTTAGAAGAAAGCTATGACAGCTATGACAAACCCTGACAGCGTTTTAAAAAGCAGAGACATTACTTTACCGACAAAGATCCATATAGTCAAAGCTATGGTTTTTCCAGTAGTCATGTGTGGACGTGAGAGCTGGACCATAAACAAGACTGAGTGTCAAAGAATTGATGCTTTCGAACTGTGGTGTTGGAGTAGACTCTTGAGAGTCCCTTGGACTGCAAGGAGATCAAATCAGTCAATCCTAAAGGAAATCAGTCCTGAATATTCATTGGAAGGACTGATGGCTGAAGCTGAAGCTCCAATACTTTGGCCACCTGATGCAAAGAACTAACTCATTGGAAAAGACCCTGATGCTGGGAAAGACTGGAGCCAGGAGGAGAAGGGGATGACAGAGGACAAGATGGTTAAATGGCATCACCAACCCAATGGGCATGAGTTTGAGAAAACTCCAGGAGATGATGAGGTACGGGGAAACCTGGTGTGCTGCGGTGCACAGGGTTGGACACGACTGAGCAGTTGAATAGTGACAACATGCCTCATGGACTGAGTCAATTGGGAGCAGTGGAAGGAGAGCTGACCAGGAGTCAGATCTGGGTTTGAGTCTTTGTTTAGTGTTGGGTAGCTGGATGACCCCAGACCCACCAGTTAAGCTCTTTCAGTCTCCGTTTCTTTGTCTGAGAAATACACAGAACAGTACTCAATTTAGCCATGACTCATCCCTTCAACTTGACCATTAGCAATATGAAAGCAAAGACAGAGCCATTGGTCCCTTTGGTCAAACTCCATGTTACCTGCTGAGCATCTCATGAGCTAAGGAAAAACTTGCAGAACTGGTGTTTGGAGGAAGAAAGGGGTAAAGGAAGAAATGACTCTAGGGTTCAGGAGAAGTGAGAAACTCAGAATTATTTATTCCCATTTTCTTCTAGTCTGTGTTTTCTTGGCCGAAGAGACAGAGGATTGCAGCAATGTTTGTAAGTGGCAGCAGGGCAGGTGATGTTTGTGCAAGCCCGTGGAACTCAAGAGACGCTCAGAGATTTTGGAAATCCATCAACCTGTCAGCCCCACCACCTTACTGTCTATCTTGGAATGCCGACAGGGACGTTTGCCGGTGAATGATGTTTGCTAGGTACTAACAAATCATCCAAAGAATGATGTGATGTGATCTGACATGTGCTAACATGTCAGATATGATTGCTGTGTTTGTTGTCAGCCCCTTCGAGGGAATTATGGGAAGATTTCTCTTAAATGGCACAGTCTAGACCATTTTCCTGCCTTTTCCCCTGTTGATAGGTCCCACGTGAAGGTTACTATGGGAAACACTCCCTACTGATCCATGAGTCATGTCTGCAGCCTGGAAGGTTCCAACAGCAACACTATTATCCTCAGGCAAAGGTCCTCTGGGATTTTATCTGAGCTGTAGAAAGACAGCCTGGTGGCAGGAAGAATATCTTATAAACAAAACTAAAAGAACTGGGTGTTTATTCACTTACATTGCTGGAAAAAAATAAATCAACAAGGCTACGAGTTAGTTGGATGAGCAAAACTGACTACCTTTTAAGCTCTGAAAGGCTCAGGAACAATTGTGTGATGTCCACAGAGAGTTCATTTTCGAATCATTTTGGGGACTAGTCTGCATGAAAAGCAGGTCATCATCAGGATGCAGGTAACATGAGAAGTACCAAGGTCTTTGGGAAGAGCACTGTTTTGTGTCAGAATGAATGTTTAAACGGGAGACTGTTCACTCATGTACAGGAATCACAGAGCATGCTGATGATCAGACATTTTCAACTAACTCTGGACTGAGAAATCGCTATGGAACACAATAGCAAGGAGTGGAAAAAAGATCAAGTAAGTGTCCTCAGTGGATTTTTCAGAAGCAAAACTTGGGACTGGGATCTAGGTGATGGGAATTATGGAGGTAGTACTCTCAGGAGAAAAGGAGCAATTAATTCTCTGGATGAGGGGAGAGCTCAGAGCATCCAGCAGCTGGGGGAGGATACGCCAGCCCAACAAAGTGGGCCACATCAGTACTGACTCTCGTTGCTTACCCAAAGCCACATCCCAGTCATTGGCAGCTGTTGTTCAGTTGCTCAGTGGTGTCAGACTCTTTGTGACCCCATTGACTGCAGCATGCCAGGCTTCCCTGTCCTTTGCTGTCTCCCAGAGTTTGCTCAAACTCATGTCCATTGAGTCAGTGATGCCATCCAACCATCTCATCCTCTGTTGTCCCCTTCTCCTCCTGCCTTCAGTCTTTTCCAGCATCAGGGTCTTTTCCAGTGAGTCGGCTCTTCACATCAGGTGGCCAAAGTATCGGAGCTTCAGCTTCAGCATCAGTCCTCACAGTCAAGACTCAAACATGTCTCTCAGTCTTGCCAGTAATTCATCAAATCCACTCTTTTATAATGGCAATACCTACCATTGCACCATCCTTTATAAAGCACTTTCAGAGCTATGATCTCATATCATGACCTCCATAATCCTGGAAGATAGACAAAGGCCAACATCTGTGCGCCTGTGACGTGGAGGCTGAGAGAGTGATCCAGCCCAAGGTCACATACCTGGAAGTAACAGAGTAGAGACTAAACCTTATTCCCAGGGTACCACCTCTTTTATGGGTCAGAAGAGGTATTGAATAGTAAGCTACCATTTAGCCTTGTATGTCTACTGATCACAAGGCCAATGTCATTGATGTGGTTTTGTCCTATGTCCCTCGTATGAGGACCTCCATTCGAGCCTCAAGGAATATTTAAGGAATATTAAATATTCCTCAAGGAATATTTTTGCTCAAGGAATATTTAAGTTCTTTGTCATGAATTGCTGGCCCTGGTGTGGGATTTCTGATTTTCTTTCTAACTTTTGATACCAATTTTCCGTAATAAGAGAAAAATAGTCTATTTTTATTAAAATGACTCAAATGTCTCTGGAAACATTTACAAGGCTTGGAATGTTTTAATAATTTCCTGATCTGGATGTAGTAAGGCATCTGAATGAAATAGCTAATATGAAATTCCTCCTCATGGTGGAGTTTAAATTTTGCTTTATATTATCCTCATGTTTCAATTTAATCACAGCTGATCCACAGATGATCACATGAGCTGAATTTGTGATCCTTTCCTTTGCCATTCAGATTTTCATCTCATCTTCTTCCTCCATCTTCTCCAGCCTCACAACTTTTCTCATTATCTAATGGTGCCCTGCCCTGGTGTCTGGATATCCAGAGCCTGTTCCAAATCCTCCCATGGAATGTTCCTACCTTTCATGAGGTCACCTGCACAAGGGCACCATGAGGTGTGGGACAGAAGACACTGGTTCAAGACCACAGTCCACCTCGCACTGACATTATGATCACATAGCAAGAAAGAACATGGGTGCTTACAACTGCGCACATCCTTTGACCAAGCAATTGTACTTTTTATAGCTATGCTACAGAAACAATTAGAGATAAGCCCAAAGGTTGTTTACCACTGCAACTTTTACAAGAGAAAACAATTGTTCAGGGACTCCTCAGCCTCCAATAAAAAGAAGAATGGCAATAAAAATATATATTATATCCAGATGATAAAAGAAGACTCATCTCAAAGTGTGTATCAGAATTCCCCAGAAGGCTTGTAAAACCAAACACAAATTGTTGTGCGTCATTCTGAGTTCCTGATTAGGTAAATCTAGGATGGAGTCTGGGATTTTGCATTTCTACCACGTTTCAGGGTGATGCTGATCGTCCAGGGACCACATTTTGGGAACCACCGCTTGCCATACAAGAACAGGTCATGGTATATGGTCTCTATCTGTTAGTCCGAAAAGGCAACTTATGTGGCAAAAACTACTTTAAATCTATTTTGGTAAATCAATACCAATATTTTAAAAGCTGAACAGTGGTTAACTCTAAGTTATACCTGAGTGGTAGGATGGGTTAGGCAGAGAGCAGTATTTCCCTGCCTCCCTCAATTTTGGCATTGGCTCATAACTCATTGGAGAAGGAAATGGCAACCGACTCCAGTATTCTTGCCTGGAGAATCCCATGGGCAGAGGAGCCTGGTGGGCTACAGTCCATGAGGTTGCAAAGAGTCGGACACAACTGAGTCCACAGCACAAAACTCATAGTTCTGGGCTGAAATCCCTTTCCAGCTCTCACCTGCTGTATATGATACTAAGCGAATTAGCTAACCCTCACAGCCACAGCTTCCTCACGTAGAAACAGATAATTGCACTACTTAGAGAAGATATTTTGACTATTAATGGAAATAATGTAACACTCATGTACACGTTCATTTAAAGAATATCTGTGCAATTCCTCCTGTGTCCTGGGCACTGGAGCTGGGGAAAGAAAGTGAAATGATAAAGAAGACTCAGTGACTTAACTTCACACAACTTCAAGTTTATCAAAGGCACAAAACATTCACCCACCTGCTCCCACTCTCCCATCTTTTCTCTGTGTGGACATATTGGGTTGGCCAAAGAGTTCCTCTGGGTTTTTCCATAATACCTTATGGAAAAAAGATTTATAGAATATACCCTTAATATTTCCATAAGGTATAATGGAAAAACCTAGCAAACTTTTTGGCCACCCCAATACTTCAGTGAAAGTACATCTTAAAATAATCCCAATTTTCCCAGTTTCCAATTTATGAGGTCTCAGTGCTTTCTCCATTTCCATTTGCTGCATGAACTGTGGCCCTGTCTCAACCTGGGGGAAGTGTTCCTGCTGCTTTACAGAGGGCCTGGGAGAGTTAAAATGTCCAGAGCCCTGCAGGCAAAGGGAGTGTGGATCCTTATCAAGCTCTCCACCGGAGAGAAAAGTACCCTCCAAGAGATAGGTGCCCAAGAACCTGGAAATAAATGCTCCTCATTCCATCAATGAAGGAAGGTACAGGAGGCAACCTTCACACTATGTTTCCCAGTCGTGTCTGACGTTTTACAACCCCATGGACTGCAGCACACCAGGCCTCCCTGTCCCCCACCATCTCCCAAAGTTTGCCCAAGTTCATGTCCATTGCATCGGTGATGCCATCCAGCCATCTCATCCTCTGATGCTCTCTTCTCCTTCTGCCCTCAATCCTTCCCAGGATCAGGGACTTTTCCAATGAGTCAGCTGTTCACATCAGATGACCGAAATACTGGAGTTTCAGCTTTAGCATCAGTCCTTTCCAACAAGTATTCAGGGTTGATTTCCCTTAAGATTGACTGGTTTGGTCTCCTTGCTGTCCAAGGCACTCTCAGGAGTCTTCTCCAGCACCACAGTTTGAAGGCATCAATTCTTTGGTGCTCTGCTTCTTTATAGTCCAGCTCTCACAACTGTAGGTGACCACTGGGAAGATCATAGCCTTGACAATACGGACCTTCGTAGGCAGAGTAATGTCTCTGCTTTTCAACACACTGTCTAGGTTTGTCATCACTTTCCTGCCAAGAAGCAATCGTCTTCTGATTTCATGGCTGCAGTCAGCATCTGCAATGATTTTAGAGCCCAAGAAGAGGACATCTGTCACTATTTCCACCTTTTCCCCTCCTATTTGCCATGAAGGAATGGGGCCAGATGCCATGATCTTAGTTTTTTCAATACATAGCTTTAAGCCGGCTCTTTCACTCTCCTCCTTCACCCTCATTAAGAGGCTCTTTAGTTCCTCTTCAATTTCTGCCATTAGGGTGGTATCATCTGCATATCTGAGGTTGTTGATGTTTCTCCCACCTATCTTGATTCCAGCTTGTAACTCATCCAGCCCAGCATTTCTCATGATGTGCTCAGCATACAGGTTAAACAAATAGGGTGACAGCAGACAGCCCTGTTGTACTCCCTTCTCAATCTTGAACCAATCAGTTGTTCCAGACAGGGTTCTGATTGTTGCTTCTTGACCCACATACAGGTTTCTCAGAAGGCAGATAATGTGGTCTTATATTCCCATCTCTTTAAGAGCTTTCCATAGTTTATTATGATCTACAGAGTCAAAGGCTTTGGTGTAGTTGATGAAACAGAGGTAGATGTTTTTCTGGAATTCCCTAGCTTTCTCTGTGATCCAGCAATTGTTGGCAATTTGATCTCGGGTTCCTCTGCCTTTTCTAAACCCAGCTTGGACGTCTGGAAGTTCTTGGTTCACGTAATGCTGAAGCCCAGCATGCAAGATTTTGAGCATGATCTTACTAGCATGGGAAATGAATGCAACTGTCTGATGGTTTGAACATTCTTTAGTACTCCCCTTCTTGGGAATTGGGATGAGGATTGACCTTTTCCAGTCCTGTGGCCACTGCTGGGTCTTCCAGATTTGCTGACATAATGAATGCAGTACCTTGATGACATCATCCTTTAAGAGTTTTGAATAGTTCTTCTGGAATTCCGTTGCAGTCACTAGCTTTATTAACAGCAGTGCTTCCTAAGGCCCACTTGACTTCACTCTCCAGAATGTCTGGCTGTCGGTGGCTGACCACACTATTGTAGCAATCTGGTTCATTTAGATCTTTTTTATACAGTTCTTCTGTGTATTCTTTCCATCTATTCTTGATCTCTTCTGTGTCTACTAACTGAAGTAAACAAGTGAAGTCACTCAGTTGTGTCCGACTCTTTGCAACCCCATTGGACTGTAGCCTACCAGGCTTCTCCGTCCATGGGATTCTCCAGGCAAGAATACTGGAGTGGGTTACCATTTCCTTCTCCAGGGGATCTTTCCAACCCTGGGATTGATCCAAGGTCTCCCACATTGGAGGCAGATGCTTTAACCTCTGAGCCACCAGGGAAGCCATTCTGCGTCAACTAGGTCTCTACTATTTCTGTCCTTTATTGTGCCCATCCTTGGGCAAAATATTTCCTTAATATCTCCAATTTTCCTGAAGAGATCTCTAGTCTTTCTGTTGCTTTCTTCTAATTTTATATACTGTTCGCTGAAGGCGGCCTTCCTGTGTCTCCATGCTGTTCTTTGGAAATCTGCACTTAGTTGGATATTCCTGCCCCCTTCTCCCTTGCTTTTTACTTCTCTTCTTTCTTTAGCTATTTGTAAGGCCGCCTTCCCTGGTGGCTCAGAGGTTAAAGCGTCTGCCTGCAATGCGGGAGATCTGGGTTCGATCCCTGGGTCAGGAAGACCCCCTGGAGAAGGAAATGGTAGCCCACTCCAGTATTCTTGCCTGGAGAATCCCATGGACAGAGGAGCCTGGCAGGCTACAGTCCACGGGGTCGCCAAGAGTCTGACACGACTGAGTGACTTCACTTCACTTCAAGGCCGCCTCAGACCCAACGCAAAACAAGGGCTTGAGACCCTGGGGCCACATTATCTAAAACCACACAGCCCAGGGGCGCGCAGAACACCAGGGTCAGGATTCATCCCAGAGGTACTCTCCTAATAGAGTGTCTTGGAGCTGTGGCTCTGAGACTGGCCCGCCCCATGCCCAGTGGGAGATGCCCCCAGGAAACGGTTTATGTCCATGAGCTTGGCTTTCTCCTTCTTGGCTAGGCCTCCGGCTTTCTCTCTTGATAATTATGTTTACTCAACCTGCACTGCACCTGGCGGTGCTGCAGGCAGTGGGTGTGCTCTGCTGCCCTCACGCTCACCTCCAGGCCTCTAACTAGAGAAAGAAAGGGGGAGGAGGGGGAGGAAGCTGGATCAAACCTGAAAAATCAACCCATGAAACTGCAAGAGACAAAGAAAAATGAAGTAATGACTCTATTTTAGAAGGAGAGCCATTTTTCCCCCCTAGGTATCTTAGGCTTTGTGTTTCCTGGCATTTCTTAAACTTCTAGAAGGAAGTTGTAAAAATGCTCACCAAAGGTCACCATGCAAGAAAGGAAACACAACTCACAAAACAGGGGTCAATAAAAATCAAGGTGGATGTAAATTCTGTTTACACTTATGCTCCCACGCTCTGTCACGTCCGACTCTTTGCGACCCCATGGACTGTAGCCTGCCAGGCTCCTCTGCCCATGGGATCCTCCAGGCAAGGATACTGGAGTGGGGTGCCATTTCTTCCTCCAGGGGATCTTCCTGATCCAGGGATGGAACCCAAGTCTCCTGTGTCTCCTGCATCTCCTGCATTGGCAGGCAGATTCTCTACCACTGAGCCAACTGGGAAACCTATAAATTCTACAGCATTTCCATTTAAGGGACTATTAATATCTAAGTGGAAACTACAGCATGAAAGGCACCTCCATCATACAACCTTATGAAAGACCGAATCTACTCTGCAAGTCCTCTAGAAGACAATTAACATCTACGTTTGGTTCATCTTTCAACAATTCTGCCCAGTAGGTACATTAAGTCTTTTCATACGCACTGAACTGACGAGAAAACCAAGACAGGGCAGATACAGCTATGTGGATGAGGTAGACACACAACTGGAATCAGATTCTTGCACCTCCAAAACTTATGTCAAGAACTGCAATTCTGTGTCTGCCTGCTCAGTCAGCACTGCATGCTGAACCTCTGCTAAGGTCACAGGACTTCAAACACTGAGGAATGAATGGGGTCAACTCAAGTTGGGAGCCTGGGGAAGGCAGTGAGTGTGTCTGTGGTTTCCTCTGCCTGAGATGCCCTGCGGCCTTTTGGGTTTGTTCACTGCCACATTCCAGAGGACTTTCTGACTGCAGGCGTGGGTCAGCAAAATGCCGACTGAGGAGCGGTGGCCAGCTGTGGGCAGTCACACCCCTCAAAACCTCAGCTTACAACAGAACATTGGCACACAGTCCCCTTCAGACTGCTGGTCTGCAATTTAGCAAGCTACTGGGCAAAGAGGAGCCCACCTCTGCCTTGGTGTATGGCCAAAGCTTCCTGTTAGAAAGACAAACCCTTGGAGATCTCTTTATTGAAATATCGGGGTTTTCCTTTGATTGCTGAAGCTTTTCATGACATAGGGCTTTGGGAGAATTATGAGGGGATTTCAGAGACCAAGACCCATGAATTCCCCTTCCACTGGACTTTAGACACCATACCTTATGTGTGGCCCCGTGAAGAATAATTCTACAATGCTTGGCAATAAGCAAAAGGAAGACAACATGTCCTTTCAAAGTCATACTGAACCATTGTCTGCTAAGCCAAGCATATTTCATTTTCTATGGAAATGCATCTTTGCTTGACTTACTATTTACCACTGATTAGGACTGGACTCTACCAAGTTGGATATTAACATGTGGGCTGATAAGTTACAAATGATTTTTGTCCAGTAGAGTTGCAAAAGATTTCACTTTGGTGAAAAAGATAACCTCAAAAGTTACAGTTCTATTGCCTTGTACAACATAAAGCCATTCTGTATTTAACTTGGCAATCACAGTTTAACATTGTTTTTTCCATTGACATATATCCAGCCTCTCCTGTATACCATTTCCTCATTAATGAATTAAAATACGGCTTTGATGCTCTCCATATATTTGTATTAAGATCCTATTTCTAACTTTTCAGTGTTTCCTTTGGCAGTGCCTGGGCAATTCTTAGGGAGAGAAGCAACTGTAGTTTAAGGAATTTAGCAATGTGAAGATTATAAAGTGCGAGGAGGAAAATCCCACTGGGAGTATATATGCTATTTAACTTGATCCTTGCCTATAGCTGTCCATAAACACTGTCTAGAAACTATTCCTCACAGTGTGTTGATATTGGACTCCAGAACAAAATCAAAATAAACAAAACAATGCATAATGAGAAAGCCCTATGCAAACAAGTAGATGAACAGAGAAATTACAATTTTTGAAATGAAATGGAACCTGGTGGTGGTGGCCACCCAGAGAGCACCCTTCTTGCTTCTAAATTCTGTCTTTCTACAGGTACTTGCTTTCTCCCCAAGCCTAGAGTCTATTTTCAAGGTCCCATGCATTGGATGGAATTTCCTATGCAAAGAAAAACAAACTGCCCCAAGTATATTTTACCTTAATCTCCATAGCAATCATTGCAAAGATTCAGTGCATTTTTGAATGGATACCAACCTCAGACAACCTTTCCTTGTCCCATTTGAGGCCTTGAGTCCACCAGCAGGGACTCAGTAACATCCAGGTTCTAGAGACAATTGCTTGCAACCTAGTAATAGAAGATTACAAGTGTATTTCATTCTTTTAACCATCTTGGTAGTGGAGCTGACAGTCTGGGGAGAGGATTTGTTGAGAAATAAACAAATATGTCCTACTATTTATGGTGTGTGTGTGTGTGCAAAAGAGGGCTCTTGTTTGAGGCTACCCTTCAGTTTTGGCATTTCTCCTGAAACTTACACAGAGACTAGACTGTGTGTTTTGTTGATAAACTTGTTATAAAAATAGTAACCATCTAGACTGCATCATTACACTAGTTCCTGCAGTCTCTGACCACACGTTTCCACTGCTAAGGCAGTTTCATGTGGGGAGGTTGGGAGTATCAGAACAATTGGTTTAACCAGAATAGTGATATTCCTCCGAGAATAATGCCTAACCCCTGAGATTTCCAGGAAAATTTCCGCCAAATGGGTCATGGGAAAGAGCTCTGGGATAATCCATGTCAGAGTTCTGCTATGTAGTCTGTATGCAACTTACAAATGCCTGTAAATAGTGAGTCCATGTGCCAATATTATCATTTATGTCTGCAATCCATTGACTGTCTCTGTCATATTCTAGATTCTCAAATATTTTGCCTCTCCCTCAAAGAAAAATACTATGAACTATACACATAACCACATTTCTTTAAGTCATTGGTGTTGCTTAATACAGGGCCTTCTTTTCTCTCTCACTACAAGTAATAGTTTGTGTAGTATGTTATAGTCTTACATGCCAAGTGGTAGGAAGTCACATATACGGCAGAGAATCTAAATTGTGTCTGTTCTAAGGCAATGGATTAATCTGTCTTTTCCCTAATGTTCTCATATCACTGGCCCACCAGTGTAGTAACTTATTTTTAAAAGATACTATAAAAAATTTTTGATATATAAATTTAAAAAATAACAACAAGAAGAAATTACTACACTGTTGGTGGGAATGTAAACTGGTACAATGACTATGGAGAATAGTATGGAGGCTCCTTAAAAAACTAAAAATAGAACTACCATCCATCCATGTATGTGTGTACTCAGTTACCTCCGACTCTTTGCCACCCAGTGGATTGTAGCCTGCCAGGCTCCTCTGTCCATAGGATTTTACAGGACAGAATATTGGGATGGGTTGCCATTTCCTTCTCCAGGGGATCTTGCTGACCCAGGGATTGAACCCATGTCTCTTCCATCTCCTGCATTGGCAGGCAGATTCTTTACCACTAAGCCACCTGAGAAGCCTAGAATTACCATATGATGTATGAGTGGCAATTCCACTCCTGGGCATATATCCAGACAAAACACAATTTGAAAAGATACATGTACCCTAATGTTGATTGCAGCATTAATTACAATAGCCAAGACATGGAAGCAACCTACATGTCCATCAACAGAGGAATGGATAAAGATCTGGTAAATAAATGTAATATTACTTGGCCATAAAAAAGAATGAAATAATGCCATTTGCAACAACATGGATGGACCTAGAGATTATCATATTAAGTGAGGTAATTCAGAGAGAGAAAGACAAATATGATATCACTTATATGTGGACTCTAAAAATACGATATAAGAACTCATTTACAAAATAGTAACAGACTCACAGACATAGAAAACAAACTTGTGGCTACCAAAGGGTAAAGGTGGGTTGGGGGGGAATAAATTAGGAGTTTGGGATTAACATATATACACTATTATATATAAAATATATAATCAACAGGGACCTACTATATAGCACAGGGGACTCTACTCAATATTCTGTAATAACCTATATGGGAAAAGAATCTGAAAAAGAATGAAAATATGTATATATATAACTGAATGACTTTGCTGTACACCTGAAACTAACACAACATTGTAAATCAACTAAACACCAATATAAAAAATTAAATTAAACATTTTAAATTAATTAATTAATTTAATTAAAAGAAGAAATTAAAGATAAATAAACATTGAGAAATTTTAATTAAAAAAAATTTTAAAGACACTAGATTGATCTGACATTATTCCTTCCAAGGGGTCGTCGCTGGATGCCGATGACAACTGGCTTTTCTATTAAGAGCTCAGAAATCAAACCTTCAATAATTGTGTTAGACTCTTATCCACTGGTCAAAGGTATTCAGAATCCAAAGTTTGACCTTCAGTTTTCTGGTGCTTATTCTATTCTTTCTGAGTCCTCAATGGTGAGTTCCGACTCTGCAACCCCATGGACTGTAGCCTACCGGGCTCCTCCGTCCATGGGATTTTCCAGGCAAGAATACTGGAGTGGGCTGCCATTTCCTTCTCCAGGGGAACTTCCCAACCCAGGGATCAAACCAGGGTCTCCTGCATTGTAGGCAGACGCTTTACCATCTGAGCCACAAGGGAAGCCTTGTGGTCTAATTAAAAGAAGAAATTAAAGATAAATAAACATTGAGATAAATTTTAATTAAAAAAATTTTTAAAGACACTCGATTGATCTGACATTATTCCTTCCAAGGGGTCGTCGCTGGATGCCGATGACAACTGGCTTTTCTATTAAGAGCTCAGAAATCAAACCTTCAATAACTGTGTTAGACTCTTATTCACTGGTCAAAGGTATTCAGAATCCAAAGTTTGACCTTCAGTTTTCTGGTGCTTATTCCATTCTTTCTGAGTCCTCAATGGTGAATTAGAGGGCTCAGGCTAAATTTTCTCAGTTCCATAAGATATCTCTTGCCCCAATAAGGAGATTTGAAAATCTTTACAAATACTATCATTCATAAATTTTGAGAATTTTTGGAAAATCAAACCACTTTCAAGTATACCATATGATTCTCATGGAAACTTTATAAATCTCTTGTCTGCCTCATAAAGTAATATTCCCACATATTCCTGTTGAATATTTTCTTCTCTTGTCTAGAGACAGGAGATTTTCCTCTTTTCTAAGGCTTTTTTTTTTTTTTTTTTCCTGCTGGCACCACATGGCATGCAGGATCTGATCCTCACCAGGGATCGAATTTGTGTCCCCTGCAATGGGAGAATGGATTCTAAACCACTGGACCACCAGGGAAGTCCTTTTAAGGCTTTTTAAAATTGAAATAACCATGTTAGTTCTTTTGTTTACCTTTCTGATCTAGGACATAATAATTGTGCTCTATGTTGTCTTCTTCTTAAACAATATTCTCTTAAAAAATTAATGGGCAGGATGAGATGGCTGTGTGCCTTGTTACATATTCCCTAAGGCATAATATACTGAAAAATCAAAATCTGGTTGTGAAATGGCTTTTGACCATATTTTTCTTAAAATGGGACAATCAATTACATAATCATCTCTGGCACAACTTCTGACTCCTTTTGCAATATCATTCTTTATATGACTCAATCATGAAAAATAATGATCAACATCATTTTTCCACAGCCACCCACCTCCCATGTGGAATGAAGTCACCAAGAGCTGTTAGACCAAAACACTCCAGGCTTTTTGGAGACCTTACCATTCACCAAAATCTCCTAACAGCCTCCCCCCTCTTTTTTTTCTAGCACTTTAAGATGAAAGGGTAAAAACAAAACAAAATACACTGTGTTATTATGGAAGCCTTCTCTGTTCTAATCGAATTTGTACTTCAATAAAGTCTTCAAATTTCCTTTAAACTTTCCTAAGAAATGTTGTAGCTTAACACTTGTTTCACACTGGACCAAAAGTCTTCGTAAGTTTTTCCCCATACAAAAGGTTTACATGCCTGTCTGTCCATTTGGTTTCTTAGACTCCATATTTCTTATGATACTTGCTTCTGGTTAATAATGCTTTGGCCCTATAAAGACCCACGGAAGGATTCTCTCATTGTGAAACTTCCACACAGCACAGATTTTGTGTTCTGTTTTCCGAAATGACCAGAGACACTGGTTGCATTTGGAGTTGCGTGCTAGCCCTCCTTGTCTTCTCCTTAAGCTGGCTCATCCCAGTGGTGTACCCTTCATGAGGGGAGGATCTACTTCTCTCTTGCTTCTGCTGTATCTCTAATACCTAGCCCATGCATGTGCGTGTGCTGTTGCTGAGTCGTGTCTGACTCTTTTGCGACCTCATGGACTGTGTAGCCCACCAGGCTCCTCTGTCCATAGGACTTCTGGGTTGCCATTTAGACCAACTGGCTTGCCAGTTTGACCCGGGGATCGAATCTGCATCTCTTGCATCTCCTGCCTTGGCAAGAGAAGTCTTAACCACTGCACCGCTTGGGAAGCCCATAATACCTAGCCCAGTGCCTAGTATATTCAGTTCAGTTCAGTTGCTCAGTCTTGTCCAACTCTTTGCCTAGTATATAGTAGTCCTCAATCTCCATTTGTTGAGACAATGAAATAGTCTCTTCCCTGAAGATCACATGTGTGGGGGGATGGGGAGATGGGATGAATTGGGAGATTGGGATTGACACATATGCACTACTATGAATAAAGTAGACAACTAATGAGAACCTACTCTATAGCATAAGGAACTCAGCTCAGTGCTCTGTGGTGACCTAAATGGGAAAGAAATCTAAAAAAGAGTATGTACATATGACTGGATATGACTGATTTGTATATTAAAAAGTACATACATATGATACATATATGTATACATATAACTGATTCACTTTGCTGTGCAAAGGAAACACAGCATTATAAATCAACTATACTCCAATAAAAAAAAATCATGTATAGAGTATGAGCCACTAACTGGTTTAAAGGATCTCTTCTCTGGGCCAGGGTCTGGAGTCACAGATCTGCAGGTTTTTGACTGTCCTAAATCCCTCTGGATATGCAGTGAAGGTCACAGACATTCTGCACATGAAGGGTTTAAATGTCCACATTCAAAGGGTCAGCTGAGAATTCAGAGACTGACTGATTCCCTAAGTTCCACCCATGAGCTCTACCTTAAGAGCCTCTGGTCTCAACTGTTCATGAATCTGTGATGAGACAAGGCCAGGGATGGAGGGCCAGAAAGGGGACTTCCCGAGTGGCGGGGATCTGAGGAGCTGAAACAGAGACTTGGAGGTCACTGATGGCCAGTGAAGGCCACAGATAGATGGTGAAGAGTTGGGATCAAGGAGAAAGTTGAAGAAACTTTATTGATAAAGAAAATGTGAGAAGATTAGCCTTACTCAGCACAGAGATATTCATTCAAACAAACACTGTAAGCAAGATTCTTGGGGTGCCCTGGAGTTGAGATCTGGTGTTTACAAAAAGGAAACAGAGATCTGAAACTGCCTAGGACTTGGGACCCAACACCCAAGTGGTTTCTTCTTCCAGAGTCCAGGCTGAGGGAGTCACCAGCCTGGACTTCACATGCAGAATGAGAAGGGGAAACAGTTAGCAGGGTAAAGAGAAATCTAACTCAATTTGTCAGTTTCATTGAGCATCTACATTGTTTTGACTAGGTTAGGAGCTAGGCATAAAGCAGGAACACTTTCCTCGTGGAGCTCAAATGGCTGCCTGTCCTGCCTGCATATCAGAAGTCAGGAGAAGAGTGACTCGTGTCTCACACTGAGCCACGCTACAAGGAACGGCATCAGCAGTCCAGTGCGCCCCACAGTTCCCACACAGAAGAGCAATGATAAGCAGTTAGGAGCAACTGCGCTCCCCAGGGGACATCAGGCCATGTCTGAAGACAACTTGGGTTGTCATACCTGGAGGAGCAGGAGATATTTCTGGCATCTAGTGTGTGCGAATGTAAATTGGTACAACCACTATGGAGAATAGGATGGAGGTTCTTTAAAAACTAAAACTAGAACTAGCATGTGTAAGTGAAAGTGTTAGTCACTCAGTCATGGCCAACTCTTTGCAACTCCGTGGATTGTAGCCCACCAGGCTCCTCTGTCCATGGAATTCTCCAGGTAAGAATACTGGAGTGGGTGGCCATTCCCTTCTCCAGGGGATCTTCCCATCCCAGGGATCAAACTCGGGTCCCCTGCATTGCAGGCAGATTCCTTACCATCTGAGCCAACAAGAAAGCCCTGCAGAACTTCCATATGATCCAGCAATCCCACTTCTGGATATATACCCAGAGTAAACCATCATTTGAAAAGATACATGCACTCTATGTTCATTGCAGCGTTATTAACAATAACCATGACATGGTGCGAGGCAGTGCCCATCATGAATGATTCAGCCCAAGAAATCAACAGTACTGAGGATGACGAGCGCTGCACGTGAGTAAAGGGTTCTGTACACGCTTGTGTACTGTTTCCTAATTTGCCTGACACACTCAGGGAATAAAGGTTACTACAATGAGAAAAACAAACAGGGAAAATGCGTGTTTCCCCAGACACAGTCTTCAGAGGAGGAATTTCACTGGCTAACCGGTGTTGTGAGGGTGGAAAGTTGTGCAAGGTGCAAGGAAACAGTGCTGGGAGCTCTGTGTTTGGGATAAATTTCATCTGAAGGTGGATGCAAGGAATATGTGCACATTTAAAATCAGCCTAAGTAAAACCTCATCAGACTAGAAGGGTAACTCTTGTGCAACAGACACCACAGAACTCACCCCGAGCTCAGGAGAAATGGCTTTTGCATTGTGTGTGTCCCTGCCTCCCCCCAGCAGCGCAGCTAATTGGGAGATATTGGGGTGCTCTTCTGCATGATCGCCACGTGGGCAGGAATTTGAAGGGCCTGGAGTTCTGAACTACTGTAGCCCATAAGGCCAAATTGCATGTCTATATTTGAAGATAGCTGTGCTTCGATTTCATTCAACTGTTTTCAAAGCACTGAGTCACTGAAAGCGAGAAAGATGTTGCCAACTGAATGTACCTCCTTTGTTTCTATTTTATGAACTGGCAGTGAAACAGACAGCAAAGAGCTTGGCCCTTAAAACACTGCTGATTTGCTCACTTTCAGTTCCTGCCCATTTTTTCTTTCCTCTGGGACACTCTCTGCTTTTATTGTCAGACCACCCAGGGAGGTCCTTGATTCTGTAGGGTGTTGTGGCAGGGTTTGAATTCTTGGGAGCATGGCCCCATAGCCATGGAAGCACAGGTGTTGGAGGCCAGAAAGCTGGAGCGGAGTGCTTTAGTGGGGTCCCAGCTGTGGCCTTCACCCTCACTCTCTCTCTTAATCTTTTGACAAAGTCTTTATGTCCCACTCTTCCTGTCAAAGGTGCAACAGGACACAAGCCAATTATCTGAAGAGGAGCCAACCAGTGCTCCTCCCCACCATCATATCCAATACTTTAGCAACCTGATGCAAAGAGCTGACTCATTTGAAAAGACCCTGATGCTGGGAGGGATTGGGGGGCAGGAGGAGAAGAGGACAACAGAGGATGAGATGGTTGGATGGCATCACCGACTCAGTGGACATGGGTTTGGGTGGACTCTGGGAGTTGGTGATGGACAGGGGAGCCTGGTGTGCTGCTGTTCATGGGGTCACAAAGAGTCGGACACAACTGAGCAACTGAAAAACCACCACCATTAGATGTACTGGCTGCCAGGTCTGCGGGCATCCTCCCATGTTCTGCAAGCTGGTGCCCTTCCATCCCATCACCCCACCTCCTGAAGGAGTGCAGGCCACTGGAAGTGATTCTAAGTCACTGTGATTTTAATGGAATACAACATCTGGCCCCAAAGTGGTTATGATTCCGATTTTTTTTTTTTTTTTTTTTTACTGACCCTCTCCCCAAATAGTCTCTTTTGGGAGAAATAAATTAATTTTATGAGGTCACAAAAAGATGGTCTGGTTAATAAACTTACTCTGTATCTACAATCTGTCAGATGAACTATTATGTAATGGTTTACAGAAGCCTCAAAAGTAGAATCTCAGACCAAAGAGCCCATGTATCTCATTTGAAGTTAGTGCTACAAAGGGAAGGACCACACAAAGGAGGTGTTTAGAGAAAATGAATTTGGTAACTTCAGAGAAATTCCTACAGCAAGGTCGTGGATGTTAATGAGCCTGTGCATGGTGACGGTAGAAGGGAATCTGCTGGGTGACTATGCAAAAGAAAGGTAAGCTTAGAATATCTAACAGAGGGTCAGAATAATCATGTAATCTCAAAAAGCACATGTGCACTTAAGATGCAAGTTCTAAAGAGAAATGCTACACGGAAATCGGTTTCTGAGCCATGAATGGAATTTCCCCGTGAAAAAACACCCCCACTACATTCTTGTAGCTACATGTATGAACCAAAGGTTTAAAGAGCCTCACAATGAGCCCTCATTATCAGTATTACTAGAATAAAAGTACATGGTTTAGGAGGTTTCCATGAAAGGAATCGTTCAGAATATATTCCTTTGCAGAAAATGACAGCTCATGTTTCCAAACTCTTATTATGACTATGGTCAGCCTTTGGAGATAAAAGAAATAAATACAAGATGAGGGGCCACTAAAGGAATTCAAACAAATAGGGAAATTCAGCTACTTGAAGTTGACACAGGAAGTGGATAGTTTCACATTCACAAACTAAACAGCCCTAGAAAATGAGCGTGTATCACATACTGAAAGCTCAGGGGGAAAAACATTTGCAGACCACTTACAGGACTTTCCAAAACACAGCTTTGGTTTCCTTTAAAGCTACCATCATAAACGCAGGAAATCTGGAAGCCTATTTTACATAGAAGTTTTATCATTACAATATATGAGAATGTTGCCTTTGGCTGGGCTCACAGAACTCTCACAAAGAGCTCGGCAAACTAGGTATGACCCATGATCCAAAGCCTGTGTTTGTTCAGTCTGAGAGAAGAGAAAGCTTCTTACATTTTTAAATGTTGAAAAGAAAAGTCAAAAGGATAAAAACATTTTATGACACATGAAAATCAATTGCAATCAGAACTTCAAGATCCATGAAAGAAGTCTCTTTGAAACTCTTTGTGACCTCATGGACTGTAGCACTCCAGACTCCTCTGTCCATGGGATTCTCCAGGTAAGAACACTGGAGTGGGTTGCCATTTCTGCCCCCAGGGGATCTTCCCAACCCAGGGATCAAATTCAAGTCTCCTGCATTGCAGGCAGATTCTTTACCATCTGAGCCACCAGGGAAACCCCACTTGGAACACAGCCCTCCCCAACGGTTTACATTTTGTCCCTGGCTGCTTTTGAGCTACAAGGCAGAGTTGAATCCTTCCAACAGAGACCCTTATGGTCTGCAAAGCAGAAAATATTTACTACCTGGCCCTTTACCAAAAACATTTCCTGATCGCTCCTCTAATATGTTAAAGACCAGCTTAATCTGAAAGTAAAAGTACCAAAAAACAAAAAAAAACCCACCAATATGGAGGAAAAAGGAGAGAAAAATGTCTTGTTCATGAGTTGATTTTCATAAGCTGCACTTGACTCTGTCCTGTATATCTGTACCTGCTCTCATGATACCCTAGCCATCTCTGATTAAAGAGAGTGCCCTCCCTGCAAACCTTGTCAATCTTTGTTATGTGATCTGCGGAAAGCTCAGGTGTGGTCTGAAATCTGATGCAAAAGTTGGAATTAGTTCTTATTTCAGCTGGTTGAGGTTACCTAGGTAACACAACAAACCAAAAATAGCTGAAGAATCTGTGTAAATGAAAAACAAATATATGCAGAGAGGGAGCAATCAGTTTTCAGAAGAAAGAGAAATGTTCTTTTGGATGGAGTGCCCCATTGGGAATGGGATGCCTGGTGTTAAATGAAGGGAAGGGAGTGGAGGGACTTTTGTGGGTCCCAGTGGGACTTCTGAACAGCTAACAGAGTACAGAACTTTATTACTGATTGTGAGCCGTGGCAAAGTTTAGAGTTCCCTGTTTGTACTGATACCATGAAGGTCAATGGGTATTTTGGTAACAAATTTCCATGCAGAGAGAATGGTAACTTTGGGGATTATCCTCATGGCAGGTTTTGTGATTCTTTCACATGCTTTTTTTTTCTTTCCTTGAATTCAAATGAAAATGAGCATCAAGGCATCAGAAATGCCAGAGGATAATGCAAGTGGTTATAGACCTTCACTCCTCCAGGTGGGTTCCATGGGCCAGCAGCATCAGAATCTTTTGGTAGCTCTGTGGAAATACAGAATCTCAACCCTCCCCCTCCCAGATCTGCATGTGAAAGGGATTCCCAGATCATCTGAATATATGGGAATTTTTGAGACGCACTAATCATAGCCACCAGGGGAGCAGAGATACAGTTTCAGGTTCAAATGGTGCTAATTCACTGGTTCAGTTCAGTTGCTCAGTCGTGTCTGATTCTTTGTGACCCCATGGACTGCAGCACGCCAGGCTTCCCTATCCATCACCAATTCCTGGAGCTTGCTCAAATTTATGTCCATTGAGTCGGTGATGCCATCCAACCATCTCATCCTCTGTGGTCCCCTTCTCCTCCCGCTTTCAGTCTTTCCCAGCATCAGGGTCTTTTCCAATGAGTCAGTTCTTTGCATCAGGCAGCCAAAGTATTGGAGTTGTAGCTTCAGCATCAATCCTTCCAATGAATATTCAGGACTGATTTCCTTTAGGATGGACTGGTTGATCTCCTCGCTGTCCAAGGGACTCTCAAGAGTCTTCTCTAACAACACAGTTCACTGGTAGCCAGAAGGCAATGGCACCCCACTCCAGTACTCTTGCCTGGAAAACCCCATGGACGGAGGAGCCTGGTAGGCTGCAGTTCATGGGGTCATGAAGAGTCGGACACGACTGGACGACTTCACTTTCACTTTTCACTTTCATGCACTGGAGAAGGAAATGGCAACCCACTCCAGTGTTCTTGCCTGGAGAATCCCAGGGACAGGGGAGCCTGGTGGGCTGCTGTCTATGGGGTTGCACAGAGTCGGGCACGACTGAAGCTTACAGTGTTGGACAAATTCCTGTCTTGTGGCCTCAGTCATCTTCTCTCTCAAGTGGGCCTAAAATCACCTTCCCCTAATTTTTGAACAATATTCTCACTCCCGTGAAATCATGAACTTGAACCTGCTTGAAAAAGTATGAAGTACTCTACGGTGACAAGATCTTGTCAATGGCCAACATCTCCAGACCTCAACCACGTGTTCTGCTCTGCACTGCGCTGACTTCTGAAGATGGAGCTTTCAGTTCAGTCTCACAAAAACTGTCTGATGAGAGTAATCCTGTCAATTTCACCTTATAGATACAGAAGCTGAGCCATGGTGAAATTCAGTGCTTCACCCAGGGTTGTACATCTCTTCCATCCCAGAAGTGGAGTTTGAGCCCCTAGGCTATGTCTTACCCCTGAACTACACTGCCTCTAAAATACAATACTGACCAGTGGGAATATGAAATTATAATCACAAAGGACAGTTTAAAAAACCACTGCACAGAGAGACCAAAGGTATAACATGTTTTAAACTCTTCTTTTGAATCTATGCAAAAGGAAGAAAACTTTAAACAGAGAAGTACCCTGAAGATTAATGATGCAAAGTCCCTGAATACCCAAACCAACCTGAATGTGTTATCAAAAATTGTGGCCAGCTGGGGTCCGTGACTTCTTCTAGTAGGTAAGTGTGAACCCGATGACCGGGGTCCATGCAAAGTGCCAGGAGATGACCTGGGTTATCCATTGAGACAGCTGTCTTAGACTTACAAAAGTTAGTTCTCACAGTTGAAGGAAGATACAATCTTTAGCTAGAAACTTACAGAGCTGACCCTAACGTTACAATTTAGCTTGAAAATGTTTCAGGTATAAAGATATTTTGTGTATTTTTCAGGGTCTATTCTGTTCCCTCTGGCAACAGAAACTTTAAGCTTCCAGATGGTTCTAAACAAACATCATTTGGAAACCTCTTAAAAATCCCCCTACTTCTTGGCTTTAGGCTAATAGCTTGCTTGTTTTGCACTGAGGACTATCCTAAGAGTTTTTCAAATATTAACTCAAGTATTAACCCTTTCAACAACCTATTTTGGTAAGTGGTACTATTAATTCTAGGAGAAGGAAATGGCAACCCACTCTAGTATGCTTGCATGGAAAATCCTATGGACCGAGGGCCTAGTAGGCTACAGTCCATGGGGTCTCAAAGAGTCGGACACGACTGAGTGACTAACATACACTATTAATTCTAGATTATGATTTAGATCAATTGGGTTATTATTTAGCTGAGGAAGCACAGATAGGTTAAGTGATGCTCCTAAGATCACAAAGATAGTATCTGGTAGAACTGGATTTCAAACTGAAGCAGTGGGTCCACACTCTCTACTCTTATTATTACCTTAGAGTGTCTGTGAGTAAAGTTACCTCTCAGGGATTTTTTTTTTTTTTTTTTACTTTGACTTTAGTATAGTTGAAAGTGAAATCAAACTGTTAGTTGCTCAGTCGTGTCCGACTCTCTGTGACTCCGTGGACTGTAGCCCACCAGGCTCCTCTGTCCATGGGATTCTCCAGGCAAGAATACTGGAGTGGGTTGCCATGCCCTCCTCCAGGGGATCGTCCCAATCCAAGGATCGAACCCATGTCTCCTGCATTGCAGACGGATTTTACTATCTGAGCCACCAGGGAAGCCCTTAATATGATTACAAAATATATTTTTTAAAGGAGGACCTAAAGGCTGCATTGGTGAAATATTGGTGTTTTCATCTTTAAGAAAAAATAAAGGGCAGTTGTAACTGAGTGACTTAGCATACATGCATGCATGTGATTGCTTTGGAGAGTCTATGTGATTAAGGACCACGTGGACAAAACCATTGCACCCACATTTTTAGTCTTATTCTGGGGCAGGGCTTCTCAGCGTCAGGGGAAGGAGGGCCATCTTACCATCCCTTCTCCCCGCCCAGGGATGGTTTCGATCACCACCACTTGCGGAGGTTGGGAACTGGGGTTGCTACCAGCATCTAGTGAGTTAGAGGTGAGGGTTGCCGCTAAACATCCTATAGTGCATGGGACAGTACCCACCACAACGGATGAACTGGCTCCATGTGTCACTAACACTGAAGTTAACAAACCCTGTCCTGTAGGAATAAGGGTAGATGGCATTTACTGGGCACTAGTTAAGAACATGCACAAAAACCACAGACCAGAGGAGAAGGTGCCAGATGTTAGATGTGACAGACGAGTAGACAGTTACAAAACCAGGAGGAATGTGCTAGATTGAAAACGGTGCAAGGTGCTTAAAGGTACAATGGGAGGGACAAGTGCCAACAGCCTTCACAGGGACTCCAGGGCTGAGTCAGAGACACCAAAGGGGGCAGGTTCACCACAGATCAGAATGTGCAGGGCAGAGATTTGCAGAGACATGGATGGACCTAGAGATGGTCAGGCTAAAGTGAAGTAAAACACACAGAGACAAATACCATAATACGATCTATCACTCATACATGGAATCTGAAAGCAGATACAAATGAACTTATTTTCACAACAGAAACAGACTCACAGACACAGAAAACAAATTTATGCTTACCAAAGGGAAAAGGGTGGTAGCGGGAGGATAAATTAGGAGTTTGAGATTAACATATACATACCACTATGTATAAAGTAGATAATCAGTGAGGACCTGCTGTATAGCACAGGGAACTATATTCAATATCTTGTGATAACATATAGTAGAATATAATATGAAAAGAATATATAAGTGTGTGTATATATGTTTGTGTGTGATTTTATATATACATACATACATACATATACATACACATGTATATAATAGCTTTGTTACACCTGAAAAAGGTCCATCTAGTCAAAGCTATGGTTTTTCCAGTGGTCATGTATGGATGTGAGAGTTGGACCATAAAGAAAGCTGAGAGCCAAAGAATTGATGCGTTTGAACTGTGGTGTTGGAGAAGAGTCTTGAGAGTCCCCTGGACTGCAAGGAGATCAAACCAGTCCATCCTAAAGGAAATCAGTCCTGAATATTCATTGGAAGAACTGATGCTGAAGCTGAAACTCTAAAACTTTGGCCACTTGATATGAAGAACTGACTCCTTAGAAAAGACCCTGATGCTGGGAAAGATTGAAGGTGGGAGGAGAAGGGGATAACAGAGAATGAGATGGTTGGATGGCATCATTGACTCAATGGACATGAGTTTGAGCAAGCTCCGGGAGTTGGTGATGGACAGGGAAGCCTGGCATGCTGCAGTCCATGGGGTTGCAAAGAATCAGACATGACTGAGCGACTGAACTGAACTGACACCTGGAAAAATCAACTATACTTCAATTAAAAAAAAAAAAAAAAAAGAACCTGCAGGGCAGAAATAGAGCAGCATGGGGCTTGGGTTTTGTTTTTTGGTTTTATGTTTGCTAAGGCCTAGACATCTGTTTAGCTCTGGCATTGCCTGCTTTCTGTCTTGACCTCTAAGGCATTCCCCTTTTCTATCCTTAAGGAGATCAATGGCAACTTTTGGAAGCTGAGCTGGTCTGGGAACTCATCAGTGCAGAAAAGCTCTCTGCTGGGGAGAAAGTGCGGCAGAGAGTGATCACAACTAAATGAGCCATTAGACACGTTCAGTCCTAGATTAGGAGGCAGAGGACTCTGATTGCAAAAAAGTGGCAGAGATGTAAAAGCTCTGACTTATCTGGGACCATTAAAAGCTTTAAGGGAGCAAAATAGAGCACCAAGGTAAGGAGCTAAAGGGTAATAACAAGAGAAGCTTCTCTAGTCTTCTAGTCAGCTTTAGGAGAACCAATGCATGAAAAGCTTATGAAATCCTCTGATGCTAACTGTTCTCCATTATCCAATTTGTGTTTTATCCTCCAAAGAGAAGAGGTTAAGCCCAAGGGGTGTAGAGGCTAAACCGCACGTGGAAGATGGACGGGCACGTGGCTGACCCACCGGTTGCTGCTATGGTTGGTGACCTGCTGTGGTCCTTGTGAAGACAGCGACCTCTTTCACAGAAGTTTACATTTTGGGGGAGGTAGTCTGGGGGTTCCAAGTTTCCTCTGCATCCTCACTCTTGGCAGACACAGAGGAGAGTAAATTTGCCATTTGGGGCTCTCTCAAACCAAGGTGAGACTTTTGGCATCTGCCTTCCCAAAGTTTAAATTCAGAGCTAGCACTGTGCAGGGGTGTGTGTCTTTTGGGGAAAGTGGGAGTTTGCTCTGATGAAAGTGAATCTGTCTCTTCAGTGAAAACTGGGCTTCCCTAGGGTTTAGCTGCTCTTTCGCGGGTGGGGATGGAGGGGTTGGGTAGAGGCTGGAAGGGAGAGCAGCAGGATCCACCCTTCACTTGCCCCCACTGCTGGGAGTTTTGATCGGTGTCACTCATTTTTTATGTGCACAAAACAGTGGGTGCAAATAGATTGCTGATAAATCAGCTTCTCACTAAAGCAGCATTTCTCTGTGGATAACACTTTCTTCTTGGTAGGCAAGGAACATGTCAAAACCATGTGCTTAAAAAGCCTTTTCCCGGGATTAGTTCTAGATCTCATGAGAAAATAGTGGGTTGCTGAGACCCATGAGGCCGCTGCAAATAACGTATCTTGCAAACAGTTTCACAAAATTACGGGGATTGGTTCAGAGGGTTACATGACATCAGCTCCGTCATATATCCTGTCTATTTTTCATTTTGGGAAAGTTTGTTTCCAAGTATGAGTGAATGGCTTTTAAATGAGACCCTCAAATTTCCAGGGATCTTTTAAAGTTCTTGAATTTGTGGAAAGTGTGGCAAAACAAAGATCAACCCAATAAACCTGTTGGGAATTCTCTAAAAATCTGCCAACGAACTGCTCTTCTGACCAGAAGAGAAGGTCACAACTACAGAGCAATCTGAACTCCCCACGCAGCACAGTCTTCTAGGCCCAGGCTGGCCTTTAATATCTAAACAAAAGATCCCAGGGCTCCATCACACATCCCATAGCAAGGCCGGCACATCATCCCTCTCTTCCTGGGTCATCTCCTCTCTTTGCTCCCAACTCCAGCCCCAGGTCCTGTAGCTGGCTTCCTCATCCTACATCCTTTTTAGGCTTCTTGACACCTTTGCAGTGGCCATCTACCATCCCCTTCATTCTAGCTCCTCATTTTCTCTGGGTCAAAGAGTCCCCAAATTCTCGACTTGAAGACCATGAGGGAAAGGAGGGAGATGATTGAAGTTGTTCTTACACAGGCCAGCCACCACCTTTTGTTCCATCCCCTCCACATCACACCAATTCCTCCATGAGTGATCTTTCTGGGCATTGTCTTTAGCCTCTTGAGGTTCTGGGCCAAAACTGAAATTACTTGTCTTCTTTAAGACTTTATCTGTTTCCTGATCCTGATCACATTCTTTTTTAAAAATATATAAACTTATTTATTTTAATTGGATATTAATTACTTTACAATATTGTATTGGTTTTGCCATATATCAACATGAATCCGCCACAGGTATACATGTGTTCTCCATCCTGAACACCCCTCCCTCCTCCCTCCCTGTACCATCCCTCTGGGTCACATTCTTAGAGAAAGGAAAAGCCACCAAAAAGTATCCTCCTCCTTTCAGATGAACCACCAAAGATCAGCAACTAGAAGAAATTCAACATGTGCGCAGTAATCAGTCAAACCCAATAGAATACGAGTTTCCAAAGGGTCAGATTTCATCTGATCACCTTCAGTTTGTGTCCCCAACACCTTGAACATGACTGGCTTATAGCTATGCTCAAAAAAATATATACTGAATGACCGACTGAATGAATGAAATAGTGGCCAACGGATAGATTTAAAATTCATGTGTTTGCTGATAAGGAATGGAGCTATGAGAGTGTGCCAGGAGGTGAAACAGGCGGTGTAGACTTTCTGAAAATATAGCAGGGCTGACCCTTGCCCTGATGAGCTCTAGTTGAACAGGGAAGATAAGACACGTATACCGTTGCTTTAGTCCAAGAGAGATCTTGGAGGTTGTAGGACAGAAGGCTAGACAAGAAATAATGGCAAATTGCATTGGAGCTGATGGGGAAGAGCTCTTAGGCCAGGTCAGAAGTCTATGGAGTAAATGGAATCCCTCTCTCTGGATAGGGATTTAGTTTTGGTTATACAGGTAATAATAATAATCCCTTGAAAGCCATATTTTGGTAAATCATAGCATTTGTTCAAATGGCTCTGTCTCTGACTCACAGTTTCTATGGATGCTCAACAGATATTGAAATTTTAACTCTTGTCTTCCACATTGGAGCTTCAAAAATAAGCTGCACTGTAGTCCACCTTTCCCCAAAGTAAAAGACAAAGACACAGGTTCATAAGAAAGTAAAATGTCTGCAGCAAGTCTAACCTTCCATCCCAAGAGGTAGCTTTTGTGAAATCATAACCATCTTGAAGAAAGGAAATCATGGTGGTTCATGACCACATGGATGCCCCCCTTTATTGACCTATCAAGCTAAAACTAACCAGCAAAGTGCAATCATTTGCAGAAGGCAGGCTCTGATCGGTGCCCCTGTACCACGGGGGTCAGTCTGACCTTCTGGGGTTCCCTAGGGCCCTGGGAATGGGCAGAACGGGGGTGCTGGAAGCACACAGCTTCCTTCCTGGGACGTTCTGCTCCAAGCTTCAGATGCGGCTCAGCCTCCATCTCTCAAGGAGGTTGACAGGGGAGGGCTGGGGATGCATTCTCAGGAAATTACCAGCAAGTACAGGGGCAGAACTCTTAAGAGTGGAGTTTGATGTACAGATGCCCAACAAGTCCTTGTGAGCATGCCTGACTGAGAGGTGATGGGGTTTCTCCCCACCAGATACTGCCTGGTATGTGTGGCTGGAAACTGGCTCCAAGGGATGCTAGACAAACCAGTTCTCCCATATCACATGGAGAGCTTTCTAAATAGAACTTAATTCCTTTTTATGTGCTTCAAGTAGAAGTATTTTACAGATATTTAAAGAAAATACAGATGTGCATAACAAACAAAATAAAAATCAGCTACACATTAAACCCCTGTTGTAATCTCTGCTAATTTTTAGTCTTTTCCTCCAGTTTACACCCCAGTAGGATTTGCTTTTTTCTTCCACAATGTGAACCATTTTGTATATACTGCTTCTTCTTCCTTCCTGCCCTCGTTTAGTGCTACCTGATCACTGTTTGTGGAGTCTGATAACATGTGAAGAAAGAAGTAAATGGTAAACCACGGAGATGAGCTGGTGTTGGTGGATGGAGTTCAGGGGTGACCACTGCTGGCAGGGTGTACAAACCAACAAATGTCTGTTTCAAAAACCAGTAAGAAGTTTAAGCTATAAACACTCACCACCCGGGTCTCGGCCTCTCCTCTGCCAGCTTCCAGATCTGGGTTGCATTGGTAGGTGTCAGCTCACTGCCAGGTCCTTCTCCCCTGGATGTCAAGTACAATCAGAGTTAGACTTTCCGAAGTCCATGGGGTCGCTAAGAGTTTTGGCACGACTAAGCGACTTCACTTTCACTTTTCACTTTCATGCATTGGAGAAGGAAATGGCAACCCACTCCAGTGTTCTTGCCTGGAGAATCCCAGGGATGGGGGAGCCTGGTGGGCTGCCGTCTATGGGGTCGCACAGAGGTGGACACGACTGAAGCAACTTAGCAGCAGCAGCAGCAGCAGCCTAAGAGATATGCTTGGAAGAATGGGTCAAGATGCACTTGGCATATTTATAATTTCTCAAACTTCCCACAAGAAACATGTGCAGACATTTTCAGAAGTGATGGGGATGTGAGGAAATGTATTGTCAAAGAGCTTGAGCTCACTCTTCTGACTTGGTTCCCATCTTAAAATTTAGAATTAATGGAAAATACAGGCTATCAACCAAAGCCATTCAAGCAAAGCCATGCATAAGCAAATCCTTCTTAGGTTGGATAACTGAAAAGGATTCATCAAATGTATTAAATATAAATCCCTAAGTCCCTAAGAGCTTCAAATGGCTGCCAAAGATCATCTTCCCCTTCCCTTTTTTGCCAGTTGGATATCTATTAAGCATTGGTAAAGAACCTGTCTGCTAATGCAGGAGACATAAGAGACACAGATTTAATCCGTGGGTTGAGAAGATTCCCCCAGAGGAGGGTATGGCAACCTACTCTAGTATTCTTGCCTGGAGAATCCCATGGACAGAGGAGCCTGTAGGGCTGCAGTCCATATGGTCGCACTGAATTAGACATGACTGAAGTGACTTAGCATGCACACCTCATCAAGGGTATATCTGGAGACACTGGCTCCTACAAAATGCAGCTGTCTCAAGAGAGATGAGGGCATACATCCTGATTTATTATAGGAAAGTATTTCACTGAAAGATTACTTGGTTGGGAAACAGTGGGGACAGAATAAAGCTGGAGAACATGGAAGTGAGCCATCAGGACATTTTTGTAAATAATGGAGCTAACAACAGTTGAGTGCCTACAATTTTCCAGGCATTGTTGTCAGTTTTAACTCATTTAATCCCCATAGCTTTGCAAGATAGATTTTATTAGTATACCCAGTTTAAAGATGCTGAAACTGAGGCATAAGAGGTTAAGAAACTTCACCAGAGTCACAAGTAGGAAGAGACAGAATTAGGACACAAAACCAAGTAAACTGGTTCTATAATCTCTGCTCTGAACCATGATGCTATAGTTACTGGGTTATGAAAGATCTTGAAAGGGTCTCTGTCTGCTTACTTAATCCAATGGTAAGTCAGGAAACATTTATTAAGCACTAACTGTATGCTAAGCTTTGTACAGGGCCCTGTGAACACAACAGTCAATATAATGAGATACATGCCCTCAAGGAGGGAGAAAGAGAAGTAGAAAAGCTACTCTAGTGTCACTTTACCTTCCAACAGAATCAAACTCAAGTAATTCCAGGCAGGTCAGAATCAATACCATTGGAAAAACCTGAGGAGTGGATTACTCATGCAAAGATACAGGATGGGCCTTTTGTGCTGCAGTCTTGGATGGCATCACGGACTCAATGGACATGAGTTTAAGCTAACTCTGAGAGATACTGAAGGGCAGGGAAGCCTGGCATGCTGCAGTCCATGGGGTCGCAGAGTCAGACATGACCTAGCAATTGAATAACAAAAGATTGTGTGAAAACAGCCCAAACTTGTGCCGTGGAGGTTAAAAGAATGGAGAATAAACGTATTACAGGATCTCCCTCTCACAAAACTTGACAAAATTATGAACTATAGGTGAGCCTGCCCCTGTTATTTCTACCTTAAGCTTTAAAAAAACAAAAACAAAAACAAAAAACTCAGGCAATGAACTGTAAAGGCAAATCAGGGCTGTAGATAGAGGTTATAGGAAATATATAAGAAAACTCATTATAAGAACTGCAAATATATTTTTTACTAGCACCAAAATACTCCCCTCCACTCATCTTTCCCTATAAAAGTGAGTCTTTCTGCTTTTGGTATCCAGCTTGGATTCTCCTGAAACAGATCAGTTCAGTTCAGTTCAGTCACTCAGTCGTGTCCGACTCTTTGTGACCCCATGAATTGCAGCACGCCAGGCCTCCCTGTCCATCACCATCTCCTGGAGTTCACTCAGATTCACGTCCATGGAGTCAGTGATGCCATCCAGCCATCTCATCCTCTGTCGTCCCCTTCTCCTCCTGCCCCCAATCCCTCCCAGCATCAGAGTCTTTTCCAATGAATCAACTCTTCGCATGAGGTGGCCAAAGTTGACTCTAAAGAGTCAACTCTTCACATGAGGTGGCCTCCTGAAACAGGGTTCACCCCAAACGGCTGCCTGATGCCTAACTACCATTTATGAGTTCTCCTTGAAACACACCACGGAACTCCATAATCACGTCACAGCTCATCTGGTTTGTTGGAAGGCCTCTGGACAGAACCACTTAGCCAACCATTCTCCTGAAAGATCTTCCTCCTAGGAAACCTTCCTTACCCACTTGGAGTAAATACAGAGGCGGCCAGCTATTCACTCTTAGTCTTGTGCAGACTGTTTTAACTAAGGAAAGCTTGGGAAAAGGGTGCTCTTGGCAAGATTTCTTTTGACACGTCATAATTGAGCAATTGCAAAAGGTTGTTAAGAGCCAGCAGATGCAGCAGATAAGGGAGGCCCTATCAGCTTTTTGGCCAGTTGGGATTCCATCCTGAATTTGAAACCTGTTTACCCTTGGGAAAAAACCCGGCCCTCCTCTGCTTCTACTAGAAAGGGCAGGGCAGGTTTAGGCTTATCAGACACACATTAATTTTTCTTTGAGCCCATGAAGGCTGATCACTTCTGCAGCCAAAACATAATGGAAAGGCTTAGCAGCCTACTGCCAAACTATTCTGTTTTCTGTAAAGCTCATCTCTTGAGGCTGGATTCTGCTCTCAACTTTACCAGGCCCTTCCAACCCCGTGGGGCATTGCTCAGTTCTTCTTGAAGGCAAAAGAATAGAAACCTCCCCACCTTTTCCTGGAGAGCAGAGGGAATCCCTGGTGGCTTAAATGGTAAAGAATCTGCCTGCTATACAGGAGATCCAGGTTTGATTTCTGGGTGGGGAAGATCTTCTGGAGGAGGAAATAGCAACCCACTCCAGTATTCTTGGCTAGGGCATCCCATGGACAGAGGAGCCTGGTGGGCTATAGTCCGTGGGGTTGCAGAGAGTCCAACACGACTGAGTGACTAACACAACAGAGGGAATGTGTTCTCTGTTCATCCTTTTTTGGGCTCAGGTTCCTACAAAGGTTTTTTTGAGTTTGTTTCTCAGGCCAACAAGAGTCGACACAGCAAATTCATTTGTGGAAACTGTCTGGCTTTGGTCTGTTGTCTGTGTTTCTAAATATCATTGAGCCATTTTATCACCCTTCTACTTAGTACCCACCCACGTTTGGAATGCCTCCACCTGGAGTGACAGTCATATCTTTTTTATTCCCATTTTAGAATTTGTTTAAGATGTTAGAATTTGTTGTCTAGGGTACAGGATTTATATAAGATGGAAACTATCAATTCTTTTTTTTAATGACATTATTATTTTCTTGGTGTGCTGCAATCCATGGGGTTGCAGAGTCAGACACAACTTAGCAACTAAACAACAACTGTCTTCTTTCTAATTTCAGAAGCAATATGTGTTCACGGCAGACAACTAGAAAGACATAAAAGTGTCATGTAAAAAATAACAATCACCCACAATCTCCACACCCCCAGAGACAATCACCATTAGTATTCTGATGCATTTCTTTCCAGTGTCTACATTTTTTTTTAGTTGAAATATAACTGACCTACAACACTATGTTCTAGGTGTGTAACATAGGGTTTCAGTATTTATATACATTCCAAAAAATCACCATGATAAGTCAAGTTACCATCAGTCACCATACAAAATATTAGTGAGTGAGTGATAGTTGCTCAGTCGTGTCTGACTCTGCAACCCCATGGACTAAAGCCTGCCAGGCTCCTCTGTCCATGGAATTCTCCAGGCAAGAATACTGGAGTGGGTTGCCATTTCTATTACAATGTAATTGACTATATTCCCCATGCTGTAAGCTTAATCCCGTGACTCATTCAATTTGTAACTGAAGTTTGTAGCTCTTAATCTCCCTCATCTATTTCTCCCCTCCTCCCATCCCCTGCTTCTCTGGCAACCACCTGAGAGACTTGCAGTCCTTTATAGGACCATCTACATAATTTATGGGGTCCAGTACCAAAATGAAAATGTAGGGCTCCTTGTTCAAAAATTATCAAGATTGTCAAGACAGAGACAGAGCCCGTAAATAAACCAAGTGTGGGTTCCTTCTGCATGCAAGGCCCTGCATGACAAAACATGTCAAAACATGTCCCATGCCCAAGAAACCCACCTCGATTCTGAACTATTCACAGGCAATTTGACGGTTATCCAGGATTTGTGTGTTCCCTCATCCACTTCCCTGCTTGCTGACGTGGGACAAATCCCTGGTCCTTCAGAAACTCCTACATTAAGTTGTGGACTGGGAAGATAAATAATATAAAATGAAATATATTCATTTGGCTAAAAGCATTTGATGAAGGACAGGTATAGATAAATAGTGAGATATTTCTCCATTGCTTGATTATTTCATTTGTCCTTATTGTGAAACAGTGGGACAGAATGGGAGAATTGTAAAACCGCTCAAATGAAATGCGGAGCCTCAAAAAGTTAAACACAGAATTACCATATGACCCAGCAATTCCACACTGAAGTATATGACCCAGAAGAACTGAAAACAGGGGTTCAAACAGATACTTAAACAGCAGTGCTCACAGCAGCACTGTTCACAATAGTGAAAAGGTGAAGACAACCCCAATGTCCATCAGTGGTTGAAAGTAAGAATTTGTGGTTTATGCATACAACAGAATATTATTCCACCATGAAAAGGAATGAAGAACTGATATATGGTACAACTTGGATGAACCTCAAATAGGCAGTCATAAAAGGCCATGTATTGTATGATTCTATTTACACAAAATGTCCAGAACAGGCGAATCCACAGAGACAGTAAACTGACTGCTGGTTGCGAGGGGCTGGGAGTATGGAAGAATGGGACGTAAATGCGTGTGTGTATGAGGTTGCCCTTGGGGGTGATGAAACATTCTGGAACTAGACAGATGCAATGGTTGCACAATACTGTGGATGTACTAAATGCCACTGAATTGCTCACTTTTTAATTTTATGTGAATTTTACCACAATTTCTCATTCTAACATAAGAAGCCAGGTAAGCAATCCCTCTCAATGAAGATGTAGAGGTGGAAAAAGGCCCAGAGATTCAAAGCTATTGTCCCCAGGGAGCCCATCATGAAATCTACAGTCATGACCATTAGAATCACTTCAGAAAGATCCTGTTTCACCACAAGTACATTACTGGGGAGTGTGACATATCTGTACCCTGATGTTCAGAGACCATTTCACTGTTGGCAACTTTTTAGGCCATCTGACGGACTCTTCTGGGATAGAAGAAGAGGGCTGAGAGAGTAAAGTTGGAGAGCTGAAAGTTGGCGGCCTTGGCTTCCTGGTCTCTGCTTGGTTACCTGGGGAGCCTCACCCCAATTCTTTAGGTCCTGGTGTGCTTGCCAGCCAAATGAGGAAGCTGGCGTGCTTGCTCCCCAACATTCTTTAGGACTCAGTGTTCATCACATGGGAGCACAGAAGGGCCTCCTGGAGGCCCAAGAGTCATGGAAGGAACTAGAATGGAGGATCCACGCCAGGAATAAAAAGAGAGTAGGAAGCCTTAAGAGGCTTCTGCCTGGGGCCCCTATGAAACTAGGGGATCAGAAAAGACAAGAGGATCAGGGAGTGAAGGCAAACTTAGTCCATTTCATGATTCGGTTAATGGAGGAGAGACTTATTATCCCAGTTCTAGAAAACACTATTTCTGATAAGACATATAAAGCATGAGGTAAGAAGATGAAATAAGAAGATCTAATATATAAGCCAACCATCACCACCTAATAACGTATTTATGGGTATTCCAGAAATTCAAAGATGAAAATGGGACCAGGTCAGTGGGACAGGCAAGGGTAGAGAAGGTCCTGACCACTCAGAGTGTGGTGTGGACCAAGAGCACCAGCATCACTTGGAAGCTGGAGAGAAATGCAGAATCTCAAGCCCCACCTCAGGCCCCCTTAAATCAGACTCTGCATTTTGACAAGATCTCTGGGTAATAGAAATGCATGTTACAGTGTGAGAAGCATCGTCTAGACCATATTGGTAAGGACATTAGCTCACTACATCCTTCTTTTCTCTCCTACATGCAGCCCTCTGTGCATCCCCTTTCAGCATCTTTCCCAGCGGAGAAGGACGTGATATTTTAGTGACCAGAGAGAGCCTGAAATGAGAGTTGTTGGGGAGTCAGGGCCACAGTAGTGAGTCACTGTAGATGGGGATCAGTTGCTCCAACTTTGAACCACTGATCTCTCTTGGGCCATGTTAGCGGCTCACAGCAAACTTTTAGGGTCTAATAAAACTTCTAGAACAGGGGTCAGTAAACTTTTTCTGTAACAGTTCAGTTAGTCAATGTTTTTGGCTTTGTGGGGACACCGTCTCTGTCACAACTACTCAACTCTGCCTTCTAGCTTGAAAGCAGCCTTAGGCAACACGAAAGTGATTGTGCCTGCTGGGTTACAGTATAAAGTTTGTGGACACAGATTGGAATTTGATATAATTTTCATATGCCATGAAATATTCAGTTCAGTTCAGTCGCTCAGTCGTGTCCAACTCTTTGTTACCCAGAATATTCACCTTCTGATTTCTTAAAATCATTCCCAAAAGTACAAACCCTTCTCATCTCACAGGCCATAAAACACAGACAGTGGGTGGGGTTGGGCCCCAGGCTAGAGCGTACTGACCCCTGTCCTACAAGGAAGATAGTCAGCCTGGGGAGAAATTATAGGGAGAAGCAGAGTATATTCCTACTCAAAGTCTGGAGTGGAAGATGAGGGGGAGAGAGGCATGGATATGTAGAATTTAACTGCTCGTTTTAGGTTTTGGACTGTGATAGGGGAACACTGCCAATCTCCATTTTTCATGAGCTCTGATACAAAAACAACCAAAGAGAACTTATCACCCAACAGCACTGTGGAATGCTTTGGAAAGTTCACACTGAGGCATAAAGGATTTCTGTAAACAAGCGAGAAGATGGTAGAAGTGAGCAAAACATAATACCCTAAATTCTTTCTCTTCCAAGGATGTGATATAACTTGAACTAAACTGAAGTAGACTTCATATTTCATTGTCTGTTACAATTCTGTGCCCAAAGAGGTGAACCACAAGTCAGTAATACCCTGGGTGCCAACCCACTCGCTGCAAGAACTTCTAAGTCCTGTTGACATGAAATAGAAGCCATAACCACTGTGATGCTATTTTTCCTTAATTAATTTCTAGACTTTTACTTAAGTACAACCTGATGATGACTTCACGAACTTCTACATTTAAGTTTCCATGAACTTAAACTCTTTGTGTTCATAAGGTTTCAGAATGCTCTTCATTTTCCACTGTAATTTTTTAGAAACAGGAGTGAAGTAGCTTGTTATTAGGGTTATGTGTAGTATAAGGAATCCATAGACATAAGAAGATACCATCTCTGATATCCTCCAACAAGAAAAGGAGTCCAAGAACAACAACAAAAAAATTTGAATTTGTATGGAAACACAAAATACCCCAAATAACTAAAGCAATGCTGGGTAAGAGAAACAGAGCTGGAGGAATCAGGCTCCCTGATTTCAGACTATACTACATAGTTATAGTAATCAAAACAGTATGGTACTGGCACAAAAACTGATTAATAGAATAGGATGGAAAGCCCAGAAATAAACCCACAAACCTATGGCTAACCTATGACAAAAGAGGCAAGAGTATATAGAGAAATCACAGTTTTTTCAATAAGTGTTGCTGGGAAAAGTGGACAACTACGTGTAAAAGAATGAAATTAGAACACTTTCTAACACCATACACAAAAATAAGCTCAAAATGGATCAAAGACCTAAATGTAAGACCAGACACTATAAAACTCTTAGAGAAAAACATGGGCAGAACACTCTTTGATGTAAATCACAGCAATATCTTTTTTTATTCCACCTCTTAATGAAAATAGAAACAAAAATAAGCAAATGGGACCTAATTAAACTTAAAAGCTTTTGCATAGCAAAAGAAACCATAAACAAAGTGAAAAGACAACCCACCAAATGGGAGAAAATATTTGCAAACAAAGCTACTGACAAGGGATTAATCTCCAAAATGTACACACAGCTCATATAGCTCTGTCAAAAAACCAAACAACCCAATCAAAAAAAATAGGCAGAAGACCTAAAAGAAGACATAGAGATAGCCAAAAAGTAAATGAAAAGATGCTCAACATCACTAATTATCAGAGAAATGTAAATTCAAAGTACAACTAGGTATTACCTCACGCCAGTCAGAATGGCCATCATCTAAAAGTCTACAAACAATAAATGCTGGAGAGAACATGGAGAAAAGGGAACCTTCCTACAGTGTTGGTGGGAATGTAAATTGGTACAACCACTATGGGGAATACTATGTGAGTGAAAGTGAAGTTGCTCAGTTGTGTCCGACTCTTTGCAACCCCATGCAGCCTAAGAGGCTCCTCTGTCCGTGGGATTTTCCAGGCGAGAATACTGGAGTGGGTTGCCATTTCCTTCTCCACGAGGTCTTCCCAACCCAGGGATCAAACCCCGGTCTCCACATTGCAGACAGAGGCTTTACCGTCTGAGTCAACAGGGAAGTCTGGGGAATATTATGGAGGTTCTTTAAAAAATTAAAACTAGAACTACCATATGATTCAGCAATCCCACTCCTGGGCATATACCCAGAGAAAACTATAATTTGAAAAGATACATGCACCCCTATGTTCATTTCAGCACTATTAACAATAACAAAGATGTGGAAGCAACCTAAATGTCCATCGACAGAGGAATGGATAAAGAGGATGTGGTACATATACACAAGGGAATGTTACTCAGCCATAAAAAGGAAATAATGCCATTTGCAGCAACATGGTGGAGAAGGAAATGGCACCCCACTCCAGTATTCTCGCCTGGAAAATCCCATGGATGGAGGAGCCAGGTAGGCTGCAGTCCACGGGGTCATGAAGAGTCAGACATGACTGAGCGACTTCACTTTCACTTTTCACTTTCTTGCATTGGAGAAGGAAATGGCAACCCACTCCAGTGTTCTTGCCTGGAGAATCCCAGGGACGGGGGAGCCTGGTGGGCTCATCTATGGGGTTGCACAGAGTCAGACACAACTGAAGCGACTTAGCAGCAGCAACATGAATAGACCTAGAGATTATCATACTAAATGAAGTAAATCAGATAAAAACAAATATCATAATATCACGCATATATGGAATCTAATTTTTTTTTAAGATATAAATAAACTTGGGGCATTCCAAGTGGCACCAGTGGTAAAGAACCCGCCTCCCAATGCAGGAGATGAAAGAGATGCAGTTTCAATTCCTGGGTCAAGAAGATCTCCTAAAAGAGGGCATTGGCAACCCACTACAGTAATCTTGCCTGGAAAATCCCATGGACTGAGGAGCCTGGTGGGCTACAGTCATACATAGGATCACAAAGAATCAGACACGACTGAAGCAATTTAGTACGCACACACACATAAATAAACTTATTTACAAAACAGAAACAGACTCACAGATTTTGAAAACAAGCTTGCTGCTGCAGCTGAGTTTACAGTTACCAAAAGGGAAATTGGCGGAGGGGCAGGGTTAGGTGGGGAATGAGGAGTCTGGGGTTAACATACACACTACTATTTCTGAAGTAGATAACCAACAAAGACCTACTGTATATACCTGAAACTAATGCAAGATTGTAAATCAACTACAGTTCAATTTTTTTTTTAATTGTTGAATGCATTATATCCCCTTTCCTTATTTATCACTCACTGAGACATAGCTCTTCCCCTTGGGGTCCAGTATTTTAATAGGAAAACAAATTTTCCTTTCCCAGCAAAAACCCAAGGAAAGCTTGGAAAGGCACTCATGGGCAGATCAGTAACATCTTTCAAGAAGCCAGTTACAAGCTGGCTTTCCAAATAAAGTCATTTTTCCTTGCCTCAAAAAAAAAAGCGCCTGTTATAAACACTCCAGGCCTACAAGATGTTATCTTTCAGAGACTCTTCATTTTTCTAAGATGTGATGGTCTATATGGGAAAAGAATCTACAGAAGAATGGATATACGTATATGTATAACTGATTCATTTTGCTGTGCACCTGAAACTAACCCAACACTGTAAACCAACTATATTCCAATAAAGATGATTTCAAAAAAGATAATGGTAATTAACTTAAGAAGAATTCAGGCTCCTTCTCTGCAGCCCTGTGGATTCTCTTCACCAGGTTTTAGTGTATTTGAAGGTCCCTAGAATGGTGCTTGCGTGAGGCAGGTTGGGGGAGGAGGGTACCTAAATCTTCTATTGTAATTGTTTTTGAGTGCTGTCCCTGCATTTGTTTGTTTGTTTGTTTTGCTAATGTCACAGTCAGGAGCCTTAAAGATAAGTTTCTTTCCAATGATGCTGCCATTTGCAAAAGAGAACCTGGATTTTCCAGAGGCTTCATAGGCCTTGCACTCTGAAGGAACTAGGAATGGATGCTCAAAAACCTGGACATCTTTGGGACCCTGGCTGGTGCCCCCAAGCTTGTCCTTTCCCATTGCCTGGGCCCTGAGTTGATGCCCAAGGATGTATGCACATTCTCAGCTGTCTTTATGCACTACAGCTGTGTTCCCTGTTGCCTGAAATCTTCTCTTGCCCTCCCTGTGGCCACAAAAGCCAAACTCTTCTCATCTGGGAGTGTGAACCTCAGAACCTCTGAAATTCAGTCATTAGTTCCAGTAACTTCACAGTTTCAACCAAGACGCCAAAAGGATTCTGTGTTCAACAAGCAGCTAAGTTTTGGTACTCCCCCTCATGACCTCTGCCAGGGATGCTTCCATGCACTCTTTCTATTAAACGCAATTAAACCAAATCTGTATTTGATATTCATATGCTGCTGAACAGTGATAAAAGAGTGTGATTCTTCACTTGTGTTTGGTAGGTATTAATTTCTAGAAGCAACAGAATGAAGTCCAGGTAAAAAGTCGAAAGCTTACAGTATTATTTACATGACAATGCACTCCTTTTGTGCTATTAGTGGGTAAGAATTTTGCTGGCCTCATTTTCTGAGCATGCATAATAAATTCAAAGAAGAAAACCGTGTGCTAATTTTAACTCTCAAATTTTAACTTTAATGATGTCTATCTGGTTTTATCAGCTATAACAGCAATCTATTTCTGCCCTAGCAATTCAAGAAGAGAGTGCTATTTAAAATACAACTTAGATTATGTAACTGCTGGGTTTTATAGCCTTTAAAGACTTCTCATTGTCCTTTGAACATAATCCCACAGTACCCATAATTACCTATGGCAACTGCCAGACCCCTCAACCTCAGCTCTTGGATATCCCTTCAGCCTTTTGGCACAGAATCACCCAGGCCTCCTCTCTCATCCCTGGACCACACATGGCCATTTATGCCTGAGGGGCTGTGTTTCTCCCTCCATTCACTTCATGACTCCTCTTTTCCCAGCCTTATTGAGGTATCACTGACATCCAACATTGTGTTAGTTTAAAATGTTCAATGGGTTGATTTGATACATGTATATATTGTGAAATGATTACCACAATAGGGTTAGCCAACACCTCCATCACCTCACATAATTACATTCTTTTTTTGGTAGAGAAATTTAAGATCTCCTCTCTTAGAAAATTTGTAGTGTACACTACAGTATTGATAACTTACTCACCATGCATTACATTAGATCTCCAGTCCTTATTCATCTGATAACTGGAAGTTTGTATGCTTTGACCAACAGCTCCATATCCCTGCCCTCCCCTGTCAAGCACCATTCCACTCTCTGTTTCTATGAGTTCAGCTTTTGAGGTTCCACATATAAGTGAGATCACACAATATTTGTTTTTCTGTCTGACTTATTTCACTTAGCACCGTGCCCTCTGTTAAGATACAATCACAAACCATACAATCCATCCTTCTGAAGTGTACAGTTCAATGCTTATTAGTATATCCATAGTCATGTGCAACCATAACAGCCAACAAGTCTACTGAATAGAACATCTTTATCACCCCAACAGGAAACACACCAATTAGTAACCACTCATTCCTCCTTTGGAGAAGGCAATGGCACCCCACTCCAGTACTCTTGCTTGGAAAATCCCATGGACGAAGGAGCCTGTTAGGCTGCAATCCATGGGGTCGCTAAGAGTCGGACATGACTGAGCGACTTCACTTTCACTTTTCACTTTCATGCTTTGGAGAAGGAAATGGCAGCCCACTCCAGTGTTCTTGCCTGGAGAATCCCAGGGACGGGGGAGCCTGGTGGGCTGCCGTCTATGGGATCGCACAGAGTCGGACACGACTGAAGTGACTTAGCATTCCTCCTTGCTTCCCAGGTGGCACTAATGGTAAAGAACCTGCCTGCCAATGAAGGAGACATAGGAGATGCAAGTTCAATCCCTGGGTCTGGAAGATTCCCTGCAGAAGGAAATGGCAAAGCACTCTAGTATTCTTGCCTGGAGAACCCCATGGATAGAGGAGCCTGGCAAGCTACAGTCCATGGGGTTGCACAGAGTCGGACATGACTGAAGTGACTGAGCACGCACCTCATTCTTCCATATCCCCAGCTCCTGGCAATCCCCAATCTACAATCTGTCTTTATGGGTTTGGGCTTCCCTGGTGGCTCAACTGGTAAAGAATCCACCTGCAATGCAGGAGACCTGGGTTCAACCCCTGGGTTAGGAAGATCCCCTGGAGAAGGGAGTGGCTACCCACTCCAGTATTCTGGCCTGGAGAATTTCATGGACTGTATAGTCCATGGGGTTGCAAAGAGTTGATCTATCTTTATGCGTTTACCTATTCCAGACATTCATATAAGTGGAATCACAATACACGGCCTTGGTGAGGGCCTTCCTTCACTCAGCATCATGTTTTAAAGGTTCACCCATGCCCAGCCATGGATGCTGCATGTGTCAGTACTTCATTGCTTTTTAGGACTCAAAAATCTTCCATTACATAAGTAGACCACATTTTGTTTATTTATCCACTGATGGCTATCTGGGCTGTTTCCATGTCTTGGCTATTATCAATAATGTGACTATGAACATTTGTTTACAAGGCTTTGTGTGGCTTGTCTTCCTCTCTCTAGGAGAGGACTTGCTGGTCACATGCTGATTCTCTTTAACTCTTGAAGGACGTGCCAAAGTGCTCTCCAGAAAGGCTGCACCAACAGCAGTGTATGAGGGTTCCAGTGTTTCCACATCTTCAAGGTTGCTTATCATCTGTCTTTCTGAGTCCAGCCACCCTCATGAGTGTGAAGTTTTGTGTAATATCCCCTTTTCCTGGGGATATGAGCCATTTGAAGGGCTTCTTTGGAGAAAGGTCTATTGGGATTCTTGTCACTCTTTATAGTGAATGTACTTATCTACCTATTCACTTGTTCACTAGCAACCTCCCCCACTTCACCTCCCTCTGTCTGTTCTGTAACTTAATATGCAGACCTAAGTAAAGAAAACCCTGTGTCCACAGTGAGCTAGTAATGCCTGTGACCCTGGCTCTCTCAGGGCCCCTTCCTTCTCCCATCCCTGCCCGCCCCCCAACTTCCACCATCTGCTGATCTGCTGTGAGTCATCCTTTGCTCGAATTCCACATTGTGACACACCCAGTCCCAAATGAATACTCACTTCCTCCTCTTAAAGCTGACATTCTAATTGCTGAAGACTTTACTGTCTCTCTCTCCTCTCTCTCTGCAATCGGTTAAAGTTCAGCCTGCAGAATATTAATTCTGTATTTTGATCCCCATGGCTGCTCTCTCACACTTGGCAGTTGCTCTTTTCTCCTCCGTAGATCCAAGGACACAAGTAGAGTCCATCTCTCCTGCAGTCCCGCAAATGTGCCTCTGCATGGGCCTGAAAATCCCCCCTCCATTGAGTATTAGGAGATTTTATAGATTTTTCTCATTTTTATCATGAGAGTGAACACCTCTGTTCTTACCCAACAGAATCTCCCCCTAGTACTTTGTTACTGAACAGTCATCATCAGTGCTCCCCATTTTGCCGCCACCTTTCACCACCTGTCTTGTGAGGAAACAGAGGTTTAAATTGATCTGTGCTGTTTAAAAGAATGAAATATTCAATAGCCTGTGAAAAATCGTACTGGGAAAGAATATGAAAAAGAACGTTTATATGTGTTATAACTGAATCACTATGCTGTACAGCAGAAATTAACAACATTGTAAATCAACTATACTTCAAGATGATTTTTTAAAAAATGAATGAAAAGCATTATAAATAACCTAAATAACCAAAGGGAATAAGGTGAGAAGCAATATGGCTGGGTGTTAGGAACTTGGACTCAAAAGCCAGGCCATCTGGAGTTGAGCCCCGGAAACCAAGTTAACTAACCTCTTCTTAACTCAGTTTCCCAGTTTGTAAAACAGGAGCAGTCATAATATTGACCTCACGGAGATGGTATGGTGCTTAGAACAGAGCCGGACACATAGGAAGTACTCTATGTAGTTAGTTGTTAATATTGACAAGCCTACCATGGAATACAGTTTGGCCATTTAAACAGATGATGAAGATGCATATTTACTGGAGTGCAAGAAACTTGGGAATCTAGCACTATCTCAAAGTAGTAGATGTCAGGACAGCAGTTATTTGAAACATAAATATAATAAACACATGGATCCATGGGAGAACATGTACCACAATTAACAGCAGTTTTCACTGAGTAGTTGAGTTTTAATTGATTTTATTGATTGATTGGTCTTTTCTTTATTTTCTCATTTTCAACATGAATTATATATAACTTGAATAATGTTTTAGAATAAAGAAAATAATTCTCTGCTTACCTCATTGAATCCTTCAGCTTCCTGATTTCGGGTCCCCTTTGTATGGGAATTACATAAACGATTCTATTGTTAGGATTGTTTTGTTTGCTAGCTTTTCAGGAGGGATGGATTATATTTGGAGAGAGCAGATAACCACTTTGGTTTTAGTGTTCTTCTAAATTGATGTTTCCATAAGGATCTCCACTCATGAAAGCTTAAGAAGGCACAGTTCAGCTCAAGCGAGCAGTAGAATCCACACTCCCTGCCTCCAGGTAGCAGGCGTCTTCGTACTCCACCATCTTTAATTAACCATCATTGATCACTGGTGCCTGCTAGAATGTGAGGTGCCTTAATTATCCTAGAAGATTCGTTAACTAGCTGTATATAAAGAATCAACCCACCACAGCATTAAAACAACAGGCCTTGAGAATGATTTCAGCTGAGAGGTACAAGTTTGAACGGTAACATTTGATTAATTAAGGCAGAAAGGTCAGTCCCAATTGGTTTCTGTCTGCAGCTAAAACTTAAATCATGCTGGTTGTAATTATGCAACGTCAGAATACATTGTTCAATTCAGGAAAAACTTCAGACCGACTGATTGTTTCGTGTTATACAGTCCACACAGCTGGCTGACTGGATTCTGTAAAGTTGCTGTTTTGTTGCTACTGTCTGTGTTTTCTTTTTTGTAAAGAATGGTAATGATTCAAACCCCAACATCCTCCATGGATTTGTTTGAAAATGCACAGAATAAGTTCTGCTTTTGTCCAAAAGAAATGTTTATTGTAAAACCAAAGACATTCCACACGTCTCTGGTGAAAAGTTCAGGATGATTTCCGGTAAGTCTAGAGGATCTGAAAAAACATGGACTGGAATCTGCTGCACCATCTCTGGTGGCTCAGGACTTGATGTAAGGACAAAAGGTTATTATTCAGGATCAAGGTGAAGAATTTATTGACATTTATTAATATGTAATCATTTACTTGTTTATCAGCTACCTTTTCCCTTTATTTGTGATACAAATAAAGTATCACATTTGAAAAGCACTTTTAAAAGATGTCTGCCCAAATTAAAGTGTGCCTAAAATAGCAGATCGCAATAAACTGTGGAAATCTCTGAAAGAGATACCAGACCACCTGACCTGCCTCTTGAGAAATGTGTATGCAGGTCAGGAAGCAACAGTTAGAACTGGACATGGAACAACTGACTGGTTCCAAATAGGAAAAGGAGTACGTCAAGGCTGTATATTGTCACCCTACTTATTTAACTTCTATGCAGAGTACATCATGAGAAACGCTGGGCTGGAAGAAGCACAAGCTGGAATCAAGATTGCCGGAAGAAGTATCAATAACCTCAGATATGCAGATGACCAGAGAAGGTGATGGCTCCCCACTCCAGTACTCTTGCTTGGAAAATCCCATGGACGGAGGAGCCTGGTAGGCTGCAGTCCATGGGATCTCGAAGAGTCGGACACGACTGAGTGACTTCACTTTCACTTTTCACTTTCTTGAATTGGAGAAGGAAATGGCAACCCACTCCAGTGTTCTTGCCTGGAGAATCCCAGGGACGGGGGAGCCTGGTGGGCTGCGTTCTATGGGGTCACACAGAGTCAGACACAAGTGACTTAGCAGCAGCAGCATGCAGATGACACCACCCTTATGTCAGAAAGTGAAGAGGAACTAAAAAGCCTCTTGATGAAGGTGAAAGTGGAGAGTGAAAAAGTTGACTTAAAGCTCAACATCCAGAAAACAAAGATCATGGCATCTGGTCCCATCATTTCATGGGAAATAGATAGGGAAACAGTGGAAACAGTGTCAGACTTTATTTTTGGGGGCTCCAAAATCACTGCAGATGGTGACTGCAGCCATGAAGTTAAAAGACGCTTGCTCCTTGGAAGAAAAGTTATGACCAACCTAGATAGCATATTCAAAAGCAGAGACATTACTTTTCCAACTAAGGTCCGTCTAGTCAAGGCTGCGGTTTTTCCAGTGGTCATGTATGGATGTGAGAGTTGGAATGTGAAGAAGGCTGAGCGCCAAAGAATTGATGCTTTTGAACTGTGGTGTTGGAGAAGACTCTTGAGAGTCCCTTGGACTGCAAGGAGATCCAACCAGTCCATTCTGAAGGAGATCAGCCCTGGGATTTCTTTGGAAGGAATGATGCTAAAGCTGAAACTCCAGTACTTTGGCCACCTCATGCAAAGAGTTGACTCATTGGAAAAGACTCTGATGCTGGGAGGGATTGGGGGCAGGAGGAGAAGGGAACAACAGAGGATTTGATGGCTGGATGGCATCTCTGACTCGATGGACGTGAATCTGAGTGAACTCCGGGAGTTGGTGATGGACAGGGAGGCCTGGCGTGCTGGGATTCGTGGAGTCACAAAGAGTCGGACACAACTGAGTGACTGAACTGAACTGAACTGAAAATAGCAGAGAAAGATGAATGAAGCAATTGGCGAATGTTTAGTAAAAATGTCCTAAAATTCCTGCCTTCTTGGTGTTTCTTCTCTTTTTTTGTCGAGCTGTGTGGTAACATCTCTCTCCTCTGACATTCCACGCCATTTTGTGTAGCCTGGACATAGACTTTGAATCATGACCACAGTAGAAACCACACAAGGTCAGTGGCCTTAGAGTTTCAAGGTTTCTTCAAAGATCATCCCAAAGCCACTTCTATCACAAAAATTTGACTGCTTATTGACTATTGCAACAAGCTGCAGCTCACCTCACATTATTGAATAAACATTTCCAGGAGCGGAGCTTGGATATCTGCATATTCACCAAACTTTCCAGATTATTCTGTGCACACTGTAGTTAGAGACTGGAGTCTCCACTGTTGAGGCCAATATTCTTCTTTTAGGAGACTGACATTACCATAAAGCCAGAGTATTATGAATCAGACCAAAGCCAGTGGCACCTCCTAGCTCCTTGTCCTACTGTCCAAGATGGTGGAAGGGTTGAGAGTAGGTCAAGAAACAATCCCAACCTCTGAAGATGAGAGTGTACAAAAGGACCCTGGTAAGAAAATGAAAAGTCAAAGCAAGACTAGGAGAAAATATTCACAAATCATCTATCTGACAAAGGACTCACATCTAGAAACATCTGGAAAACTCTCACATTCCAGTAATAAAAAGAAACAACTCAGTTTTCAAAGGACCAGAACATTTGATCACACACTTCACTAAAGAAGAGATGCCGATAGCAAATGAGCACAGGAAGAGATGTTCAACATCATTGGTCATCAGGGAAATATGAACTAAACCCACAAGGAGATGCCACTACAAACCCATGAGAATGTCTGCCATTTTTTCTAGAAACTGACAATGGTGCCAAGGATGTGAAGCAACTGGAAATCTTATACATCACCAGTGGGAATTTAAATGGTACTGCCACTTTAGAAAACTGGCAGTTTCCTGTAAGCTGAACATGCACTTAGCATGCAACTCAGCACTCCCATTTCTAGGAATAATTCATGCAGTGGACCACATTTTGTGTCTTCTCAAAATTCATGTGTTGAAATCTTAACCCTCAGTGGGATAGCATTTGGAAGTAGGGCTTTGGGAGGTGACTAGGTCATGAGGATGGAGTCATTGTGAATAGAATTTGCGCTCTTATAAACAGGCCTGCCTACTCCCCCCTAAAAAAAAAATACTTCAGGTGATTTATTTCTGTCCAGAAACATCTATCTACACAAGAGGAGAGCAAAGGAAAAATAAATGTATAACAACAACAAAAGAATAAGAAAAAATTTTTAAAAGAAAGAAGAACCCCATTATTTTAATTTTCTGGTGTGAAAAATACAACCTGGGTGATTGATATTTCTTATATCAAGCAGTCTGACTGGTGCCACAAAGACATGGCCATTTTTCTCCCATAAATGGGAAGAAAGGGGCAAAGGACAGTATGAGGACTTAGGAAAACCAAGTAAATTATGAGACACAGATGAAGTAGATTGGATCCCAGAAGTGGCATCTCAGATTCTGAAAGGAAGAACCAAGGAATGTATAATTACACCAAGCTGCCATTTGGGGAAGTATAATATGCACCTCGGGCTTCCCAGGTGGCTCAGTGGTAAAGAACCCACCTGCCAGCGTAGGAGACCTAAGAGTCATGGGTTCGATCCCTGAGTCGGGAAGATCCCCTGGAGAAGGAAATGGGAACTCACTCCAGTATTCTTGCCTGGAGAATGCCATGGATAGAGGAGCCTGGTGGGCTACAGTCTATGGGGTCACAAGAAGTCAGACATGACTAAATGACTTTACACACAAGAGAAGATGCAACTCAGGGGTAAAGAGAGAAGTTTTAAATAGCAGAAAGGGTGGGATGAAGTTAATCTGAAAACAAACATGGTGCATCATTAGAGAAATTTGATGAAGCATCTACTTAGGTGAAAGGAATTTGACTCACAATGAGTAACAGCCATCGTAAAGTATACCTCATGGAAAGACAAGTTTGGACATTTCTGGTCTTTCCTTTGGCATCTCAACCTTCATTCTATAGTGTTATGATGACATTATAGGGCCTTTAAAAAGTTTCCCCTTCTCTAGTCACTTTTGCAGAGCTGTCACAGGTTTCTAGAACTCAGCGGTGCTCGAGTAGGGAGCAACTAGTGCTCAGGAATTCACTTCTGAAGGGAGCTGGCAGCTGAGAAGGCCAGACATCTCTTTGTGCCCAGGCATCAGGAGAGCTGTGGATGTGGCAGGAGAATGTGTCGGAGAAAGAAGACATCTTTGGGTACTCAGATCGGCGAGGGAGGTGGGAGGGGTCCAACAGGGAGGGGATATATGTGTACATACAGAAGATTCTTGGAGGAAGGCATGGCAACCCACTTCAGTATTCTTGCCTGGAGAATCCCATGGACAGAGGAGCCTGGTGGGCTACAGTCCATAGGGTCGCAAAGAGTTGGCCACAACTGAAGTAACTCAGCATGCATACATGCCCAGCTGATTCACTTTATTATACAGCAGAAACTAATACAACATTGTAAAGCTACTATACTCAAATTTTTAAAAAATGCTCCGAACAGACACCAGAGAAGTATCTGATTGCCCTTGGTCTACAGATGCCACATACTCCTCACTGCCTGCAGCTGCCGTTTCAATCAGGGCTTCACTACAGAGCACATTTTCCTCTTACAATATTTTCTTTCACAGGAATCCTGTCTGTGTGAGCAGTGTGTTCAATCCCAATGCCAGGAAAGCCCAGCTGCTGGCATGATACGGGTTGGTGTGAGTGAGCAGAAAAAGACCTCAGGATGTTTTAAATGGATGGGCATTTGTTCTATCAGTATTTTCATGGCTCCTGACCCTCCGACTTTCTCTACCACTGATACAGTTAGCCAAGCATGAGACATCCTGTTTCTTTAAGAAATTACTATAATGGATGGAATTGGGAAAATAAGTACAGATAGACTGTTGCTACTGTTGCTAAAAATCTATTTTCTTGTATCTAAATCAAGACTAGTGATACTAATTTCTATAAAGTTAAACAGACGCCTTCCCTATGGCCTTTCCCATAACCAAGAAAGACAGAAGCACAGGGCTATAGAATACAATGCTCAGAGCAGTTTTATTTCCAATCAGCCCAAACTGGAAAGGATTCAAATGTTCATCAACAAAAGAATGGATAAACAAATTGTGGCACATCCTTACAATGGAATAATACACAGCAGTTTTTGGAAAAAAACTACTGATACATGCAACCACACAGATAAATTGCAAAAACATTATGTGGAGAGAAAGAAGCCAGATGCCAAAGTTATGTTCTGTATGAGTTCATTTCTATGAAGTTCACAAACCAGCAAAGGTCATTAATGGGGTTCACTGGAGTGTGAGGAGTGTGGGATAGGGGAACAAGGGAACTTTCTGGGGTAACTGGAAAGATTCTGTATCTTGATACATGCGTGGTTACCAGGAGGCATTGATATACACAGGCAAACACTCATCAGGCTGTACACTTAAGATACATGCACTTTACTGTGTGTAAAATTTACCCCCATTTAAAAACAAAGGATACTGATGGTGTCTATGGCCAGGTGCTGAAGGCCTGACAGAATGTATAGGGATTCCTGTTTATAAGCATCAGACCTAGCTTTGAGCTGCTTGACTGCCAGGCAATAAAAAGTAACATTTCAGTAACATTCCTCATAGACCGGCTGGAGAAAGCACACATTCTCCATGGGTTGAGCACCCACCCTGTGTTTGATGCCTTGGGAGGCTTCATAATCAATCAAACTGGGCGGAAGGAAGGTAGGTGCCATGTTCTCATAGGCGACGGTAACTCAAAGGGAGGGTAGTACAAAGACAGTGGCCGTTCTCCCCCTCAAATCCTACCCCAGAAGGGCTCTGGCTTTGTCTGTGCTGGAAGAGTTTGTCCCTCAGCCTCAAATGATCCACATGGGGGCTCAAGGACTATCAGGGTGTTTTAGTTTCCTAGGTCTGCTGTACCAAATTATCACAAACTTGGTGGCCTAAAACAACATAAATTTATTCACATGATTCAGGAGGCCAGAAGTTTCCAGTCAGTATCACTGGGCCAAAATCAAGGTGTCGTAGCATCACGCTCCTCTAGGAGGCTCTAGGGTAGAACCTGTTCTTTGCTTCTTCCAGCTTCTGTTGACTGCCTGCATCCCTTGGCTTGTGGCCCCATCACTCCACTTTCTACCTCTTTTATCACACTACCTTCTCCACTGTGTGTGTGTCATGTGTCGTGCCTCCCCCTCTCTCCTTCTTATAAGGGCACTCACGATGGCATGCATGGGCCACTCAGATAATGAGGGATCATCTCCCCATGTCAAGACCCTTAGCTTAACCACAACCACAAAGACCATTCTTTTCCTTCATATCGGCTAACAGTTATAGGCTCCAGGGATTAGGACCTGATCTTTGTGGGGCATGATGTAGCCTACTACCTAGGGTCAGCTCCTACCTTGGTCCTGATGACTGTAACCAGAGGTGAACACTGACCTCTCTCTGTCAGGAAGAAAGATGCAATGAGTTAAAATCTGTAGGGATGGCTCTGCCGTCTGCCTAGTTGTATGAGCTGCTAGCTTCCTGGTTGCAGAATGTCTCTTTGAAGAAGCCCCAGATAGGGCTCCCTCAGAACTGTGGGTGGGATGCACCAAAGCAAAACTGTCACGCAGGGTTTCTCACCACAGCACTAGTGACACCTGGCGCCACATCACTCTTTGTGGTGGAGGGTAGGGGCTGCCCTACGCACTATACGCTGTTGAGCAGCATCCCGTGTCTCCACCCACTAGGTGACAGTAGCACCCTCTCCACTGCTGTGACAACCCAAAATGTCTCCAAACATTGCCAAATGTCCCCCGGGGGGCCAAAGTGCCCCAGCTGAGCACCACTGCTCTGCAGGGAGGATGTGGGGGCCCGTGTGGTCACAGGGGAGGCTGGGCTACTTGGCCACCTCCCTCCTCTTTCTCAGTTTTAAGAACACAGATGGACCATGTTGCTGGGTCTCTGCTATAGCCCCTGTATCTCTAGAATCACTGAGGAGGACCTTCTAGAGGGGGTTTCCTGAGACTGGGGCCCTGAGTGAGGGGCTCAGCTGCTGGGTGGTTGGCTCCTCTCTGACCAGACAATTCTGGATGCAATCTCCTAGGGGGTCACTGAGAACTTTCCCACCCTCAGGCCTGAGACAAGCCGAACAACCTCACCACTTTCTTTCCACAGGGTCCTGAGAGTTGGAGAAGGTCAATGTCTTAGAGATGGGGGCCCCTGGTGCCATTCTGTGGCTTCCCTGGTGGCTCAGATGTTAAAGAATCCACCTGCAATGCAGGAGACATGGGTTCGATCCCTGGGTTGGGAAGATCTCCTGGAGAAGTGAATGGCAACCCACTCCAGTATTCTTGCCTGGAGAATCTCATGGACAGAGATTGACGGGCCTCAGTCCATGGGGTCGCAAAGAGTTGGACACGACTGAGCAACTCACACATACACACAAGGCCTCTCTGTTCCTACCTGTAAACACAGGAAAACATGTCAATGAAGTAGAGTGACGGAGCATTAAGAGTGAGGGGCGTGGGCAGCTGACGGCTGGAGTGGCCACTAGCCTCCACTGCTTATTAACTCGCCCAGACCCCTTGGGAAAGTTTGTGTAAAATGTGGAGAAGCACAGGATCTTTGTGGGACTGTGGTGAGAATGAAATGAACAGTGCATATAAACTGGATGATAAATATTAATATTCACTGGAAAAAGGCAGAATGCACTTTATCCTATTTGTGTCGTTATCGCTCCACAAGATTTGATCATGCTTTTTAAATCAACCCTTAAGCAGAAACTTTAAAGGATGCATTTATTTCTCAGAGGCTCTGAGGAACGAGTCTCCTATACATCATAGATAAAATGCAATAAAGCCTGTGACACGCCTTGCACATCCCCATCATCTCCTAAGCCACCTCTGGTTATTTAAACAAACCTAGTTTCTGTTTTCTATATATTTTCAGGTAAATGCTATAAAGCCAGAGACTGTGATGGAAACTTTAAAACATAAATAAATAAAAGTAAAAATTAAATTTTCTACACTGGTTCCTTTCTTCACTTTGAAGCTGCCCTAGACATTGGCGGGCAGGCCCAAAGGCATCAAGATAAAACGTCTTTCATAACGGGGAGAGACATACGCATACTTCTCAAAGCCTTGCTTTTCAAGTGCATGTATTATAAATCTAGTTGAATGAAGCAAGATTACAGCCAAATATGGGCAGAAGAGGCTGCGAAACCTCAAATGTGATTGGCTCTTCTCAGTGCCCCAGAAAGAACATTGTGGTTTCAACGTCAGCCCCAGGAAGTCTTGAAATCAACCAAATGGTGTTTCGAACTTGCTTCTCATTATTTCAACTGGGGCCCCACCACTATTGGCCACCAGAGGAGCTGAACCCTGGATCAAGGCTGACATTTTCAACCCTTGTTTGACAAAACATAATTAGCAGAAAAGCCGCACCCCAGTGTTGGCGACATTTGAGTCTCTTTTTCGATCCCAGTGTTGAGTTGAATTTCAGTTTTCTTTCTTGCCACGCTGCCAATTTGTACTGCTGTAAGCCGACCAGCTTAAACACTCTGCAAAGCCAGCTACAGTTCAGCTGGTTTTCAAAGCCCCATTTACAAAGGCCAGTGCTTGTAAAAGGCTGTGGACTGGGTAGCTTCAGCTGGCCCCTCTCAGCGATGGCCTGAGATGATAAAATGCCTTGCAGTTTAAATTTCCGCCAAGTGTTTTAAAACATTGGCATTTGTTCCAGGCCTTGTGTAATTCTTTGTTATCGGCAACACAAGCACTCTCTTTGCTCTTGTGATCAGATCACGAGTCTCTTGCACAATCACCCCCAGGAACTCTGAAAGGATGCAGGCTGTTAACCCCAATCTGGTTCTGTGAGCAACCCAAGACCTCTTTAGACAACTGTGCCATGGGCTGGGACTCCCTATCAACCATTTGCACACACTGTTGGGTCTCCTCCTCTAAACCTTTGATAAGCACCAATTCAACCCCAAGGATCCCTTGGGAAAGCGATGGGTTTTATTATCCCAAGGGGAAAAACACTGATGCAGTCAGTTGTGGCCAGAAGCAAAAAGGACCAACCTCGAGCTGCCCAGTACACGGGGTGCACCAACTGAATGACCTCAAAGGTCAGCTTGTCCATTTGCTTTCCTTTATGCCAGGGCTCATCAGGAACACGTGTGCCCTCCCCTTACTGAAACCTCAAACCCTCACTGGCTACCCTGTCATGAACCCTGACTTGAGTAAAGAAGTATGGCTTTGGAGGACCTAAGGGAACTTTTGGATGAGGTATATATCTTACTCATGTTCAAGTTGAGGGTATTTTGTGTCAGTCTCTTTGGTAAAGTCAGTCATTCTGCTGAAATGGTCCTGGAAGGGTCATTTCCTTCTAGAACTACCTTAGGAAGCACCCTCAGCTGCACTTCTGATGAGTTTTCCTCTTGGATCTTGAAATTCCTGATTGAAAAGCACAAACCAGCTCCTTCTCTTGAGACACTGCATGGGCACTATTAGTCCTCAGTATCAAGGATCATTTGACAATAAAAATAAAGAAAACCTTAAGTGACTGTAAACTGGTATAGCCATTTTGGAGGGTGGTCTGACAATCTGCATCAACAGCCTCAAAAGTATTTACACCTTTTGTACTTGGAATTTTTATTTCCAGGGTCCTATGCTTGGCCAATATTCAGAGAAACAGGCTAAAGTCTATGAAAAGAGATGTTCATTACAGTGTTGTTTATCCTGGAGAAAAATTGTAGACCTTTGGAGCATCCCTCAAGAGTAATTTTTAAATACATATGGCATGTTCTTACAGTGAACAGAGCCATCAATAACCACATTGTAGAAGATGGGGGTTAATGTAGCTAAATGACCACATGACATGAAAAAAGGAAACAAAATTACATATCCATAATAACCTAGGTTTTTAAAAGAGGGACAAGTGTTTATGAAAATATGCAGACATAGAGAAAAAACACTAGAAGGAAATACATCAAAATATTAACAGCAACTTTGGCTTGGCTGAGGATGAAGTTCATAAGGGCTTTCATGATCATGCTCTTCCATGTGTTTCAAATTCCCTATAGGTCTTAAGTATTGTTTAAAAATCCATTTAGAAAAAGAATATCCTTGATTAATGAATAACATGAAAATTAGAGAAAAGCAAGGGGCTAATAGTCCAGTGGACATGATGGAGGCCTTGAGGCCACGTGTAAGCTCTCCACTCTGCTGCTTATTACAGGGTCATGGTGATTCCACGGAACTTGTGCTGGAGGGGAGGGGAGGGGGCAGGCCCTCCTTTCACACTCAGATATGGAGACTGAAAGCACGCCCAGACCTGTGGAGAAGGAGGTTGGCCACTCTTGCATGTGAGCTGAGGGACAATGGGCCACAAGCATCCTCCTACCTGACTGAGAGAATGAAGGAATTCCGAGCTGACCAGCAGAGACAGCTGACAAACAAGGCCAGGGCGGCTGGTGTCCGGCCGAGACAGCCTTCTGTTTCCTTGAGTTCACACAGGGGAAGAGGAAGTCTTCATCAACCGCAGAGCACATTGAAGCAGAGCCTGAGGAGGGGCCCCAGAAGCCCCAGCTGGGAACCTGTGGCTGTGGCCACGATGCTCTCTTAAGTCTTCAGGAAACTGCTCACCGTGTGCTCAAAACTTTGACAACACTGGTCACTGGTCACCAGAGGCTTGTCCTTAACAGCACTGAATATATATCAACTGTCGTTTGTAAGAAGAGAAGCCTCCACCGTGCCTTAGGGATACACAGCTGACTTGGGAGGACTGATGTGGATGTTACATGAGGCCGTGTTCTCCTCCTTGCTCTCTAATTAGTCTTTGGTGGGTACCAGACTCAGCAGAAGAGGCTGCAAGGCTTCTGGCCTCACAAACCACCTTGCCCTTGCCTGTCCCATCGACCCCATCTTGGAGAACCATCTTACCGTCAGTCAGTCATGTTCCCCTGCCTCACGCCAATGCTACATTGAGGTCCCACTGCCAAACCATACCGCTTTTAGCCCTGGAGATGTCCCAGCTCCTCCCTGAGGTCTCGATGGAATGGGTAAGCTGGATCTACAATCTCCTTTATATTGTCTGTGTGCTGATGGAGAGACTTACTGATGGAATGTATTCATAAATATCTTAGAATACGAAATGGGCTTCCCTGATGGTTCAGATGGTAAAGAATCTGCCTGCAATGCAGGAGACCCAGGTTCGATTCCTGGGTCGGGAAGAGCCCCTGGAGAAGTGAATGGCAACCCACTCCAGTATTCTTGCCTGGGAAATCCCATGGACAGGGGAGCCTGGCGGGCCTCAGTCCATGGGGTTGCAAAGAGTTGGATACAACTTGTACCCTGAATACAAAGTACAAGTTCTGCTGTCTCCTAGCTTGGAAACAGCACACAGACAGCGTACTGGACTGTGCAATCCTTCTCAGGAGCCACATGAAACAGGAAGCTTCTGGGAGGTTCCTGCAAGCATGTGATAGCTAGCTGTGGTTTCAGGGCAACAGTCAGGTAGTTCTTGCATCCGGAAACGTTTGCACGAGACACACTTTCTGGCTTCTGTCTAATTCTAGTGTTAGTTACACTGTCCTTTTTCCACTTTGAAAAGAAGCAATTTGATTTCTTACACTGTATGTATTTTTTCTGACTGCAATCATGAAAAGGACCATGAACTGGATCCAGCAGCGGAGAGGCCTGGGTCTGGGGCCTCTTCTTAGCTGCTCTTAAAGAATTCCTCAGATTGAGTCATTTTCCCTTGAGCCACAGTCCCTCAAACTTCTAAAGAGACCACTTAGGGAAGGAAGAGCCTCGCTCCACTAGGGCAACTGAGTGAGCCCTCCTGGGGAACGAAGCTGAAAGAGAACATCTTTTAGCTGTCTTCTCTTAGGAATCTGATCTCAGTGCCATTCGTTGTTATTTATCACTACCAAACATGCATTAATGGCGAATCGGAGAGGCCCAAAGATGCTCAGACTCCTAGAAACCACTCGTTCAGATCCTAGTGGCACTGGGTCAACTTTTCCCCTTCGGAGGCAGAGCAAGTCCACAGGCTTTGCAAGCAGGTTACCCTCCCATTATGAAGAAAAAAACCAAACCAAAAAAACCCCGCTTACACCACTGATTTCAAATCCAACCACACTGCAAGACTGCAAGATGATGGATTTTGCACAAGGGTACTGAAGATCGAGGGGGAGCCTTTGTAAATATATATGTATTTCCTCATTGACTTTTTTTTTTCCTTCTAAACTTTAGACAGAGTTAGCAAAGGAAACAGCTGGTTCACAAGATCTCAAATGGAGGGTGATTTCACTCCTTCTCCACCTGACTTTTCCATTCCTCTCACTCTCAAAGTCACACACCTTGATAAACAACCCAAGGGACATTTCTGAATAGATAATGCTCAGTTCTTAATAACTTCCCTAAACAGCCAATGTTTTCTGCCTCTTAAAGTCACTAATGGTTTTCTACACTCACATTTTGGTCCTCCTTTTAAGCTTCTTTCTCGCTCACCTGTTGCTGAGATGAAAATAAATGAATGAATGAATACATCAAACAGGATTTGGGTTTGGGATTCAACGCCCTTTTGTCCTCATGCCTCATATAAATTCAAGCCCCAAAAAGAAGGCAAGACAAAGTCATGAGTAAAACAGAGACTGTAAAACTATTCCTGAAATAATTGAAAGCAGATGCAGAAGGAGTAACCTAGATAGCCAAGTGTTCTGGGTGGGAGGTGTGGGCTGGGAGTGAAACTGACAGAGAAACAAACAAACCCTGCCTTCTCTGGGGTCCAGAAGGCCCAGTGTGGACTGCCTCGCTTCCTGTAGGCTGACTTCTGGTAGAGACTTCCTGTCAAAGGAAAAAACCTCTAATGGTTTCTGAGCTTTTGTCCTGTGAATTCTTCTCCCATTTTCAGCTTTCAAGGGCCTGTCATAGAGAAGACCCTCGACCCTGAAACACTGCTCTATTTTGCATAGAGGTTTGCTTGTAAAATTCTAAATTCATGAACTTTAAAATTCAGACTGATTCTAAGATCTGAGCAGAGTCTGCAAGGCCAACTTCAACCTAGGAGTAACCTGTTGTTGTTGTTCACTCCCAGGTCACACAGATAAATGGTGGCCCCGATTGTCTTAAAAGCCCCAATCTCACAATTACTGCTCTTTGCACAAAGCTCTCCATGCCATGGGCAGGACTTTCTGTATTCACATTCTCAAAGGCTTCATATTTCAATAACAGTCATCGAGTTTCCTCACTAGGAAGAACAACCCAAGCTCAGTTCCCTCTTCTGGCCACTAAATTAGAAGAACCAAGAGCTCAGGCTGACTGAAGCAGGCATTGCCCAGCTGGGCTTGTATTTGTGTATACACTTATTGCTTACTTATTTGCTTGCTTGCAAGGTTGATTCAGTCATGTCGATTCTTTGCGACTCTATGGACTATAGCTCCCTGGGCTCCTGTGTCCATGGGATTTTCCACACAAGAATACTGGAGTGGGTTGCCATGCCCTCCTCCAGGGGATCTCCCCAACCCAGGGATCAAACCCACATGTCTTATGTCTGCTGCATTGATACGTGGGTTCTTTACCACAAGCATCGGCTGGGAAGCCCATGTCATTTATCTTGCATCTAAAGCCAGTCTTAGCACAAATTTCAGTCTTTCTCTTTCAATTGGGGAGGAATGAGCAAGTAACCTAGATTTCTTTTTAAAAAGTCTTTTTAATGTTTCACCCTCCCTTGCCATTTCAACAAGTTTAGCCAAGAGATGCTAATGTGGTTATAAATGTTTATTATTCCAATGGTTTCACTAATTTTATTGGGAACAGAATAGCCTCTAGAGAATGACAGACATTGCAGCAAGACATAGTTAGGGAGATTGCTTACAAAGTGTTTTTTTTTTTTTTAAAGGTCAGGCTTACATTTATTCAATGATTTTCTGTGGGGTGGAAAAGAGGAACAAGGAAATATTACTAACTAGGTTACTTGGGTTTTGTTTTTATCAGACTGTTGTTCTGGTTGATTCTACCAATTGGGGGATATTTCAAATGGGTTTATATTTAGGAAGTGGGTTGCGATGGGGGTTTCTCAACCTTGGAACTAGTGACATTTGGGGTCAGATCATTCTTTGTTAAGGGGCTGCCCTGTGTTTGACAAAATGTTTAGCAGTATCCCTGGCCTCTATCTATTTGATGACAATAGCAGTGCCCACCTCGCATATTATAAGAACCAAAAATGTTTCCAGATATCACCACATGTGCCCCTGCTGGTTTGCCCCCTGTCAAGAACCACTGAATTGGGCAATTTTTGGACTCTCCCAGGCAGCTTTCACTTGTACATCATAAGAGCTCTAAGAGGAATTGGCTTATCTGGATATTTTTTGCTCAGTTCATGCTCCAAGGACATATGAAAAATTCTCAGTGATGATGCCAACCTCAGAGCATCACTACTCCTCCACCTATCTCCCCTTGTGATAACACAAATGCCCACTATTATTTGAGGAGGCATCAGTTAATCAAGGAAAACATCCCCTTCAAAGTGCTTTACGTTAAATTAACAGTCCTTTTTCTTTCAGCAGCAGACAAATTGCTGCTCTTGGTTACAAGATACGGGTATGTGTGTGGTTTTTAGCTTCTGCGTCTTTGCTGGTCTCTGAACTGGCCATTTCTGCCTCAGAAATGCAGCGTTTCCTATGTGGCTGTGGTCAGAATGCTTTGCAGTGCAGGAGTCGCTAATATCGGGTCATGCTACTTTTGCATTCCTCTGAAATTACAACATTCACAAAAAATCCCACCTCCCCTCTGCTTCTTGAATTTTTTTTTCCCTTCAAATGGAATCCATATGGGATGGTGTGTCCAAGTCAATGCCAGGACGATGGAATGCGGATTGGTGAGGCACGCCCCTAAGCCCAGTGAGAGCGTGGTAACTGATGGGGAGAAATCGTTCCATGTCCAGAGCTGAAACTTTGGGTTCAAGAGCTCTGGTATCAGAATTCCCCACTCAGTCTCACCTACCAGACAAACTCTGGTACTCTGATCCTCAGTTTTGTTATGCTTGAGATAGATACACATAAAAATATGAAAGAGGGGGTAGAATGTCTTGTTTGCTTTTGCATCAGACAGGGGCATTGCCAGCCAGCATACAGATCCAAAGGAACAGAGACATCCCAGCTACAAAATGTCATCGCTGTAAGCTCATGATGCTATTTTCTAATCATAGATCTCCTTGTGTAAGGTCTGTGTGCAAGAGTCTGGGGCCCAGCTTTCCGAAAGCAACTTCCTGGTTGGGGACAAAAATATTTCAGGCAGAGGTCTATTTCTAAATTCTCATCCTTTCTTTTCTCTCTGTTCCTTTTTTATTTTTCCCTTTCTCAGACTTTCACTCCACTTGTGACAAATCCACTTCTCTTACTTGAAACGCTAATATGCGTTTCTTTGGACCTCCTCCAATCACCCAGGCCTTGCACAGATGTGCTAAATAAATGCAAGCACAGAAAAAAGGTATTTTTAAAAAAGAAAAAGGTTTTATTGAGTGGGCCTGGTTTTTCCATATGATGTAACATAAAAACCTGAATGAACTTTTTGGTAAATCCAATATATTCTCCCCTGCCCCTCTTGCCACCCCATATAAGCTGTAACAACCCCAATCATCCCTGAGAAAGATGAAAATGCTATTTGGCAAAAAATAATAAGGTAACTTCAACCACTAGGAAATGTCTTCTAGTTCTACCACCTTCTATAATTAATAACTTTCAATCCAAATATCCTCCTTCAGGTTCAAAATTCAAGTGGCTTGTGACAACAGAGAGAAGAGAAGAGAGGGACAGAGGAGTTTTGAAAGTTTACGCTCTTCTGCCTCCACGAGTATAAATATTGACAGAGAACAAAAAGCCATAAAAGCACTTTATGATTAGATTTGATACTTCATTTTCTGTGGATGTTTCCTTCAGAATGCAGCTAATTGAATCTGTTTGAACATGTAATTGTTTGTTATTTGATTCTGTGGAACCTTTTTAAAAATCAGCACAAATTGAACCCAGAATGCAGAAGCAGGCTAAAACCCTTAGTGGAGCTACAGTGTAAGAGTGATGGGGGGGAGGGGTTTGGCGGGGGAGCGGAGGCGGGGGAAGAAAGAGAACAAACCATAATCAGAATCAATCAGTGAAAGTCTACAGTTCGTTGGAAGGTAACAAGTAAAGTGGAGCAGAATAGACGGAAGGGCCCTTGGGGCTGGTGTAACTGGAAACAGGGTGGTCAGAACAGGCCTCTTCGAGAGGTAACATATCTGAGCAAAGAAATGACGGAGGTGAGGGAGGGAGCACCATAGGGGCTGGGGAGAGGTGCCCTCTAGGCAGAGGGAACAGCTAGGGCAAAGGGTGGGAGACAGCTGGCATGGAGCCACAGCATGCATGGAGACCAGTGTGCCCAGTAAGAGAATAAGGGCAGCAGGAAGGGATGAGGCCAGGGGCCAACAGATCCTGTGGGACCTTAGGCCACTCGAAAGACTGGGCTTCTGCTCTTAAGGAAATAGGGAGCCAGTGCAGGTTTTCCATAACAATTTGTTTTTCCTTACTGAGGTGAAAGTCACAAAGGTGAAAGTCACAAAATGAAAGTGACCAATTCAATGGTACTTAAGACACTCAAAATGTTCTTGCCTAACCCTACCTCTATCTAGTTCCAGAATGCTTTCATTATCTCAAATGGAAACCTGCCCTCCCCATAACAAGTCATTCCGCACTTCATCCTCCTTTTCAGTCCCTGGCAACCATCAATCTGCATTATATCTCTAAGGATTTACCTCTTTTGGATGTTTCACATAAATAGAATCAATACACGGGTCTTTAGTGACTGGCTTCTTTCACCTGGCACGATGTTTTGGAGGTTCATGTATGTTGTAGTATATGTCAGAACTTCATCCTTTTTTATGGCTGCATAATATGACTGGTTCCAAATAGGAAAAGGAGTATGTCAAGGCTGTATATTGTCACCCTGCTTATTTAACTTCTATGCAGAGTACATCATGAGAAACGCTGGGCTGGAAGAAGCACAAGCTGGAATCAAAATTGCCAGGAGAAATATCAATAACCTCAGATATGCAGATGACACCACCCTTATGGCAGAAAGTGAAGAGGAACTCAAAAGCCTCTTGATGAAAGTGAAAGTGGAGAGTGAAAAAGTTGGCTTAAAGCTCAACATTCAGAAAACGAGGATCATGGCATCCGGTCCCATCACTTCATGGGAAATAGATGGGGAAACAGTGGAAACAGTGTCAGACTTTATTTTTTGGGGCTCCAAAATCACTACAGATGGTGACTGCAGCCATGAAATTAAAAGACATGTTAGCAAGGTGAAAAGACAGCCTTCAGAATGGGAGAAAATAATAGCAAATGAAGCAACCGACAAACAACTAATCTCAAAAATATACAAGCAACTCCTACAGCTCAACTCCAGAAAAATAAACGACCCAATCAAAAAATGGGCCAAAGAACTAAATAGACATTTCTCCAAAGAAGACATACAGATGGCTAACAAACACATGAAAAGATGCTCAACATCACTCATTATCAGAGAAATGCAAATCAAAACCACTATGAGGTACCATTTCACACCAGTCAGAATGGCTGCGATCCAAAAGTCTACAAATAATAAATGCTGGAGAGGGTGTGGAAAAAAGGGAACCCTCTTACACTGTTGGTGGGAATGCAAACTAGTACAGCCACTATGGAGAACAGTGTGGAGATTCCTTAAAAAACTGGAAATAGAACTGCCTTATGATCCAGCAATCCCACTGCTGGGCATACACACTGAGGAAACCAGAAGGGAAAGAGACACGTGTACCCCAATGTTCATCGCAGCACTGTTTATAATAGCCAAGACATGGAAGCAACCTAGATGTCCATCAACAGATGAATGGATAAGAAAGCTGTGGTACATATACACAATGGAGTATTACTCAGCCATTAAAAAGAATACATTTGAATCAGTTCTAATGAGGTGGATGAAACTGGAGCCTATTATACAGAGTGAAGTAAGCCAGAAGGAAAAACATAAATACAGTATACTAACGCATATATATGGAATTTAGAAAGATGGTAACAATAACTCTGTATACGAGACAGCAAAAGAGACACTGATGTATAGAACAGTCTTATGGACTCTGTGGGAGAGGGAGAGGGTGGGAAGATTTGGGAGAATGGCAATGAAACATGTAAAATATCATGTAGGAAACGAGTTGCCAGTCCAGGTTCGATGCACGATGCTGGATGCTTGGGGCTGGTGCACTGGGACGGCCCAGAGGGATGGTATGGGGAGGGAGGAGGGAGGAGGGTTCAGGATGGGGAACACATGTATACCTGTGGCGGATTCATTTTGATATTTGGCAAAACTAATACAATTATGTAAAGTTTAAAAATAAAATAAAATTAGAAAAAAAAAAAAAAAGACATGTACTCCTTGAAAGAAAAGTTATGACCAACCTAGATAGCATATTGAAAAGCAGAGACATTACTTTGCCAACAAAGGTCCATCTAGTCAAGGCTATGTGCTGGGGACCAGCCCCGGCTGATCCAGGATATTCGAAGCGGGGACAGCGTCGGCAACCTATTTATTTAAATATTTTATCAAAGATATAAAGAGTAATAGGATGAGGATAGCTCAGTAGGAAAATTCAGTGGAGAAAAGAGGCTGAGTAGCTTGGTTTATGCAGGAGACCAATAAAACTTCAAGACAAGAAGTTTGCACCACTTACGTAGGCCGCAGGCGTCCTTCCGTTCTCCCGAAGGAGAGGAGACACTGAGGCCTCCCTGGTCAGATCTTAGAAGCCCAGGCATAATTAGCAAGCATGGCGGGTTCCGCGCTCCAGATGGAGACTCAGCCAGAATTTGGGAGAGCGAGCGACATGGGGAGACCAAGTTTCGGTGAACAAGGCCCGCACTTTATTTTCCAAAATAGTTTTTTATACCTTAAGTTGTGCATAGAGGATAATGGGGGAAGGGGTGGAGTCATGCAAGGACAGCAGTTCCTGGTCCTAATCGAAGCCAGGCTTTCAAACTTATCATATGCAAAAGTTCAGGTGAATTACATCATCTTCTGGCTAGGAGGCCTGTTAACATTTTAAGAAACTTATCTTTCTCTAAATGTGATTATTCCAAAGTCAGGCACCAGCCTCCAGAAAGCATTGGACAAAGCTGCATTCCTATAGGGCAAAGGTGAGGTGGGCTCAATCAAGAAAAGAATTAACTCAAGGGTCCAAGGTTACAAACATTGAGCTACTACTTACATTTCTATACACCCATTATATCAATCAATACACTGCTAAGGACACAGTAGGTAAGGAGTATGGAGACTTAGCAGCAAACATTGGCCCAATGAGTGAAAAACCCTTCACCAATACAATTTCTAATCAATCTTTTAACTACTCAAAAGAATCTGTGTTCAGACAGTTTAGAACATCTCCTCCCTCTCACAGTTGGGAGGCTCTGAACAATCACATGTGGCCGGAAAAACCTATTCAGGCAGGCTAGAGGATTTCCAAAGGAGTTTGTAGGTTAAACACTGTCACACCCAGGAATTATTAACTGGAGCTGTAAGCTAACTCTTTTTTCAGAGAGAGGTAGTGGGGGACAGCCCCCCGTAAAGTCAGAGGTGTAGGTGAAAGCACAAAGCATATAGTAGGCAGACTCTGGTTTTGGGGGTAGATGCTCGAGAATTTCCAGGGAGACTCCTGAGGCTTGATCCCGCCTTTGCGTATGCCAAGCCTCCTTCCTCATGACCTTTGCCACGGGCGGAGCTTGCTCTCCGCATCTATGGTTTTTCCAGTGGTCATGTATGGATGTGAGAGTTGAACTGTGAAGAAAGCTGAGTGCCGAAGAATTGATGCTTTTGAACTGTGGTGTTGGAGAAAACTCTTGAGAGTCCCTTGGACTGTAAGGAGATCCAACCAGTCTATTCTAAAGGAGATCAACCCTGGGATTTCTTTGGAAGGACTGATGCTGAAGCTGAAACTCCAATACTTTGGCCACCTCATGTGAAGAGTTGACTCATTGGAAAAGACCTTGATGCTGGGAGGGATTGGGGGCAGGAGGAAAAGGGGATGACAGAGGATGAGATGGCTGGATGGCATCACTGACTCGATGGACGTGAGTCTGAGTGAACTCTGGGAGTTGGTGATGGACAGGGAGGCCTGGAGTGCTGTGATTCATGGGGTCGCAAAGAGTCAAAAACGACTGAGCGACTGAACTGAACTGAACTGACTGAATATTTCATTGTATGGGGAGACCACAATTTGTTTATCTCCACATCAGCCAATAGACAGTTGGGCCTTTTGGCTATTGTGAGTATGCTGCTATAAACACTGTAGGTTGTTAAGTAACAAAGGAACATGATCTCACTTGCATTTTATACAATACATGCAGTTCTATTTTGTGAGTGATCTGGTAGCCCAAATTTGTAAATCCAATTTTAAATGGCAAAAATAAACAAGTGAGATTCATTAGACCCATCCCTCTGCCATGTGCTACCACCCGCTTGGCTTCTTCAAATGCCATGTAATCCCTCCAGAACTATATTTTTTTGAACAATTTCCCTACCATTGGCAATTAAAGGCCAGTTGACTGTTAAATCCCAGAATCCGCTCATTATTCAAAGAATTCAGGTTTTCTAAAACTGACAGGGATTTTTAAGGAGAAGCAATGATGATGAAAAATGAACCTTTTTCTCCAACCAAAAGGGGAAACCACTCTTGCTTAAAAATAAAAATGAACCAAATGCATCGTGGTGTCTGGAAATGGATCTTGAAACAGAACAACAAAAAAAAAGACAGCCGGGGTGTCCCTGAGCTATTGAGGGCAAGGCAGCGCCTGACTCAGATGGAGAGTTTTCAACACTTGCATTCCCTTTTCCTCCTCCACCAAATAGTTCGAGTGCCTCCGACCTTCCAGACACTGCTAGGTGGCAGAGACCAAATAACAATGACACATTTTTCCTGTCGGTCACTAAGCAGCTGTGAAAACACCAGGGGGCCAAGATGCCAGCCCTTGGGGCCCCAGGAAGCTGAGCCCCAGGCATCAAGCCTCTTCCCCAGTTTAGAAGGAGCTTCCGCTCCCTGGCTCTCTATCCCGTTTTGAGTCACAGATACCGTTCTGATAGGAAAATGAGTTGTGCTCCGGTGACAGCCTCTCCCCACTGTCTGGGGTGGCTGGAAGGGCCGGGGGCAGGGGTGGGTGGCCTGGATGATCTCTGAAATCAAAGCCTAAATGGGAAGCTCTTCTCTTTTCCCGCAGGGAGTGCCACCCCCTCCCCGCCCCCAGATTCCTCCCGTGAAAGCTGCGAAGAAGCCGAGGCTGGAGCAGAATGACTCCGTGGCATTTACCGTGCCAGCAGCGCCCCTCCATCAGCTCCGGAGAAGCAGTGTGTGTCTGTGAGCTTCCTGGGGGCAAGAGGGATAGTGGGGGGCAGATAGTGAGAGTGCCACCCCCCCCAAGACCTTTAGCCAGGTGCAGTCACGGTGAAAGCATCCAGTCTTGAAGAGGAAAGAGCGTCCATCGACAAGATTTCCACACACCCTCTGAGGGGCAAAGTGACTCTCAGAGGAACAGGAAAATTAGCTGGGAGCTTGCTCCAGGAGTCCCTTCCTAATTTCCCCAACTTGGAAGGGGGAAGGGGCTGCTTAAGAAAGGCTTCTTTTCTAAAGATGGGTTGAAAGTTTGCAAAATACTGCTGTCTGGTGGTGGTTTAGTCGCTAAGGCGTGTCTGACCCTTGCGAACCAGTGGACTGTACTCCCCCACCCCCACCCACCACGCTCCTCTGTCCATAGGATTCTCCAGGTAAGAATACTGGAGTGGGTTGCCATTTCCTTCTCCAGGGAATCTTCCCGACCCAGGGATTGAACCAGGGTCTCTTGCATTGCAGGCAAGTTCTTTACCATCTAAGCCACCTGTCTGCACCATCCTATAATCTGGGGCCCCCCGTACCACCCCCAGGCCACTTGTTGGAGATAACGTGATGCTGAGAAGACCATATGCCTTGACTCCACTGACAAAGAATCTGGCTTTCTCATGCCTCCCGGCCTTGGCCCCAGCTATATCCTGCTCCTGGAACAGTGTCACCGACCCACACTCCATCCTGGCTTCCAGCAGCCCAGCCAGTGTTGGCTGGCAAGTCTCAACTTTTATATCAATTTCACAGGGGAATCTCCCCTGCTCCCTGCACCTACAAATGAACACACAAAACCTGCTGATTAGTTTAGGTGCCCATTTGGAGGCTCCAGCACTTGCCTTTCTCAGAAACTTGATCCCACTGTACTCTAGTATGATAGCTTCACCAGAGACAGAGTACCTGGCAAGAAGTGGGCAAGTATTCAATAAATGTGTCCTAAATAAATGGATGAATGAAGCTATAAACAATAAATATCCTAGTGGGCACAATATACATCCCCTTACAAAACACTGAGCTAGAGAGATGATAGACAGATAGAGCTAGATAGATCTCTGATCAGAGTTCATAACCCCCCTCTCAGAACAAGTATTTCAAGCTTTTATTTTAATAGCAGCCTCATACTATAAATGATACTATTACTTGAAATAAATGTTATGCTGCTAGCCTTGGAATTAATCACATTAATTATATATATAATAATAATATATAAAATAATAAAAATATTATCTCTCTCTCTCTCTCTCTCTCTCTATATATATATATAGGCCACCTGATGCGAAGAGCTGACTCATTTGAAAAGACCCTGATGCTGGGAAAGATTGAGGGCAGGAGGAGAAGGGGACGACAGAGGATGAGATGGTTGGATGGCATCACTGACTCAATGGACATGGGTTTGGGTGGATTCAGGGAGTTAATGATGGACAGGGAGGCCTGGCATGCTGTGGTTCATGGAGTCGCAAAGAGTCAGACACAACTGAGCGACTGAACAGAACTGAACTGAATCCTATAGAGAATATATACTGAATATCAAAATACAGGAACGTAAAGTTAAAAGAAGTCTTGCATGCTCATCTGGGCCAACTCCATTATTTTACACATTGGGAAAGTGAAAGCCAAAGAGGTTAAGTGACTTCCCCAAAGTCACAGAGCTGCTGGATAAGAAGTGGGAATGGAATCTAGATTTTTCAGATGCTAAATTCAGTACTTTTTCTACCATACAGCAAAGATGATTGGTTATGGACAAATCCTTTGAACAGAGCATGTCTATACTCGGGGCCTGCTTGTGTTTATAAAACCACACATACCCAGACATCCTAGAATGATTCCTTTTGCAGAAATCCTTTGCCAGTTTCAGAGCATGGGGTCCAGTGTGGTGACAGAGTTAAGAGTTAGCTCTGAGGTCAGATTACCTGGGTTCAAATTCTAGCTGTGTGACCTCTGACAAATCACTTAGCCTCTGCACTTATTTATCACCTGTAAAAAACATGAGTATATGGGGGCTTCCCAGGTGACTCAGTGGTAAAGAATCCACCTTCAATGCAGGAGATGTGGGTTTGATCCCTAGGTCGGAAAGATCCCCTGAAGGAGGGCATGGCAACCCACTCCAGTATTCTTGCCTGGGAAATCCCAAGGATAGAGGAGCCTGGCGGGCTACAGTCCATGGGGTCACAAAAAGTTGGACACAACTGAGCATGCACGCACGCATGCAAAATGGGCGTAATAGTTCTCATCTCAGAGGGTTGCTATGAAGATTAAACTGTTAACTACATGTAAAGGGATTCGGAGAGTGCCTGACTCATAATAAATGCTAGTAAATGTCAGCTTAAACCATCTTGGCTCAGAAAACTGCTCCCTGCACACATATGAGATCACTGCTAGTTCACCTGAGTTGAGGAGAGTACTTATGGGCAATGGTCACGAGAAGGCCTGGTGGGTGCTGATATTATCTTTCCTGATCTGGTAACCGGTTCCCTGGTCATGTACAGTGTGTAAAAATCTCTCAAGATGATCCCATGTGATCACCAAGAACTGATTTGACTCTGCCTGCAAGTTGACAAGGTGGCCTGCCATAGCCCTGTGGGTGTTGCCAGGAGACATGAGCCTCCTGAGTCAGAGACCAACGACTAGATTGCTCACAGCATAGCAGGCAGCATGAGCTTCGGTCCAGGCAGTTCCCCTTCTGGGTGAAGTGGAGGGTCAGTTGGATGCAGTGCATGTGGTGGGTTTGTGTCATAGTTGAAGAACCCACACTGTAGGGAACCCAAGTCTTTTAAAATAGGTGGTAAGCCCATCTGATCCTTGCCCTGGAGAGAAATGTTGTCTTTATTATATTGGACTGATCTTTGCTCTTGAGGGCAATCCTAACTCTGTATTCCCAGGCTGTTTGCTCTACAAACATCCTTGAGAAGAGACTTGAGAATAAACGAAGTCTGTGCCACTGGTTCCAAGACTAACAGAAAGGTGAGAGCCCCATGGAGAATAGTCCCTCACCAACAATATGGATACTATTCTAATGTCCTGGAGGAGCAAATCAAAACCACTCCAGTATTCTTGCCTGGAAAATTCCATGGACAGAGGGGCCTAACAGGCTACAGTCCATGGAACCTCAAAGAGTTGGACATGACTGAGGGACTAGGCACTTTCTGAGGTATGTCATACTGTGACAAAAAGGTTTTTTCAAGTGCTATCTGGAAAAAAAAAGATGTAGTTTTAAGGTCAAATACATTTGGGAAAATACAGAGTGAATGGTTCTCTTTACCATTGGACTTAACAGAATATTTCATATGCTAATGCGTATCTTCAAAAATGGAGACAACAAATTTGCAGTCATTTCTCATCATTCACTGCTTCTCAAAGCCTTCCTACACATACATACAAATCAGCCGAAGGTCTGGTTAAATGCAGATTCTGATTCCACATTTAGATCTGAGGTGGGGCCCAAGACTATCTCTGGCAGGCTGCCAGGAGCTGTGGGTGCTTCAACTTACCAAGCACCACACCTTGAGTCATAGGGGCTGAGAAACTGTCTTTTGCAGGAACTTCTCACAAGATTGGATTCCACCAAGCATTCTGTGAGAGTAGTCTCAACCCTAGCTACTGTGTCCAGTCTAACACAGGTGGAGGGAACCCACAGAAAATTCTTGAAAGCAACTTCTCAGTGATGCATAATTCTGGTCACTTGAAGCTGAATAAATGTAAAATTTTAAAATACTAGAATTCCTGCGAAGGCCTAAAATGACAAGTATTTCCTCCAGTGTAGGTAAAAATCATGAATGAGGGCCAAGTAGTAATGAAATGCTAATTTTGCCATAAACGATAACCTACAACACTAAAACCGATTGACTGTCATTTTGCAAAACAGATGAGTCCCAAGCTAATGAAAACCTGAACTGGCAGGGGCTAAACTGCTGGTGGAAGATTTCCTGAGCTTCAGATACAATGGGGAACTTGAACTGTCCTAGTCCTAACTGGGCATTCCCCATGGATGAGTGCCATGGACAGAAAGCTGTTTCCAGGCGGCTTCTACACAGCCCTGGGCAACAGGGCATCAGCAGTGGAGCAGAGATGACTCAGCTTTACCTCCTCACATGCTTCCCTTCCTTAAGAATCCAGTTTCAACCTTGGCTACGCATTAGAATCAATGGAGAGGGTTTGGAAATACTCTCGAATGACTGGGTTCTTGCAGACCAGTGGCCTAGGAATCCCCGGGGGCGGGGCCCACGCATCAGTAGCTGTAAAAATCCCCCCAGTGATTCTGATGGGAACTGTTACCCTTAAGACGGACCTCAGTGAAGGAAGTGAAAGCCATTTCAGAGTGTAGACAGAGCATAAATCAAGCAAGTACACCCAGTTTCCCCCTCCTGCACCTCTGACTCTGCTACTAAGAACCACCAGGTTTTGAGAAGACAGACCAACAAGAACAAGATTCATTTCCTTCTCAAATCACCACGTCTCGTCTCTCTAGAGCTCATGTTTGTCACCAGGGTTTGGTCTCATTTTTAGAGCATCTGAGCACAGAAAACTCCCTATGTTAGACTTTGAAGGATATTTGACTGGGGTGAAATTAATGATAGCTCATATTTATACCTTGAGGATGACATTATCTCCGTCATTATGAATGATAAAGGAATTCTGCAGGATCATACTGTTCAGTGAGGATGTCTGGGTTTGGATCACAGCTTCCTGTTTTTACTAGCTGTGTGACCCAGTTGGGTGAGTACCTTCACCCCAAGCATCCTAGTTTGTTCACACATAAATGGGGGACTTGGTAAAAGTTCATAGAGGTACAAGAAACATGAATAGAAGGAAATTCATGAAAAGGGCTGTTCACAGTGTCCAGGGCCTAGGAAGCCCTCCATAAATACCAGTTATTTTATAAGTTGATTCGATCTCATTCAAATTCGTGAACTGTAAACTGGTGCCAATCTGTGGACTATTTATTATCCTCCTCAATTAGATATGTAAATTGAGAGTAAATGTTGAGAAACTTTTATACTTATTTGGCAGAGAAATTATACATCTATTAAATCTAATAATGAAACTCTTAGGTTTGCATTTTGTGTGTCTTTTCATTGAATGTTTCTAACTCATTTTTGTTTCACTTTATACAAGTATTGCTCTAAGGACTGGTATTTTGTGTGTCTTTTGATTTACTTTTCCTAGTCATTCATTTTTACTTCTTCTAGTCATTCATTTTTACTTCATTTTATGAGAATGTTTTTCCAAAAATAGACTGGAGATTAAAACACTGGTTTTTCACAGAGAGTTTGAGCATAATTGGTTTAAAAATAAATGTATAAATACTGTGTCATAGAAATGAATGGAAAACTCACTGCATTTGTTTTCTATACTGTATAACAAACTATCACAACGTTAGTGGCTCAAAATAACATGCATTTACTAGCTCCTTGGGTCAGGAGCCTGTGTTCAGCTTGACTGGGCTCTTGGCTCAGAGTCTCCCCAGGGTGCAACAAAGGTGACAGCCAGCCTTCAGTCCAAGTTTGGCTACTTGAAGCTATAGGACTGGGGTCCCCATTTTCTTCCTAGTTGCCAGCCAGGGGCTGTTCTCAGCTCCTAGAGGCTGCCCAGAGTTCATTGCCACATGACCCTCTCCCAACATGGCAACTGACTTCTTCAAGACTGGCAAGGGAGAGACTCTTACTTCAGTCCCCTCATACAAGGTCTTATGTAATATAATCAAGAGTGTCACCCCCATATAGCCAGAAAAGATGAAAACCCTAATTTGAAAAGATACATGCACCCTTGTGTTCATAACAGCACTATTTACAACAGCCAAGACATGGAAACAACCTAAATGCCCATCGGCAGAGGAATGGACAAAGAAGAGGTGGTCCATATGTGTGATGGAATACTACTCAGCCTTAAAAAAGAACAGAGTACTGCCATTTGCTGCAACATAGATGGACCTAGAGATAATCACACTCGGTGAAGGAAGTCAGACAGAGAAAGACAAATGTCACATGATGTCACTAATAGGTAGAGTCTAAAAATAGTACGTGATGCTGCCCTCCTGTATCAAGCCATGGGGTCTAGGTCCTCTCCCTTCCATCTGGGGGGACGGTGAGGCTTAGCAAATCAAGTCATAAAAGGCAATACAGCCTCTGTCCAGTCCTCTCAAGACACTCACCATGAGAAAGCAGGAACCAGTCTGTGAGGCAGCCCAGCTGCCACATGGAAGGTTCAAGCGTAGAAGTTCTGGCTACAGCCACAGCTGTAGCCATCCATGTACCCGTGGATGCTAGCCTGCAACAGATGACGGTGAGTTGGCCAACAACTGTGGCCCTCGGCCTTCAAGACATCCCAGGAGACACCACATGGAGCAGAAACAAGCTGTCCCCACTGAGCCCTGTCCAAATTGCAAGTTCAAAACGAATGTTGTCACTGTCGTGAGCCAATAAGTTTGGGGTGATTTGCTGTGCATCAATAAAGAACTGGAACAGAAAATAAATAAAAATAGTACAAATAGACTTATTTTAAAAATGAAACAGAATCACAGACATAGAGAACAAATTTACGGTTACCAAAGGGGAAGGGGTAGGGCGAGGGATAAAATACAAGGTTGGGATTAACAGATACATGAAAAGTGAAAGTGTTAGCCACTTAGTGGTGTCCAACTCTTTGCAACCCCATGGACTGTACATACTGCTATATGTAAAATAGATAAACAGTAAAGATTTACTATACAGCATGGGAAGTATATTCAATATCTTATAAAAATGGAAAGTTGAAAATAATTGGAAATATTTCCAATGGAAAATATTTGAAAACTGGAATATAATTTTCAATTATATAATTGAAATAGAAAATAATTGAAAAAAGAATATAGATATATACATATATATGTATAACTGAATCACTTTGCTGTACACTTGAAACTAACACAATATTGCAAATCAATTATAGTTCAATTTTAAAAAAGAGAGTGCCATCCCATCAGTTTTGCCATATTCTACTGGATGGAAGCAGGTCACAGGTTTCCCTGCCACTTAAGGTGAGAAGATTAAATAAGAATGTAACTCACGAGGGGTTACCTGAGGGTATGTCCACCACAGCCATCTACAGATCACCATATTTTAATTGGTTGAGTCTTTCAATAGTGAACTACCAATCACTGTATATATCTGTGTGTGTGTGTGTGAGAGAGAGAGAGAGAGAGAGAGAGAGAGAGAGAGAGATTTGGCAGCAAGAAGCATACATCCATTTGCAAGGAATAGACTAAAAGAATCGGAGAGAAGTTGGATAATTTGATGCTCATGTAACATCAGGCATAAATAAGCCAATCTATGAATTAGTCCTGCCAAACTGCCATGTCACGATTTTCAAATACTACCTAAAAAAGAAATGTTACTTTTGAGTTCCACCTTCTATAATGCTGACACCTCCAAAAAAAAAAAAAAACAACTGGTGTGCTTTCTTCTGCAATTATTTTCTGATGAATATGGATTTCAACATAACTGCCCTTGAAATGAGGGACTTAAGAATGTGAAAGCTATTGACCATATTAATAGTGATTCCCAATAAAGATGTACTTATCCTCCAAAACTCCCTGAAATATAATCCTGGCAGTGGCACCCCACTCCAGTACTCTTGCCTGGAAAATCCCAAGGACAGAGGAGCCTGATAGGCTACAGTCCATGGGGTCACTAAGAGTCAGCCATGACTGAGCGACTTCACTTTCACTTTTCACTTTCATGCACTGGAGGAGGAAATGGCAACCCAGTCCAGTGTTCTTGCCTGGAGAATCCCAGGGACGGGGGAGCCTGGTGGGCTGCTGTCTACGGGGTCGCACAGAGTCAGACATGACTGAAGAGACTTAGCAGCAGCAGCAGCAGCTGAGGAAATTGCTTAATAAACCTCTTTTAGTCTCAGCTAATAGATTATGGGTTAGTTGAGGGGGACTTTTTAAAAAAGCCCAGTTCCCTACCTGAATCGACTTCAGAACTTCCCCAAGGGCCTGGCCTGCTATTTATTCACAGCAGGATGGATTTGCTCATGGAATCATCTTCCTTCAGGAGAAGCCCCAGGCTGGCAGAACAACATGGGGAGAGCCTGTTTGTACACATAGGAAAGATACCTCATAATTTCAAGAACTTTGGGGATGTGCTCATGTATATTAAATACACAGTAAGTGGAGGAGAAACATGACCCTCCAAAGGGGAGTGAGCCATCAATAATGGAGCACAGCTAAAAACATTGGATGGATAGTCATGCAACATAAGTCATTGGGTCAATAACACTGCCTTCTGAATTTTAAAGATGTTTAATGGAGGGAGAGGATATGGTCCAGGAGTGGAGGGCCTGAAGTGGAAATCGGTAGAGATTATTTTAGGGGGAGTCCATTTGTGCCCAAATAACATTGATTGGAAGAATGCTAACTCAGCCTTCAGCAGAGAGAAGATTAATCTATTTATAGAATAGCTATGCATTGCCAATGCTTGGTTTCCACACATTACCCCAAAACCACTGGCCTTATTCAAAAGCCATTTGGTAGAAGGGAACCAAAGTCTCTCAAAGTGGTTTAAGAGTAAGTGAAGAATTTATTAGAAACAAATGTTCAAGTATTTCCTGGAACACAGAGGGATGCACACAAAAGTTAGAACTAGAATAGCAGCAGAATCCGGGGAGATTCCCTCTGTCCTTTTCCTTTCCTCTCTCTGTTCCTGTTCCTTCCTTCTTTGTCCCTATAGCTAATTTTCTCTTTCTGCTTGTACAGTGCCCAAATGTGGCCATCCCAGTCACAAACACTGACAAGAATCACTTGGTCCCCATTCGACCTTCCTGGGTGGGAGTCTGATTGGCCCAGATGATAATACCTCCCCCTCCCTACAGTCAAATAGTGTGCAATTCTTCAACACTGTCACAGCACTTTGATAAAATTATAAACTTCATGTTCTACAGTGTGAAGTGAAAAGTGCTAAAAAAAAAAAAAAACCCATTGTATTTACTGCATGGGTGTGACTCTTCTAGAACTGCTTTGAAGAAAGATACTAAGAAAATATTCTAAGATACAATGGGGTGTTTCAGTTATAGCTTGCTGCCTAATAAAAAACTGCAAAATTTAGTGTCATAAAACAATGATTATTTATTATTTCTCATGATTCTGTGGGTAGACTGGTCTTAGCTGGGTGCTTTTCTGCTCTATGAGACATTAGCTGAGGTCACAAATTCAACTGCACTGAACTGCTGGCTGGGCTAGGCTGGAAGGTCCAAGAAGGCTTTCCTCACCTGTCAGACACCTTGGCTCTCCTCCGGGTGGCTTCTCCATATCATTAGCTTGGGCTTCCTCACAGCATGGAGTCTCTACATAGTCTCTTTCATGGCAGCTGGTTTCCAGAGGGAAAATGACAGTTGATAGGCCTCTTCAACTCTGGGCACAGCAGCACCTCTTGCCCCAGGGAAGTCCAGTCTCCATTCGAGTTGCGAGGGGGAGTCACGGCAGGAGAATCGGGCCTCAAGATGCATTGAAGGGGGAATCTCGAGTTGCGAGTCCCTTCTGGTGGTCAAAGCAATTCAGGACATCAGCCCAGGTTTCAGGGGGAGAGACCCCCAACTCTTGACAGATGAAGAGCATGTGCATCCATGGAGAGAAGGAACTCAGGGCAGATAACTCAGGAGCCCACCAGAGAGGGATCAGCATCTTAGTGCTTGGAATTATAAGGAAGGGGATATTATTTCTTCTTCTTTCTGTTTTTCTGTACTTTTAAATTCTCCAACGAGCACTGTGTTAATAATAATACTATCAGTAGTAGTTTTTCTGATGAGCTTAAGTTCGTAATAATAATTTATTAAGTGATGCCACAGTGAATGTCTGGAATTAATAGATCAAGGGGAAGATGTTTCCATGCATTTGAAAACATGACCCTTGCTGGGAAACAATGTCTACAAGAAATTCTTGGCTTTGCCTCTCTCCAGTAATAAAATCTAGCCATAATGGCAGCTGAAGCACAAGAGGAAAAATAATATTTCTTGCTGTCAACTAAAAATAAATGCCTGTCTTAACTACTGATTCCTAGTCATGTAGCTTCTCTTGTGTTTGTCTGAGGAGTACGGCCTGCACCCTTGAGAATAAATAGACTGACCCTGCCAGTGGCCGTGAGCATCTTTTATATAAGACCTTCTCTGATACAACCAATCTGACAGCCACTCTGGGGCCAGGAGGCTCTCGAATGTGATGTCTGCTGGCTGCTGCTCGGGAGAAGCACTTTCATCTTCTCTAAAATGCCTGCGTACTCATTCTTGCTGTCAGCCTGCCTCAGTACTACCGAACATTCTGGAACGCAACATCAGATGAGCTCCGTTCACCCAGGTGATTTCTATACACAGGCGACGTAGTGCCCTCTCTCACCTTCCCGGCTTTGTCTTCCACCAGCCCCCTTTCCACGGGCCCTCTGACCACATCTATCACCTCGCTCTTTCTCTAGGAGATGTCCAGGCCAGGCTCCGACTATTTCAAATGACAGGACTTGCCTCCGGTCCTGGTCCAGTCCCCCGCCTCCAGGAACTTTCCGTTGATCTTCAGGTCAAGATTTTCTCCTCCATCTCCATGTTCCCCAGAGCACTCTGCTCTGCAGTTCTGCCCTCAGTGCTGGAAATGGGAAGAGGAGGAAATTCTAGATCCCTGCTCTTGGAGAGTAAGTGCTTAGTCCAGGGTAGAGAGATGTGACGTCATGTGGGGGGGGGGGTGGCGGCCATCATGGAGCTCTATCTGGGGAGCTATGAGCCCAGAAAGTGGGGCACTTAGTCCAGCCCAGGCGCCCGGGAAGTGGCCTGAAGGGAAAGAACATATTGCATAGGGGGCGCAGTGAGCCCTTTGCAGAGGCAGGAAAGCCCCTGGATTGGTTTTATGAGACCGGATTCCCCCACCACGGGCGGCTCCAGGCTAGAAGAGGATGTGTCACTGGTCGCCTCTGCGGTGGGAAGGCCCTCTGGACCGCAGAGGCTCATCTGTGTGACATTCATCCCAGCCCCGGGCTCATGCAGAAAGGGGGTGACCTACACTCCCAACTCTACCAAGGGGGAGCCCCAGGGATTGCAAACAGCCAAGATACCATGCCTTTTTCTCTCTCCTTCTCTTTCAAGTGGACAGTGGAGTTTCCCAGAAATGAACGTGGACAGACTGAACGCAGAGTGGATGATGAGCAAATCCAGGTGTCTACTGAGATGTCATTTACCAAACAGATCTAATGTACAACCTGGCCACTCTTCTCGTGACACATTTCTGTGTTTAGGAACATAGAGCTGGGTTTTTCCCCAAATAAAAACAGATCACATTTAACAGGCAAGGAGCTTATTGTTATATTGACATACATTAATATTTTAAATTTTCTTGGGTTTAATTTCTACTGCGGTCAATTTGGAGAGATTTGGCCCACATAAAGGAAGTTTCTTTGAGGTCCTTGATAAATTCTAAGAGTACGAAGTGGGGCTGAGACCAAAACTTGGGGAATTGTAGGTATGGTCCGCCCTGGAGCCAGATTCTTTGGCTCCAATCCTTGCTCCTCTAATGACTAAGCTCTGTGACCTTGGATTAGATTCTGAACTTCTCTGTGCCCATTTCCTCCATCTATACAGTTGAAATAACAGTAATAATGCCACTGCAAGGATTAAAGCGTTAATCAGGGAAAGCGCTTCTGAAAGGTGCCTGATGCCTGGTTAGTGTTCAGAAAGCATTAGAAAACATTAGGGCTTCTCAGGTGGCACTAGTAGTAAAGAACCCACCTGCCAATGCAGGAGACATAAGAGACATGGGTTCAGTCCCTGGGTTGGGAAGATCCCTTGGAGGAGGGCATGGCAACCCATTCTAGCATTCTTGCCTGGAGAATTTCATGGACAGAGGAGACTGTCAGGCTCCAGTTCATGGGGTTGCAAAGAGTTGGACACGACGGAAGTGATTTAGCAAGAAAACATTAACCTACACTCACAGAAGCACTCTTGGGCTCTGGGTGCTGCGCTAGCCTCTAGTGACATAGAGATGACAAATTCAGGATCAGCATCCTCAAGGGACCCACAGCAGGCAGAAAGAGCCCAGTGAAACAGATCATGTGTATGTGGACTTGGCCAGGACCTTCATGAAAAGAATTTAAACATCTTGCTCCAGCGAGATGCTGCTGAGACAAACCCATCATTGAGTCTGGAACGTTCTGAACTGACATATTTTTCAAGAATGTTTATAAAGCTGAGATTTCATAAAAGAAGGGCTGCTTGGGAGTCTGGTTACTGGAGACACTCCTTCACTGACTTGCCTTAGCAACTTGTTTAATAAACAGCAAACATCTGGTGTGTTCTCAACACTCTGCTCAGAACAGAGGGACATCAAGATGGTTCATATACACCTCTTGCCTTGCAGGGACTTCCAGAACTGAGAGGAACACAACCTGACTGTTATGATGCACCACGGAAAGTACATGAAAAGAGGCAGTGGAGACACCTGACCTCTCTGACCTCGGTCCTTCACCTATCGGATGAGTATAGCACTGCATAACCGAAGATTCTTCCTGATGTAAAACCCCAGTCCGCCATTCACCTGTTATCCATCCTCTCGGAAACCATGTTTCAAGTTTGAGGGCCATGTGTCATCATCATTAAGCTTGGGGGAACTGTGTTATGTGAGCAATAATATTCCCAGCTTATCAGTGGAGCCACTAGGACCTGGGCAGTTTTGTATGTTGCCATGGTGACTCCACGTGTTTCTTCCTTTGTCTATTTCCCCCCTTGTATTTTTATGTGACAAAAATCACAGAGAGGCACTACTCCATCTAACATGATGTTATTGCCTTCCTTATTTAGTTCATTTCCTCGGATAACCACAAACACTAAGTTTTTTTCTCTTAACATAACTTAAAATATAAAGGTTAGACAATCAGGCATAAGACTATTCGATTTTAGAATTTGGATTTTACATCCTGTAGCTTACAATGGCACTATTGGAAATGTCTCAACTTGGCTAATATTCACAGGACACAAGAACTTGATTTTACTTCTGCCCTGGATGCAGAAAAACACCCAAGCTATCACTTATACTTGTATAGAGAACACTGATTCTAGTCACTTGAGTATTGAATTTCCAGCTTAAATGTCTGTACACTTGCAGGAAGCATTTTGCTAATGTAATGTTTTGGTACATAGCCAAGGCTAAAAGAAATTTAGGACAATCAAATGGAAGAGAGACTCAGTACAGGATTTTAGGCTTCCATTTTTTTTAATGAAACAAAATCTATAAATTTGGAGAGACCTGATGGGACCTAGTCTTAGCCACTAGATCATTACTGACTCGATTCCATGACCTGTGCAAGGCTTTTGACCTTTTTAAAATTTCTATTTCTCCATCACTAGGTAGTCAACTATTTCTGCTTTATTGACTATGCAAAAGCCTTTGCCTGTGTGGATCACAATAAACTGTGGAAAATTCTGGAAGAGATGGGAATACCAGACCACCTGACCTGCCTCTTGAGAAATCTGTATGCAGGTCAGGAAGCAACAGTTAGAACTGGACATGAAACAACAGACTGGTTCTAAATAGGAAAAGGAGTACGTCAAGGCTGTATATTGTCACCCTGCTTATTTAACTTATATGCAGAGTACATCATGAGAAATGCTGGACTGGAAGAAACAGAAGCTGGAATCAAGATTGCCGGGAGAAATATCAATAACCTCAGATATGCAGATGACACCACCCTTATGGCAGAAAGTGAAGAGGAACTAAAAAGCCTCTTGATGAAAGTGAAAGTGGAGAGTGAAAAAGTTGGCTTAAAGCTCAACATTCAGAAAATGAAGATCATGGCATCTGGTCCCATCACTTCATGGGAAATAGATGGGGAAACAGTGGAAACAGTGTCAGACTTTATATTTGGGGGCTCCAAAATCACTGCAGATGGTGACTGCAGCCATGAAATTAAAAGATGCTTACTCCATGGAAGGAAAGTTATGACCAACCTAGATAGCATATTCAAAAGCAGAGACATTACTTTGCCAACAAAGGTCCATGTAGTCAAGGCTATGGTTTTTCCTGTGGTCATGTATGGATGTGAGAGTTGGACTGTGAAGAAGGTTGAGTGCCAAAGAATTGATGCTTTTGAACTGTGGTGTTGGAGAAGACTCTTGAGAGTCCCTTGGACTGCAAGGAGATCCAACCACTCCATTCTGGGATTTCTTTGGAAGGAATGATGCTAAAGCTGAAACTCCAGTACTTTGGCCACCTCATGTGAAGAGTTGACTCATTGGAAAAGACCCTGATGCTGGGAGGGATTGAGGGCAGGAGGAGAAGGGGACGACAGAGGATGAGATGGCTGGATGGCATCACTGACTCGATGGACGTGAGTCTGAGTGAACTCTGGGAGTTGGTGATGGACAGGGAGGCCTGGCGTGCTGCGATTCATGGGGTCACAAAGAGTCGGACACTACTGAGCGACTGAAATGAACTGAACTGAAGTAGTCAACATTGCACTTGATCACCAATGGCCTACTCTTTTTTAAGTAGTAGAAGATTCTCAGGATAAAGTCTTCAAGTTGGGAGTACTTAGTTTTTGCAAGTATCATTGGATTCCCACCTAATATATATAAGAATTGTGGAATGATGAGCTTCACTTTACCAAATTTCTTGAATTCTAAGGTCTGTCAATTTCACCTCTTGCCAAAGTGACTGCTTATTCCCCTTGTTCTCACAAATTGCTTTTAATCAGCAGTCCGCCATGTGCAAGGGCCTGAGCAGTCTGACAATCCATCTTCTTGGAATTATGCATAAAACAATAGCAACGAGGCCTGAGTCACAGCCAAGACCCAGTCAGCTTAGAGGATACACAGGCTATTTTACTATAATGAGTGGAATCTTGGGGTCAGAGAGCGTCCACAAGTAGATAAACAAAATGACCAGCCTTACCACGTCTCTATCAGTAAATCATTGGTGTCATTCTGTCCATCTTTTCTGACTCAAGAGCATGGTTTCATGCAGTCAGACTCACAAGACTGTCTCTATCAGCTCAGGCTAGCAGAACTTTTCAACTTTTCCTTGGATGACTCGTTTACAAGATACAAACTCTGAACTTTAGCTAACAACTGCTTTCTTCCCGCCTCACCACAAAGCTCATGTCAAGAGCCTACCTTCCTTCCTAGGAAAGCAAACTTGACACCAATGCAGGATACATACTTAGGAAGGGAGCTTCCTGGCTGGATAAGAAGACTGAAAATAAGGATGCTGAGGAATTTGCTAGCAGGGAGGTAGGTGGACAGACCCACGGTTCCCAAACATCAATGTGTGCCAGAATCCCTTGAGGTGTTTGGTAAAAATACAGTTTCCTGAACCCTACTCAGAAATTCAGATTCGGAAGATCTGGGGTACAGTCAGGAAATGGCAACTTAAAGTCACACTCCAGGGGGTTTCTGATGGGAGAGGGCTGAGGACACCTGTGGGAATGGAGGTTAATGTGGTAAAACTGATTACAGAGTACACAGAGCAAGCAACAAAATCAGAGAGTGCATGGGTCAGGCTTTGGAAGGGGACAAGAAGCCCTTGTTCTGACTGGAGAGGTATTTGTACAAAAGCCAGGATAATTTCCTTGCTGAAAAGAAAAACGTCAAAGGCAGAATAAAAAGCACATAAATATGGCATATTTGAATGTCTTGTAATCTCATGTAACAAGAAAATTCTGGCAACAAAGATAGCTACTAGATTCACTCCCAGATTTGAAATGACACCAAAAAGGGTCTGCATGCCATCTGAGAGACAGCGTTTAAAACACACACACACAAGTATCTCAAAGGAACAGAGTTTTTGCGAGTCTTTAATACATGAATGGCACAAAAAGATAAACCTGAATGGAGAGTTTGATCCCTTTGATATGGGACACGTGAAATTTAACACAGTTACTTTGAGTCAGCAGATTCTTAGCTCAAAAATCATTCTGAAACAGTATATGTCCCTTTGGGGACCCCTTACCCATCTCCCAGCATCTCTGACCTCCATCTTATAAATCTCAGTCCCTCTAGGACCCACCCAGCTTCCACCTCAGGAGCAGAGCCTCCATCACAGATGTCCCCTTATTCCTCCTACCTTCACCTCAGCCAAGTTCTCATCCCCTGAGAACCACTCAATTGGAGAGCTGTCAGGCAAAGGGAATTTAATAAACATCCCTCCACACCATGCACTAACCCTCTCCAAAATGGGAAAAGCAAGAAATTTGTTAACCCAAAGAAATGGCCCTTAATGATCACTACATTTGAATGAAGGAGGCCTTTTCTCCCAGACTCTCAGACTGTCGGCCTAGATGACATTTGCGCTGTCTGGCCAGAAAAGGCTAGTTCAAGCTAAAAGTCACCATCACTTATTGCTACTCTGCACCAGGCATAATTCTAAACCCTTTAGTGGACTAACTCATGTAATCCTCACAACAGTTCTAAGAGATGAGCACTGTTATTGTCCTGGATTTACAGATGAGGAGGAGGAGGTATAGCAGGGTTCAGTGGCCTGCCTTACTAAGGTTAGCATGCCTCCAAAAGGGTAGAATTGCATCTCTTAGCCCCACCTTCTACTGTCATCAAAATTGGAAGTAGCCCTGGACTCTACTAAATCAGCTGTGGCTGCATTCTTTTCCTGTGTCAGTGAGAATTATGGATTCCCAGTTTCTCTAGACAGCACTGATTATTTCCCTGAAATATAAAAAGAGTGTGTGTGTGTGAGTCACTCAGTCATGTCTGATTCTTTGCGACCCCATGGACTGTAGCCTGCCAGGCTCCTCTGTCCATGGCATTCTCCAGGCAATACCGGAGTGGGAAATATAAAAAGAATCCCTTTGATATTCTACCACCCATCTGCCCAACCTCATTTCTACCACCCGCCCCCACACCGTCATCCCCAAAAGACTCCTGGATTGCTCCTGTTCTGTCTGGGTCACCCCAGTTCTTAGCCTCAAAGTAAAGGTTCTGGAAACTGCTCTGCCCAGTCTCAAGCGAAGCTCCAGTTATGTTTCTCAGGCTTAAAAGAAAATCTCGGGCCTAATGGTAATTATGCATTATTAACTGGATCCCTCTTGGTATCTTCAGCCAAGCTCAGCCTTCCCTCCCTCTTTCTCACTGAGCATGGCCATGCCCAGGAGGCTTTACTAAGGGAAACCCATTTCTAAGCATCAGGCCAGAAGGCAGCAGGATGGAGACGCAGCAACACTGATGAACATGGCCTATGTGAGGAGCCTGCTAGCCACCAGGAGGACAGAAGGCTTCCACGAGTCATGGACTTCCAGTCTTCAATTTGGCTAAAGCTGGTCCAGATGACCAAGGAATGAACAATCATGGTAGACGGATGCCAGCAAGGCTGGTTAAGGAGCTCAGTGCAATCATTCAAGACTTAGTCTGAGCCTAGAGGGATGAGCCTAGATGGCGTGAGAGGTAGGAGGGAGGCTCAGGAGGGAGGGGACATATACATACCTATGACTGATCCATGTTTATATATGGCAGAAACCAACACAATAGTGTAATTATCCTTCAATTAAAAATAAATCCTTCTAACAATTAACTCACGGGGCCTCAATGAACTCATTTACCTCCAAGCTACTCCAACAATATCAATTACGATTCTCATTTTCAGATAAAGTCAATAAAAGAAGGAATACTACTCTGTGATGGTGCTCTGAGTCCCCTTCTCTGTCAGCCCCCACTTCTGTTCACGTAATTTTTAAAATTCAAGGAAGCGTACACTTGTAGAAGAAATCAGAAATCATCTGGTCCAACATTTGCCCTTTCAGAAGAGACCCAGGGAGCTTTTCTACTTTCCAAAAAAACATACAGCTGGTTGCATGTAAGTTCTTACAGAATTCACTAAAATATTTACATTCCATTTCAGCTTTTCTCACAAAACAAATGAGCATAGAAGACAAGTGAAAATATGAGATATTGGAAATAATTTGCTACTTGCACATTTCCAGAGTACTAAACGTGAAAAATAATACAGATATGTTTTTTTTTTTTTTTTCCCACTGAAAATGCAGAGCCTTATTTCCATTGGGGGCAATGGGCAATGTATGCATAAGGACCCCAGGTTGGGCAGGAGGAACCCCTCTGGCTGGATGAATGATTTGAGCTGATGAGCAGTGGTTTGAGAGGCAGGAAAAGGTGGGATCAAGAAGGGTCCCGAAATCTAGAGACAAAAGCCTAGTCTTCATTGCAATGACTAAAATGGAGCTCTTGAATGTTGCTGAGGAAGGAAGTGGGAATGGTGGTTAGTGTTTAGATAGGGAGAGGATTAAAAAAAAAAAGTATGTCACACAAAGTAAACACAGGGAGGTATTATTCCTACTACATAGAGGCTAGTTAATTAAATGTCTCCCTCCATGGAACCTACATCCAGAAAACCACAAGCACTAGGTGATGATGAAGCATTATCACTATTGCTGGGAATCATTAAAAGTAATAACATATGCCAAGGGATGGAGAGTAAACGTTATAAGGAGCTGACCTGCTGCTTTTAAGGAGGCACCAGTAAAGAGAATCATAAATCCTTATAATTCTATTCCAGAAACAGAAGTAGAGAACTCACAGTGGTAACTAGTCCTCATTTCTTATTTTTCTGGCTATGGATCATTGAACTCTCATTTTATCAACAGTTCTCCATTGTGTGGCTCTTAGTAGATTTCTCAAGGGGAAAGGCAAAGGGTGTCAGATAACTCCCTCTCCCAAGTCTTCTGAGACTGGCACTTGAGCACATGACCTAGGCTCAGCCAATCAGAAAGTCCCAGTTAGGTCTTCAGGGAGGCAGGCATTAGATTATTCTTGAGGGTAGCAGTGAAGTCAGGAGCCTAAAGGTGCCGGGAGGTCTAGGTATACTAGGTGTCAGCAGTAAGGCCCTAACGCGAATACAGCTTGCCCTTGGTCTTGGCCATCAGGCTCACTGTTAGTGGTTGTTTATTTTCTGTACCTGATCTCTCATTTTCTGGTCATTATAATGAACGACCCATGTCCTTCTAATCAATTCCTTTTTTCTTGAGTTATCCAGCAAGGAGAACAAACCGGTCAATCCTAAAGGAAATCAACCCTGAACGTTCACTGGAAGGATGGATGCTGAAGCTGAAGCTCCAGTACGTTGGCCACCTTATTCGAAGAACTGACTCATTGGGAAAGACCCTGATGCTGGGAAAGATTGAAGGCAAAAGGAGAAGAGGGTGGCAGAGGATGAGATGATTAGATGCCATCACCGATTCAATGGACATTGAGTTTGAGCAAACTCTGAGAGAGAGTGAAAGACAGGGAAGCCTGGCATGCTGCAGTCCATGGGGTCACAAAAAGTCAGACACAACTTAGCGACCGAACAACATCAATCCAGAGTTGGATGTGATATTTTATAGATGACACTTCTGATGTCCTGTGTCATTGCAGGAAGACCATCCAATGGACATTTATTTTTTTTTTTCCAATGGACATTTAGAATGGCTTGAATCCTGAGGAATAAATAATTCAGGGCAAAGGCTTGCCTGAGTATTTGTAATACTAGTCACAAGACATTATTCTAACATGCCAAATAAGCACATTCATGATAGGTTTCCAAATAGCGATCTTTAGCATTTATCTTTTCTCTACATTCCTGAAATCATCAAGCCCCATCTTTACAGTCAAAGTTCAGTGTGTCTGTGAAGAGCTTCCCATAATTTAAAATGGGGATAAAGTCAGGTAGAATCATAGCACTCAGTTTGCCGCCAAGTGCTAGAAATACAGAATGTCACACACAAGGGCAGAGGCTGTATTCTAAACTATTCCAGTGACACGTCCGCTCACAAAAGTGCCTTATCTTCCTATATATTTGCATTGGCTTTCATGCCAACATGAAAAATGCAACAGATCACTAGATTTTAAAATATACCCCAGTTAATCCAGTTTTTTTTTAATCTCTAAGCATTTGCACAACTAAATAATGACATCAAAATACCACATTTATATTAGCAAAGGACAAAACAGCTAGAATCAATGTAAATAGCCACTGGGAGGGAACTAATGAAAAAATGCTACCTCCATATGATGAAATACTGTACAACCATGAAATAAAGCAAATACACGTGTAATTATAACATGAGAACCCCCAAGGCTTGTCATTAGATTAAATAAAAGTGCAGATTTGCAGTGTGATCCTATTTATTTGAAAACAAAGAAATGTCAGTTGGTATGTTTCCATTCACAAGGCGGTCAAAGAGAAAACCAGCTGATTTCAATCCACTGATGTCATTTATAGATAATAGATGCTGGGAGGGATTGGGGTCAGAAGTAGAAGGGGATGACAGAGGATGAGATGGCTGGATGGCATCACCAACTCAATGGACATGAGTTTGAGTGAACTCCGGGAGTTGGTGACGGACAGGGAGGCCTGGCGTGCTGCGATTCATGGGGTCTCAAAGAGTCAGACACAACTGAGCGACTGAACTGAACTGAACTGAGAGTAAAAAAAAAAAAAAACAACCTGAACACTTATCTAAGGTGTTGTTAATATCCCTCTAAGGAATGGGACTAAGAGAGGGTGAACTGTCATTTCTTCATTCTAAATCCATATTATTTTTAGAAATAAATTTAAAAAAAGATCCCAAATGCCATGATTGTACTAAATAGAAAACACTGATTTGAAGCTGTGGACTCTTCAGGAAATTCTTTCAAATGAGTAGTTATTACTCATAACTAGTGTGCTGAATGGATTATGCTTATTTAGAGCAATACTGATTTGAAGTACACTGTAATTCTGATTTTATGGGACTAAGCTAAAAACTCCTGGTTTTTATGATGTTTTAAGATTATCCCATACCAAAGGGAAAAGGTGGGAAGAGGAATTAGGAATTTGGGATTAATAGAGACACACTATTATATATAAAATAGATAACCAACAAGGATCTACTGTATAGTGCCGGGAACTCTACTCAATAGTCTGTAATAATCTACATGGGAAATGAATCTGAAAAGGGTGGATATGTGTATATGTATAACTGAATCACTTTGCTGTACACCTGAAACTAATGCAACATTATAAATCAACTCTAATATAAAAATTTTTTTAATTATCCCAGTAATTGCTATGGTGAATGCTAATGGCCAAAGATTCTCTCTGTGTCCCAGGTCCTTTTGTGTTCATGCACTCATATAGATTCAAAGTTCAAGTGTGTTGATGAATTCTGACTCACTTGAAATTTGAACAGAAAACACTGGTGATTCAGAGTTCAATAGCAAACACTGATTAAGTCTAAATGATTAATAATTAAGTATTTTAAATCATAAAGAGGACAGCAATGTCTATGAATAAAACACTGTAAAAAAAAAAAAAAGAACATTTCTGGGATGGCCTTAGGTAAATACAGAAAAATCTTCTTAACTAGAATGTTACTGGAGGCCAACTGTAGTTGATGGCTACTTAGCAAGGAATGAGGAGTATGATCACATAACTGTGGCAATCACTCCATTTTAGCACAATGACTTCAGATAACACAACCCCTTCATTGCAATATGGGGGCTGCATGCCTTTACTTAAATCAAGATGCCTACAGTGCTCTGTTCTCCCCCTAAGGCCATCTTTGTGACATCACAGATCCTGGGTATTGTTTCTGAAGTGCATGGATCTTGATCATAAACCTAGACTAGGCCCAAGAACCTAGACTAGGCTCATAAACTTAGACAGATCATAAGCCTAGACTAGGCCCAAGAAGACATTCCTCTCATAGGAGACTAAAGAATGAGAAATTACAAAATGCCATGTCACCTAGGAAAAGTCATCATGGTTTGAGGCAGTGGTGCTTCAAATACTCTATGGCTATTTGTCCATGTCTATGGATATTTGTTCATGCCTCCTGTATTTAAATTCAAACCATGTGGTCACCATATCCAAAATGGTTCCCAAGGGAAACCTTCAAGGCACTGGATCCAGGCTCAAAGTCCCTACTTCACAAAGAGACTCCAGAAACTCTGACCCTCTTCAAGAGTCTGATTTTCAATAGTGGTGGCCAGACGGCAAACCGTTCAAGTCCATCATGGTCCCATGGATCGGAACCAAAGTTCAGGACATTGGGACAATTTCAAAGTTTCTTTAGCAGTCTGATTTCACATAAAGTCATCCTGGGAGCCCCCTCCTGTCAGTGAGTCTTCCAATCCTTCCATGGCTGCCCTACCTACATTCTGTGCCAAGAGATGTTATCAAAATGTACCATGTCCCTCTGAGTTGGTACAGCAGTCTCACTCTGGGGGGGTGGGGGGGGACTGTCCCTCTTGGACATTACTTGGAAGAATTCTCAACCATGACAAAGCTGAAGTGGTGAGTGAACGTAGCAATGACATGCTAGGTAGTCTGGGAGCATGGCTTTGGCCTTGGCACCTGCATTACAGGGCCCATATGAGCCCAGTGCCATAATTTTAAAATAGCGTGGGGAATGTGTGGGTATGAGCAGGGAGAGGATGGTGGGAGAAAGAGATTACAGCTCTAGGAAGAGGCACCTTTTCCTGTTCAAATGGGATGACTAGGAGGAATTGTGAGGCCAAGATACGTAAATATTGATTGAAAAAAATCAGTACAAATAGCTTTCCTTTTTCAAAACTATTGTTCCACCACCTTTGTGTATAGCCAATTGCAAGCTCAAAGAAACCCCTAGAGTCACAAATCAGTTCTAATTGCTCTATAATTGGTTGCTCGGATCAACAAAGAGGAAATTGGGAGATTTAATTTTCTGCAGGAAACCTAATAGCATAAGAGAAAAAGAGCGGAGGTGGGGAGCAGAGAGAGGAACACAATGGCGTGGATGCATTGACCCCTCAGCATCAAACAATCATGCAAACAAAGGCCCTTGGAGCTGGTCTGGCTCTGGCAAACAGCCATCACTGTCTTTGAAACCCTCAGTGATATTGTTGAAATCATCTTCAAAAACAGGAAACTGTGTGATTTTGATTTTCTGGCAACCTCCCCCTTTCTTGTGAACTGGCAACCTGATGTGAGCTACCAGCTCTGATTCACACTAAAGGAGGGAGGTAAAAACAAAAATATTTCCTGTTCACTTAAATCGCCATGTTTTCAGAAACAGCGCTAAAGCTAAATCACTGCTGTTCATTATTGTGCCCAAGAAACATTCTTGAAATGAGGCCCGGACAGAGGCCAGACATGCCTTTGGCTTGAGTTTCCATCTGTTGCTAGAAAGGGGAGGAAAACCCACCCTGATGAGAATGGAAATTCAGTGGGTGATGAGAGCTGTAGTAGGCAATCAGTCATTCCAGGAGGCATTTCTGCTTGGTCGGAACAAGACAGAAAATAGGTATAGAAATAGAATGGAATGTCTGTTTCTTACATCGAGGAAGCTGACCTAGAAAGGGGATTGACAAACGTCCTCTAAAGGGCCTGATGGTAAACATTTTCAGTTTTGCTGGCCAGACAGCTTGTCACAAGTATTCCACTCTGTCCTATATCACAAAAGCAGCCACAGACAATACATAAACAAGTGGGCAGAGTCAGTTCAGTTCAGTCGCTCAGTCGTGTCCGACTCTTTGTGACCTCATGGACCACAGCATGCCAGGCTTCCCTGTCCATCACCAACTCCTGGAGTTCACTCAAACTCATGTCCATTGAGTCGGTGATGCCATCCAACCATCTCATCCTCTGTCGTCCCCTTCTCCTCCTGCCCTCTATCCCTCCCAGCATCAACGTCTTTTCCAATGAGTTAGTTCTTCGCATCAGGTGGCCAAAGTATTGGAGCTTCAGCTTCAGCATCAGTCTTTCCAATGAATATTCAGGACTGATTTTCTTTAGGATGGACTGGTTGGATCTCCTTGGGCAGAGCTGTGTTCCAATAAAACTTTATTTACAAACATAGATTCTTTCTGTTAAAGCATACTTCTGAGAAACAGAGTTAAAACACCAGTATGCTCTCTTTCTCTGTGGCACTAACTTCTTTTTCTAAACTGTCCTGGCCCTGGAGGGAGGAACTCTCTTCCCGTCTCTGTCTCCATATCTTCAATCCACTACAGTCTGACTACTCCCTACACAGCCCTTCAGAAACTACCAAGCAAAGAGCTCTGGTGACCTCTGGATGGTCAAATCTGGGAGTGGCCATCCAAGCCTCAACCCTCCCTGAGGGCTTTGAATTGACTGACCTCGCCACAACTCTTAGAACTATGTCCTCTCTAGAACTCTGGACCCAGCTGTCCGGCTTGTCCACCCACCTCCAGCTGCTGTGTCATGGTCTGTAGTGCTACTTCCTTCTCCTTCATCTCTGCCACGGTCAGCCTTAGCCATTTTCTGACTCATTCTCCCTGATACATCTATTAACCATGTCTGCTCTCATGGTATTGCCTTGAGATCTCTTAGATAACTGCACCTTCATCTACTCCCACCCCCAAGCTGAGAGTCACGAAGTCATCCTTGACTCCTCACCTTTGACCTGCCAGCTGGTATATTCCCACTTCATATATTGCCTCTCCCCTCCCCTACTCTCTGAGTCAGTCCCCTGTCATTGCATGGATATAAATGTCCTCAGCTGTGAGACGCCCTCCACTGAAGGACTCAGACAGTCATTCAGACAATCAAATGAAACTCTCTGAAAAACTGAAATCAGAAGCTAGTGAGAAAAACAACTATTTCCTTGAAAAGAGGAGAGTATTGGAATGTAAGGAGGTGACATCCCAGACCACTAGACAGCTTTCAAGGACTGTAGGCACTTGTCCCTTCATGAGCCCCTTCCTCACCAAAAAAAATATTTAAAATTATATTTTATGGCAACTACAGTCCAGGCTTTTTTTTTCCCTTCTGATTTTTAGAAGAAAATGAAGTAATTTGTGGGCCCTCAGCTCTGTGCCTAATGGAAAAAATTGCTCCTAAAAATGTTTGTCAGATGTTGATAAAAGCACAAAAGTTATTTTTAAAAATAAAACCTAATCTTGTTAGATATTTCCTGTTTTAAACTGTTTATTCTTCTTTTAAAGAAAAATGTAATGAATGTCTGCCAACAGGAAAAGAGATGTTAATATGAGTATTGAGATTATATTCATTTATATCATATAATATTTGGTGAAACTCAGATACTAATATAAGGATAAGAAAATCATTTTTATATGTTAATTTATTGATAGAAGTAAATCAGCATTCTGATGATGCTGTAAGTTATTTCTTTTTCCCAGCTTTATAACTGACAAGTTAAAATTGTATATATTAAGGAGTACAATATGATGTTTTGATATACATATGCTGAAGCTGAAACTCCAATACTTTGGCTACCTGATGCGAGGAGCTGACTCATTTGAAAAGACCCTGATGCTGGGTAAGATTGAAGGCAGGAGGAGAAGGGGACAACAGAGGATGAGATGGTTGGATGGCATCACTGACTCACAGACATGCGTTTGAGTAAACTCCGGGAGTTGGTGATGGACAGGGAGGCCTGGTGTGCTGCAGTCCATGGGGTCACAAAGAGTCGGACACGACTGAGCAACTGAACTGAACTGAATACATTATGAGATGATTGCCACATCAAGCTAATTAATATTTCCATCACCTCATTTAGTTACCATTGTGTGGTTTTGTTTCTGTCTTTGTTATTTGTGTTGAAGACAATTGAGATCAGCTCAGCAAATTTTAAGTATACAATTCAGTATTATTAACTATGGTATCATCCTATACATTACAACCTCAACACTTATTCATCCTACATAAATGAAACTGTACCCTTTGACCAACATCCTCTCCTTTCTCCTAACTCTCAACCCCTGGCAGCCACCATTTTCTTCTCTGCTTCTGTAAGTTCACCCTTTTTAGATCCTATTTATAAGTGAGATCACACAGTATTTATCTTTCTGTGTCTGGCTTATCTCACTTAACATTAGGTCCCAAGTTTCATCTATGTTGTTACAAATGGCATGATTTCCTTCTTTCTTAAGGCTGAATGACATTCATGTATTTTATATATATGTCACATTTTCTTTAGCCATTCATCCATCGATGGATATTTAGATTATTTCAATTTCTCAGCTATTGTGAATAGTGTTTCAATAAACATGGGGGTACAGATATTTCTCCCAAAGCCTGATGTCATTTCCTCTGCCAATACAGCCAGAGGTGGGATTGCTGGATCATATGTAAGGTCTATGTTTAATTTTTTGAGGAGTCTCTATACAGTTTTCATAAGGGCTTCACCAATTGATATTCCTACCAAGGGTGCTAAGGGTCCTCCAAGAAAGTAAATACTGATATGCTTTATTCATGCTTTAATAATTAAAATGGAAGCCCGCTATCACCTCTTTCAGCAACCACTAGAGAAGACATCAATGTCAAACAAAAGCTCTTTACCTTTTCCATTCTAGACATCACTTGAATCTTTGTGTCTTATTCTGATTCACTCAGTTACTTCATTGTTTCATCCAGCCAAAGCTTATTAAGCATAAACCTTACACCAGGAATTGTGTTCAGTCCAGCAATACAGCTGCAAGCACTATACCTTCTCTTTTAACTGTGACATTTAACACTGTATTAATTAACCTCTCATTATTCAGAAGTTGCCATTAGCACAGTGACTTCAATTGTCCATAATAATAAAGAGGTAGCTCTGATAATGCAAAAGTGATTTAGATTTTACCTTAAAAGGCATTTTTGGGAATTCCTGTGGGGTGCGGTGGGGGAGGTGGGAGTCCCAGGAAGAGGGATCAATGTGCCTGGCTAACGATTAGGTTTCTATGACACCTCAATTCCATTTCTTGACAGCAAGGAAGATGAAGGTTTTAGGCCTGAGTTTGTTAAACAAAGGGGTTTTTTAACCATGGGAGATCCTTCGTTCTCTACAAAGACAACTCAGATCTACTGGGGATCTGAGGCAACTTGTTGTCTTTAAAACTTGGTGTGCACACCCTTCATTAAAAGTGTGATGTGTCGAAGGAGTTGAGATTTTGTGTTTAGAATCTCTGTCTCCCAGGAGAAGCAGCTGGCCCAGCAAGGAAGGGTTGAGCACAAAATGCTCGCATTGAACGTAGGCTCCATCACTTGGTGGAGACAATCCATTCACCTACAACATCAACAATGACTCAGACGCACTTTGGGACCCACAGCTGTGTGTCTGTCTCGCCTGGGGCAGGCGAACGGCATGTACAGAGGAGTAACAGAGAAGAAATTGGTTTGATGAAGATGCCCCAGCCGGACGCAGGTTACTAGAGACAAGGGTGTCTCCATTACAGCCCTACTGACATCCGAACAGGGTGCTGTCCTGTGCACTGTAGGGTGTTCAACAGCATCCCTGGCGTCTACACACGGTGTCTGACTCTTTGCAACCCTATAGCCCGCCAGGCTCCTCTGTCCATGGGGATTCTCTAGGCAAGAACGCTGGAGTAGGTTGTCACTCCCTCCTCCAGGGGATCTTCCCAACCCAGGGATCGAACCCAGGTCTCCCATATTGCAGGCAGATTCTTTACCGTCTGAGTCACCAGGGAAGCCCGGCCTCTGTGCACTAGGTGCCCCCCATCCCAGATGTGGCACCCCCAAAAGCCTCCAGACATTGCCAACTGTCCCCTTCAGGGCAAAATCGGCCCCAGTTGGGAACCAGTGCCCCCTGATGACCTGCTAGCCTGTCCTAAAAATCAAATGACAGAAAGCGAGTGAAGGTGAAAGTATCCGGCAGCCCCTGAAGCTCCAACCCAGGGGTTCTGGGTGCTGCCGGCCTTTTTTGTCCCTGGGGCAATTTTGAATGATGGGAGGCCCAGGCGACATGCCAGCGCAGGTCATCAAAAACAGCAAGGAGGACGAAGGCAGCATGGTGCTTGGGTGTGGGGACCCTCTGCTCTGAGCAGACGTGTCCTTCTCAGGACCAGGCAGATTAACTCTGTCATTGGAAGGTAAGGCCAGGGCCTGTGTACACAGCTCTCATTCACCCACAGACAAAGGCAGCGTTTGCTTATGGCCCAAGACTGGTCTTGTCCTCCAGGCAATTCTAATCTACTGGCTACAGAGACTCCGGAAAAGCCCGTTAAGAAGGACCCCGATGGAGTTTGCACAGAGAAGCACACAGAGGAGGGGCAGCGGTGGCAGAAGGGTGTGAGGGACAGGAAGCTTTCTGATGAATGCAGGTCTTTATTCTTAAACAGCCAGAGCCTAAAACATGCTGCTGCATTCCAGTAAAAACTTGCCAAGGGGGAATGGGGCGGGGGCGGGGGGGGGGGGGATAAATTAGGAGTTTGAGATTAACAGATGCACACTACTGTATATAAAATTGACAAAGACCTACTGTATAGCCCAAGAAACTATATTCAGTATCTTTTAATAACCTATAATGGGAACAAAATCAAAAAAAGGATATACATACACATTATATATATTGACTCAGTTATATGTATAACTGAATCAATTTGTTCTACTCCTGAAACTAACACTACACGGTAAAATCAACTGTACTTCAGTAAAAAATTGTTCGTTTGGGGGGAAAAAAAGGAGAGAGAGACTTGGTTTAAAAAAAAAGGAGGGGGACATATGTATACCTATGACATGTTGATATATGACAGAAACCAACATAATATTGAAAAGCAATTATCCTTCAATTAAAAATAAATAAATTTATTTAAAAAAACACACACACAACTTTTGCCAAGAGTCTAAGACCTGGAAAAAATTTCTGAAATTTAAATGAACATGAAACACTTGAGCATCTAGAGGATTACTGAGACTGAACCCTCATCTCCTGCACTATCAGCCCCATTTGATAAATCTGCAATATTTGATTGGCCATCAGAGCTGAAATCACTAAGTCAGGCAACAGAACATGGATGCTCCCAGTCTTGAGCCCAATAGGCACATTTTAGAATTCTAGATGTTCTCAAAATGAGAGGTAGATTTTTTTCATAACATTTCTTATTAAAAATTTCAAACATAATACCAGAAGAAAAGGATTTTATAGAGAATACTCTCATGTTCCCACCACCAAGATTCCACCATCAACTTTTGCTATACTTGCTTATCCACCTATTCACCTTCTCCTCTGTCCATCAACTAATTCAAGTTGTACATTTCTTTGAGCTCATTCTTAAAGAATGCTCATTTCTTTTGAGCATGACAAAAGAGCAGACGTTTTTAAAAGCCATTTCTAATTTGTTAGCCAGCATTATTACTATTTGTTGGCCAATTCACACAACTGTGTGGAGAACGGTGTTGAGGGTGGGAGGGGTCAGGCCTTGAGTTGTTAGAAACCAGGTAACTAAATTACTATATTTATTCTAATAACTTTTGAGAAATAGCCTTTAAGTTTGCTCAGACACTTCCTGTGGTCTTTGCAGATAACCTCTAGTGGAAAAAAAACTGAAGTGACCATGTTCATCCTAAACACTGTGGTAAGTGCACAAAACCTATGTGAAAAACGCATTTTCAAGTGTTCAGCTTCCTCAAGCCACTGTTGCCTCAAATACACTTCCTGCCTTTACAAAGGCTTAAAGATTTGCATATTGAGTTGTTTCTTTCTGAGAGATGTCTCACAAATACTCTAGCTTGGAAAAGAGGTTAATTGCCCCATTTCTTCAGGGGTTTCTAGCTTGGACACTTGGAGTTCTTAAAAAACTCATTTTTGGTTTGTTTCTAGGTGGCTGTGCCAAATAAGTGGCTCTGTAATCCTTGTTTTTCTCCACCTGCCTTCTCATCCTGCTTTGTTAAGATCGAGAATTGTTCCTTGATTTGATATTATCTTAAAGAAAAAAAAATGAGCTGGCATTGAATTCTTAGCTGAATTCTTAGCTAAATACTGCTTGTTGGTGTGTATGTGTGTGTTTTTCCGATTACACCACAGGCCTGGAATACCATTTTCAGCCCAACTCCTTGATGAGGCCTTTGTAAAGTTTATTTCTCCAGATGGGCTATAAAATTGTCAGGATGGTTGCACAAAGCACTCAGCAAGATGTGTCTTCTTTCTTAATCGTTACACATCTTTAGCTTGAAACAGAGGGAAACCTGAGGCCATTATGGCTTAAAATTGCCCAAGATGTCTGACTGGTTAATTGGGGAGTCAAGTAGATGGTGCAGAAATGGGATGAGCTGGTAGTGTTTAGTGGCAGGAGGCTGGGATTCTCTTTGGGTTACTGAGAACTCCCGGATATAAAGCGGGCTGGATGGACAGGGGAAAATGGCATCCGACCCAGAAAGGGAAATGTTCCTGTCCAAAGAAATCCTGACATAAAGTGTGAAGGTTGAGTTTCAGGCTGGTGTGGAATTTTCCAGGGTGTCACTGTGCCTGTGCCTAGGGCGGGGACCGACACTGGGGGTGGGGATTGTCTGGGATGAGCAAGGGAGTCCAAGTGGTGATGAAGGAGGCACAGGCGCAGTCTTGGGGACTCACGTGGAGATGGGGAAAGAGCTCTAGACATGATCGTTCCTCATCTCCGAGCCTATCATTTTAGGCAGAACAGATACTTCGCCCAGTGGAGTATGAAAGGCCTGGATAGATTTAAATCCATCCTGAGCATTGCTGGTCAAGAAGGTGGAGATGGATTTTGAAAGTTTCTTAGCAGAGGAAATGGGTTTACGGCTGCAGCGAAGGGGCCTCAGGCTGGGTGCTTTTCCTGCCTGATGTCAGATGGTGGAGGAGGGAGGCACCCTTGGCCGCCAGAGCTGGGTGGGTGGGTGTGTTCTCCAGGCCCAGCGATGGTGCAAGCAAAGGGTCAGCACTGGTGGGGGAAAGACTCCACAGTGGAGGAGCAGGTGTCCAGGAGACAGGCAGGGAGAAGGGTGTGCTTTGGGCGCCCCTGTTGTGGTTTCCTGTTCTTTGTTTCGTCCTGAAGCAATTCCGTTTATATCATGGTGAACTCATCACCAGGCTGAAGCAAACCCGAGTTGCAAACAGACCGAGCACATCTCCTAGAACAACAGTCTGTCTGCTCCAAGTGCCTGCAAGCCATTGGTTGGGCAAGTCTACAGCTTTGTATTAGATTCAGCTTTGTCATAGATTGACTAGAGAATCATGTCAGGCCTGGAGTGAGTGAATAAAGTAGCAAAGGACCAAATCAAGGGCCCTGAGTCTATGGCAGGTCCTCCACCCTGATACTTAGGCCCTCCCGAGCTTTGTGAATCATTTCTAAAAGCAGAGAATGAACATATCCTGAAAGAGACCTTAAAGCAAACCAGTCCTCAAACCACATGCTTGTTTTCACTCCTCCCATTGTCACACTGAACACCCTTCATAATCTTTGGACCCCTATTTTCATGAACTTGAACTTCCAGAAACTGTTGCTTAAGACATCCCTGGTACATATCTTGATCCTATGTTTAAAAAGTCATCAGGGCTTCCCTCGTGGTCTGGTGGTTAAGAATCTGTCTTGCAATGCAGAAGATACTAGTTCAACTGCTGGTACAGGAAGACCCCACATGTCGCAGAACAATAAAGCCCATGTGCCAAAACTGGACTCGAGAGCCTACAAGCTGCAACTACTGTGCTCACATGCCTAGAGCCCCTGCTCTGCAACAGGAGAAGCCACTGCAATGAGAAGCCCGTGCACTGCAACTAGAGAGTAGCCCCCACTCTCTGCAACTAGAGAAAAGCCCTCATAAAGCAATGAAGACCCAGTGCAGTCAAAAATAAAAATAAGTAAAGCTTAAAAAAATAAAAAGCCATCTAACATGCAAAAACGCCCACAGCGCAAAGTGCAGATGAGAAAGGTAAAGAAGCAGGAAAGAGAAAACAAATGAACAATGCTTAAAGGAGCCTGGAAGCTGAATAGGGGTCAACAAACACACAGCAAATTCAAAAAGGGAAATGTAGAAGTTGCCGAACCCATTTGCTCAGCTACCACAGTACTGGCTGGCAGTGGAACTCGTTGCAGAGGGCTGGGGATTAAAAAGGTTCAGTCCCCAGAAAGCCAAGACTGATAGTTGCTAAAAACCAAAACTGTAGGAAGGATCACAATTAACTGATCCTGACCAGCAAGCCTATGCTCTAGAAGGAAAAATTTGCAACCTTGAATTGAATATCATATTAACCACCAGAACCAAATCCATCAAGAATGTTCGTAAGGAACAGAACGAAATATTATGTTGACCTTCTTCTTAAGGAATGTTATCAAAGAACATTTTCTGTTACCACTCAAAGTGACAAAGCTTTATTGTCTCTATCTGTTCTTTTCTTGTTCCCAAACTCCTCTTACACACACTATTTGTATCGCATGTTTATGTGTTTACACTGGATGTTAAGAAAGAGACTACCAAGCTTGTTGTTAGAGAAATGGTTCGTAGTAACAAATCCTTGAGGTTTGAAAGGCGGCTGTGGTTAGTTTAAGAGTTCTGGGTCCCGCCTGATTTCAGCCTGCATCGCTTCTCCAAGTTACTGTGGTGTCCATTTCCTTTGTGAATGAAGGAAGATGCTTTCCCCTCTAGTGATTACTGGGGCTGACTGGTTTTGCTCTGTACTTCCCTGGAGGACCCTGTCTTTTCTTTGGCTCACCTTCTGTTGCCCTTCCTTATTTGTAGATCACTGAGCCAGACAGGTTTCTTTTGAATGTCATTGACACTTTGTAACTAGCCAGGAAGCTAACAAGAATACCAAATGTCCCTTTCCCATCAGGGAACCACTGCTGTTTTGTTTTTCTATCCTGAACCCCAAGCGGGGAGTGGCCCGGATATAACACCCCTCTTGGCGAAGACTGATTAACTTCATGGGCAAGTGAAATTTGCACAGTGCTCTCAGAAGCTCTTGACCTGTCCAGCTCAGGACTCAGCAAGCTTTTCTTCCCAATCACCGTGGTCAATGTCTTAGTCCTATATAGCCACATCAGTCCTCAGCTTCCTCCTCAAACACAAAGTACGAAAGGACTGTGGATTCACTGGAGTGATAGCAATACTACTGTGAGGCAAAATGCAAGGACACCCAGGCTCTGAGTCAGACTTGGGTTCAAGGGGAGGCCTGGATAATATGTGTTAGGGAAGCTGGTAAAGAATCCACCTGCAATGCAGGAGACCCCAGTTCGATCCCTGGGTCAGGAAGATCCCCTGGAGAAGGGAATGGCTACCAACTCCAGTATTCTTGCGTGAAGAATCCCCATGGACAGAGGAGCCTGGCAGGCTACAGTTCATGGGGTCACAAAAAGTCAGAGACGACTGAGTAAGTAACACTTTTCTTTCACTTGGATAACATACTTTTGTTTTTAAAAGTTGGGTGGTGAGGTGTAACTTACACATGGTAAAAGTCACCAAGGCCTGGTATTTAGAATTGCACTTTTCTATAATCCTTGGAGGAAACTGCATCACATTCAGAGTCAGGAAGCGTGCACCCTGTTGCCATCCCACCCCATCAATGTCACCTAATAACTCTCACCTCTGAATGGCTTCTTTTGTAAAATCTAAGAGTTGAACCAGGTGATGGTAAGACTCCCTCTAGATTTTAAGTTCATACTTTTATGTTCTAAAAGACCCTGAAACAAAACCAAATCCCAAAACTTGTCTTCTTCAAAGATCTTTAGGAACCACAGGAGAAATGGACTTCCCTGGTGGTCCAGTGGTTAAAACTCTGTGCTCCCAAGGCACGGGGCTCGGGTTTGACCCCTGGTTGGGGAAGATCCTGCAGGCTGCATGGCAGAGTCAAAAAAAAAAAAAAAAAGAATTGTATGAGTCAAGTTTGCTGTTGAAAGAATGAAGCTTCTGGAGCTCAAAGTTTCATTTTTACAGTTGCTGCTAAGGGACTTGCTAAGCATGTCAGAGCAAAGAGTTCCCACCCCTTGCTAATGTGCAGTCGGGCTCCTCCACCTCAGTCACCCCAGTCTGCAGAGGCTGTGGGAACCAGAAGTCAAGTTTCTCAGAAAGTTCAGGCTGCCTTGGACGTTGCCAGGTGGCATTGGAGTAGAAGCGCCCAGGGCAGACACACAAGGTTCTCTTCCTCTGGTTACAGAGTCTCTCCTTACATTCCTCCCTTAAACCTTTCTGAGCTTCAAGGTGAAAACTTTTCTATAGCTGGGGAGAGTCCAGCACTCTTCAGTTATGGACTGGGGGCTCTGTTCAGCCAACTTTCGAGCAAGACGTCTTGGCTTGGCTGAACTTTGTTTGCTTTGCCATGTCTCTCATCCCCCAAACCAAATACCCGAATGCTGGGAATTAGTGGAGCGCACACCTTCCTGGATCCAGGTTTACATCCAGGACTGAAATGGGACATTCACTCACACGGTGACCAGCATTGAGTTTTTTGAGAGTGCTCCCCCGCCTGTAAAACTCTCTGGCTTATAAAAAGGAACACATGTGAGTCAGTTCTAATGAGGTGGATGAATCTAGAGCCTGCTATAAAGAGTGAAGTTAAGTCAGAAAGAGAAAACAAATATCATATGTTAACGCAAACATATGGAATCTAGAAAGATGGTACTGATGAATAGATTTGCAGGGCAGCAATAGAGACTCAGACAGAGAGAAAAGACTTGTGGACACCGTGGGGGAAGGGGAGGATGGGAGGAACAGAGAGAGAATCATGGAAACATATACACTACCATATGTAAAATAGACAGTGGGAATTTACTGTTTGACGCAAGGAGCTCAAACCCGGGCTTGGTAACAACCTAAAGGGGTGGCAGGGAGATTCAAGGGGGAGGGGACATATGTACAAATATGGCTAATTCATGTTGATGTATGACAGAAATCAAACCAATATTGTAAAGCAATCATTAATCAATTAAAAATAAAAATAATTATATAAAAAAAGAAACACACAGAAACTCTCTGGCTTGATTCCTAGTTGAGGGAGGAGACAACCACAGTGCCCAGTCTCTCCTTTCTCCTGGTGGACACAAAAGCTTCATACATGGGGGTAGGTCCCATGAAGAGATCAGATTCCTGACTCCTGGCCATTACTGGCAGCCTTGGTTTTGACTTGTTTTGTTTTGAAGTCCTATTGGCAAGTTGATTTCCATGGAATCTTGTGGGACTGACTGAGGAAGCCACACCTAAGGCTCCACAGTCCAGTTTACAGAAGCCAGTGGCAATGTGCACTGCATCATCGTCTGATGATACTTTACCTTGTTCTATTATTTCTAAGTTGCACGTGTTGATTCCTAACATACTATAACATTTTCAATTGTGTTTTTTAAAAAGAAGAAGAATCAAAATGACCAGGAAAATCAATCACTCCTCAGTAAAGCTGAAAAATGCAGAATATCCACCTCCTCTCATTAGAATATACAGGAATAAGAGCTGGGACTCATATCTGCTTCCTTTTTTATTGCATCACCGGTGCCTAGGACAGTGCCTGGGACCTAGTGTTGAACTGATTAAACAAGGAGGCCTTAGATGGATATGGCCTATGGAAGCAAACCAAAAGCTAAGCCTGTGAAGGCCTCAAGGGTACCAAATTGAAACCAAAGGACAACCAATCCCAAACAGCCAACTATGCTAGAAGCTATAACCAATCATTTCCTTATTTGGCTTCTGCCTTTTCTCTATAAAACTCTCTCCCCAAGCTCTTGACAGTGGAGGGCTCCTAACCACTTTCGGTTTGATGCTCCCCATTCAAATAGAATTTTTCCCTCAGTTAAATGCAGATTATCTCTGTTTATCTTTTAACACTAGTAAAGGCTGAGCCGATCCTTGCAGAATGATTGAATAAGTGAATTAATTAATGACCTCTCACAGAATCTTCTTGTAGAGTTGGTTTTTTTTTTTAACCAAATCCCTAAATAAATCAGTATAAGTATTTACTGCACCTCAAACAAATAAACAAAAAAATAGAATAAAGAGAGTAGGAATGTGTCAACTATCTATTCAGAGAAGTAATAACTAAGCTTAAAAAAAAAACTATATGAAATATCACTCAGGAGAAAAAGAAATACTGACACTTGAAACACGGTTCTCAAAATAATTATGCTGAGTAAAAGAGGCTGGGTTTAAAAGAGTATCTGCTGCATGATTTAATTTATATAAAATTAATCTACAAAATACAATTGACAGTAATAATAAATGGGTCAGTGGTTGCCTGGATACTGAGAGTGGAGGGGGAAGGATTGCAAATGGGCGTCAGGAAATGTTTAGGAATGATGGCAGTGTTCAGTGTCTTGATTGTGGAGATGGTTTTACAGGTGTGTTTATAAATCAAAGGGCTTCCCAGGTAGCTCAGTTGGTAATCCGCCTGCAGGAGATCCCAGTTCGATTCCTGGGTTGGGAAGATCCCCTGGAGAAGGGATAGGCTACCCATTCCAGTATTCATGAGCTTTCCTGGTGGCTCAGAGGGTAAAGAATTCATCTGCAGTGCAGGAGACCTGGGCTCAGTCCCTGGGTCGGGAAGATCCCCTGGAGAAGGGCATGGCAACCCACTCTAGTATTCAGTTTCCCAGGAGATGTAAGAGATGCACGTTTAATCCCAGAGTCAGGAAGATCCCCTGGAGAAGGAAATGGTAACCCACTCCAGCATTCTTGCCTGGAGAATCCCATGGACAGAGGAGCCTGGCAGGCTACAGTCCGTAGCATCTCACAGAGTTGGACACAACTGAAGGAACTTAGCACACACACGTATAAATCAAAACTCATCATATTGCACACTTTAAATACATGCAGTTTGCTGCTGTTGTTCAGTCACTAAGTAGTGTCTGACTCTTTGCAACCCCATGGATTGCAGCACATCAGGCCTCCCTGTCCCTCACTATCTCCCAGAGTTTGCCCAAGTTCATGTCCCTTGTACATATACATATTCATATAGTAAACATGCAGTTTACTGTATGTCAATTGCTCAATAAAGTTGAAAAATGCAAAATGAGTACATTCTAATGTACCAATCAAGAACTACCATCTGAGTAGTTCATTAATTAATTCAAGAGAACTAATCCATTATGCACTCAAAGAAGTGATGTTAATGAAGTACATTTATGCTTGTCACGATACATCATAGGTTTCTATTTCAGAAGCAAAGTCACCACAACTACGATCCACAGACCTTTTGCTTTATCCATAGACCCGCTTCTCCATCTCCCCCTCCACCCTTTCATTTTAACACTCATTCAACAAGTGTTTGTTGTACTGTTTTGTTGGTGAATTTTCTATCAGTCTCCTCTGATCTCTTTTGAACTCGGGTCCCGTCTTCCAAATTGCTAGGTACCCACTATCCACTCCCATCCTTCTCTCCAGAAGCTTATCTTAAAATCTAGGGGTCTTAAAATCCAGGGTTTTTCTCTTCCGACCTACAAATCCTTGATAAAGCAATGAAGAACACCAGGACTGTGAAAGAAGATGAGGAAGAATTCCCCAGCTGTTTACAAAGAAAGCAATCTCTGTCACTGAAATTCTGGAGCTTTGCCCCAAGTCTCACCGGAAGAAGCTCTATCTAAAAAGAATGTCTGTTCCCAGCTGGCTCTCGCCTTGTTTTGCACGCAACCAATAAACTTGTGTCAGCTCAGAGAGAGGGAGATGGCATAAGTGGGAGTAACTACTTAAAGTGAAAAGAAACATGAGATGTTGATATTTCCTTGACACAAACCCTGATCACTTTCTTTCTTGCTAGGCTTCCCCACTTTTCCAGATGGTGCAGTCCATCATGTCTGGGCTGTTCCCATATGCACGGTGGTTTACTAGTCCATATTCCCACCAAGGTCATCTCATGACCTGGAGTACCACTGAGCTGGTTTCCTTTTCAGATATTCTTGGGCCACATTTTCATTTCCCCCACATCCTCACTTTTGAAAAATTCTATGTGAAATCATCTTTCCCCAGCGAGGCTAGTTAAGGGGTGACTGATCAGGAGACAACAAATGACTCTAGAGTCGAGGGTCCCAGGTTTGAGTCCTGGCCTTGTAACCTTTGAGACTTCAGAATTGCTGATGACTCTCAGAGCCTCCGTTTCTTTATCTATAAAAAGAGGCGATAATACTAACCTGCATTTTTAAATTCTTTTTTACAATACAAGAATTTTATTGCTACTGACCCATGTTTTCTAAAACAGCAAGAATGAATTGTGCCCAATGCTGAGTAAAGGCTGACTAATTCCTCTCACTCTCATTGGTAGGGTGAGTTCAGCCGTTTGCCTTTGGGAAAATCCTCAGCTCTTCACTGCATCTGTAGTTTGTTTATTCTTGTTTGTTTTCTTGGGGTTCCCCCCTTTCTTTCCACTTGGACAGTTACTAAGCCTCGGGGGGGTCTTAGCTCACAGAGAATTGTAAATCTCAGATGCTAATAAATTTTATGGCTCCGATCTAATTAGCCAAAGACATCTGAGGCCTGCCAGGCACTTCATTAATTGTGTTATATCTAAGACCGTGGGGAAGTTGGGTGGTTTCCTTGGAAATACCCAAGTTCATAGATTTAGGTCATGGGTTTTCTGCAAATTTCTTACAGGGAATCAAATATGTGTCCGAACGATTAGTGTTCAAGTCTGCTTTTGCCTTGCTCTCATCACTAGTAAGGAGTGCTTTATGGCTGTGGTCCAGATTAAATTGCTTTGTGGGTAAAATGATTTCCTGTATGTATTCTTATATCAAAATCAATCAGTCTCTTTCTCTCTCTTTTCAAAAAATAAAGTGGCCCACATTCACGAGCTGTAGAATCTGGCAAGGGTAACTGTTATGATCTGCTGTAACCTCCCACTGTTGAAAAAGAAGATTCTTGAGAAGGCCCAAGCAAGAGGCTGGAGTCAACTCCCTTCCTGCCAATCCATCGCTCTCTCCCAACTGGCCAGTCAGTATCTTTTTTTTCTGGCTCCCAGACCTACTCCCAGCACCTGTGGTTTCATGTCAGTCAGGTTTGCTTTTTACACACACAGAGTTCTAAATTATGTTTGCAGTCCGGTCCAACCTTCATAAATGACCATCCACGTCCACCTGAAAGTCTTCTTCTGCAATGGAAGAAGGATACTCAACCACTTAATATTTGCAAACACCCACCAGTAGACAAGTCGGCAGAGCCCGGAGAGAGCAGAAGGGATGGGAAACTCGTTAGCTGCCTATTGAATTCAAAGGAAAACAGGCACTTCCCCCAGATGTGCAAGGCGAGGAATGGGATTCTTTTCATGTGTCAGCACCCAGTGCGCCTGCTCATTGTAAGACTGAAAACACACATGGGGTATCCTCCTATTCTCCTCTGGAGGAGCGGAAAAGAGAACAGGTGGGATGTGGGAGAGGAAAAAGGAAGGGACCCCGACAGGCACTGGAAGGGACCCGCTGCATCCCTTGAAGATAAGGCCCTGCGTTGAGAATGGGGAGTGTAGAACCGGGAACTCTATTAGCTTGGTAAACAGTTGGCTCATCCCCCCTAATGGGAGGACATCTCATATTTGCTTTTGTCTAGTTGCCCAGCACTGTTCAGCAAGCGAATCATAGAAACCTAAGGGCCAATGTCAATCACTTCCTGTCCCCCACAATCTTCACACCATCTCTCCATATGTCCCATCCTTTATCAGTGATGGGGTGAAGAAGCTGCTTGACAGAAGTACTCCTGACTCCTCTTCCCTCTGCTGCTGCTACTGCTGCTAAGTCACTCCAGTTGTGTCCGACTCTGTGTGACCCCATGGACCACAGCCTACCAGGCTCCTCCATCCATGGGATTTGCCAGGCAAGAGTACTGGAATGGGGTACCATTGCCTTCTCTGCTCTTCCCTCTAGTTTCCCGCAATTCCAATGTCTCAGATAGGTTGTGGCATGGAGCCAGGGAACACAGCATGGATGACCCCACAGAGCAACCCAGAAGGATAAGAGAGAGGGGTTGTTGGGGAAAGAGGAAAACCCATCTGGGCAGGCTGAACTCTGTTTGCAAACAAGGCAACTGGCTAAAAAGGGAAAGATGCGTTCAGTTCAAAGCCTGTACTTCTAGTGTTCACTGCCGCCCTATTCACTATAGCCAAGACATGGGAGCAACCTAAATGTCCATCAACAGATGAGTGGATAAAGAGGTGGTGCATATATGCAGTGGAATATTACTCAGCCATAAAAAAGAATGAACTAATGCCATTTGTGTCAACATGGATGGACCTAGAGATTATCATACTGAGTGAAGTAAGTCAGACAGAGAAAGACAAATATCATATGAAATCACTTATATGTGGAATCTAAAAACAAAAGACTCAAATGAACTTAGTTACAAAACAGAAATAGAAAAAGGACACAAATGAACTTAGTTACAAAACAGAAATAGACCCACAGACAGAAAACAAACTTATGGTTACCAAAGCAAAAACATGGTGTATGGGGAGGATAAACTAGGAGTTTGAGATTAACATATACACACTGCTATATATAAAACAAATAAACAACAAGGGCCTACTGTATAGCACAGGGAACTATATTCAATATTTTGTAATAACCTATAAGGGAAAAGAATCTGAAAAAGAACAGCTATAGATAGATACATAGATATTTGAATCACTGTGCTATATACTTGAAACTAACACAACATTATAAATAAACTATATTTCAGTAAAACAAAACAAAAAGACTGTTACTGTGTTTATCTGACACCAAATCCCTGATTTGACTGGGTTCCCTTCCCTTCTACAGAGCAGTTTTTGACTGAAATGGTCAATTGTGACTTCATTGTGGAAACAGCTTCATAGCAGAATTTGTGTTGGGAGTCAAGTTGTGGAAATGTGATCCTCAAATCATTATGGAATCATGAGATAAAAAGAAAGAGAGTTGCAACAGTTTATAGGAAGTCTAAAGCAAAAGTGGAAAGAATCGATACTGAAAATAGGAGCCTTAACTGTATCCAAGTCTCAGTTTAGTTTATCCCGATCTTACTCAGGTTGAAATGCAGGTTGACCTCACAACTTGAGAATCCCTGGGAACCAGTCATGTTCCAAGGAATTTTCCATTTCAGGTAAACAAGCTGTTGTTTGGGGCGGGCCGGGGAGAGGGGGAGGGGGGGTTTCCTTTCAAGTTACTCTTATCTTTTATCAAGGCCAAAGGCAGAACAGTGGTAACACTAAAGAAAAGCAAACATCAGAGCATGATATCAGAACAGGCTCCTACCCAGCAGCCCACAGTCAATATCTGTGGTTCTCAGTCCCCACCCTCCCATGTTAATCCATCATCTCCACCTGCTCCCAGATTAAGTCTCCCGATCTAGATGTCCAGTCCAAGGCCTCTTTCCCAAACTTATTAGAAGGAGAAGGAACTTCCCTGGTGGTCCAGTGGTTAAGAATCTACCTTGCAATGCAGGGGACATGGGTTCAATCCCTGGTCAGGGAACTAAGATCCCTCCTGCTGCAACTACTGAGCCGGTGGGCCACAACGAGAGAGTCCTTGCACCACAAGAAGAGATCCACATGACACAATGCAAATCCCATGTGCTGCAACCAAGATTCAACGTAGCCAAAGAAAGAAAGAAGGATGATCTTGAAAATGACCCTAATAGGTACACTGTAACATTCTTATTACGAAACATCAGATTATCCCACTCCCTGCTGTTGGCAGCCCCAAAACCTGAGAATCAGATGGCACCAGGACAAGGCCCATGGGCTTCTTCCCCATCCTTTGTACCCCGTGCCCACCAGCCATCCATCTATGTCTTCTCTCTTCCATGCAGTGCAGTGAGAGGCTCTCACCCTCCTCCCACTTCCAAGGCCTCTGCGCTTGCTGCCTGTCAGCCTGGGACACTTTGGCCCCCAGTTTTTCTTGCGGCTGACTCACTCCAGTCATCTTGTCTGAGCCCAAGCTCTCCTTCTCGAAGCCAGACTTTCCCAGATCACTTGAGACAAATCCACTGCTCCCCTACCTTCTTCCTTCTCCATCTATTTACCTTATTTTTTATCTTCTTTCATTGACTCGAAGCTGATTGAGTTTATTCTAAGGGCAGAGATCTTGCTTGGCTTTTTCAAGCTATATTTATTGAATGAATAAATAGCCACACACAGGCCAGCCTTCTCCCGCTGCATCCCTACCCAGGAGGGATTCAACTTAGAGGTTTTCCATTTCTAGAAACTTCCATCCCCCTCAACCACTACCTCCGTCCACCGCCCCCCCCCTCCACACACACACATACCTTTCTCACACCATCTCATCCTACCCCACCGTCCCACTCTCGAGGAGACCTGAATATACTTAGATTCATACTTAACACGTGGAACTGCAGTATCTCCCCCCAATTCCTTAAGCTTCCTTTGAATGTATGATGCATATGTGAATCTCTGGCGTATGCTAGGCCCACGTGCTCAGTAAACACTTGCTGGCTCCATAAATAAACTAATGAAGGAATCAAAGGGGCTTATTAGCACAGCTGATGGTCTATTTTTATATCGGGTTTTACTGGAAATCAGCAAACGTTTTCCGGGAAGGCCTAAATGGTGAATATTTGAGGGTTTGCGGGCCATACAATCTCTGCTGCAGCTCCTGCACTCTGCCCTTGCAGCAGGAAGGAATGAGCTGGGCTGTGTGCCAGGAACACTTCATTTACAGAAATAGGCGGTGGGTTGGATTTGGCACCTACCTGGCAAAGATCCTTAAAAGGTATTGCTTTGTTTAGCCCTAAAATACTTCGAGACAGATATTAGAATTCTTCTTGGAGAGGAAGAAATTGGGACTCACAGAGGCTGAGTAACTTGCTGCAAGTGGGAGAGTCGACCTATCCACTCCAGAGCATACACCAAAAGACCCAAGGAATGATCTAGAAAGAAGGAGGTGGTCATCATCTGGAGAAGACTGAGGTATTGAAGATGATCAGCAAAGTGTTTTCTTAAGAACCTTTAGGATCAACAAGCAAAAGTGTTTAAAATGAAAGGTCAAGTGCTACTGCTGCTGCTTTTTGCCTTTTTTTTTTTTTTTTTGCTATTTGGTGATGCAGAACATTCAAATGATTTGAAGGAGAAAAACGTTTCTTACATGATGTAGATTTGGGGAGAGTCTTGGGCTCTTGCCTGGCACAAAACGCTAAGCTGTCCTGAGTTGTCTGTGCCCAGATGCCTGGAGGGGGCAGGGGTTCAGGGAAAGGCAGGGCCCAGCATGTATTGCGAACGCACCCTGCACACTTAGTATCGCCTGATTCTCCACAACCCCTGCCTTCGAATCAGTGATGACCCTTCATCAACAAGAAAAGGGAATCAGTGCAGACCTCTGTGTAGGCCACGGCAACCTGCCTGCAAAAGCATATTAATTTGGATCTGCCAGAGAAAGTGACTCAATTTGACCTTAAGGAGATTTCCCTTAGGATGCTTTCCTGCCTCTATTTCAGCAGCCTGTAAAAATTATAAAACATAAAAAGTCTCTTAATTTTAAAGCATAAAGAAGCTAAGCTAAATTTGGATTTATACATCCAACTGGGTATAATTTGAGTGTCTTCTCCCTTGGAACATGGAAATAAACATCGTCTGTCTAAGCCAGGGCATGCAATGGTAACAATTCCATTGGATCTATTTTGGCATTGGTTTATGTTGACTAGAGGGAAGGAGGAAGGGAGGGAAAGAAAAAGAACTTGGGTCTGCTGGCCTCAGGCAAGTTACTTAACCTTTCTGTGCCTCACTTTCCTCTTTGTAAAATAGATGCAATGATACTTAGACTTCAAAAGGCTTTCATGAGGACTAAGTGAAAAAAGTGAAAGTCAAGTGGCCCAGTCACCTCCAACTCGTTGCGACCACATGGACTGTAGCCTACCAGGCTCTTCCGTCCATGGAATTTTCCAGACAAGAGTACTGGAGTGGGGTGCCATTTCCTTCTCCAGGGGATCTTCCTGACCCAGGGATCTAATAGAACCTGTAATCCAAGATGTCTGCTCTTATGAGAGGAAGTTCTCCTGGTCATTACAATCATATTCCAATCCCTCTTTTTAAAAATAAGGAAAATGGAGCCAGAACACATTAGTGACACATAGCATTCAGATACAAAGCTGCTCTGTCTTTACATAGACCAAAGCCTTTAGGATGTTTTTTTTAAAAAGCTTTCAACTATGTATTGAAACGTTTTTACCATTAATTCAGTAACACAAAAATATGCTTTGTATGCAGAAATTTTTACACATAGCTTCTCTACACATCTTTCCAGTAAAATGATACAGATTTGAGTGAAAGGATCAGCTGGTGTTTTAGAGTTTCTTGTAAAGCATTCCAGCTTGTTCTTAGACCAAGTCAGGTGGATTAAAAATGATCCCTTGGAAAAATCTTATCCAACTGATTATTGCTGGGTGATGTTTGTACAGTCTTTTTGAAGTTTTCTCTCCTCCTGAATATCTATTAAATAAAAAATGATTAAACTTTTTGAACGAGTGATTTCACTCCTGGAAATACATCCTACAGAATCTCTTGTATAAGTGCACATAATCCAGTAGAAGGATGTTTACTGTAGCATCATCAACTTTCCATAACATTAAAATATCCTTCAGACACCATGTTTTAAAATGATGCTTACTCTCCCATTTTGCTACACCATCATTTATCTGACTAATGTCCTTTGCTTGGCTATTCAGGTTATTTCAAACTTTCTCTTACTACAGCTGGAGACATGAATATTCTTGTGGGGAATCCACACAGAAGAGCCTCTGTGAAGAGAAAAAAGATGGTGAGGAGATGAATCTTTTATACTAGAACACACACCACAGCATACAGAGAATGAAAGAGTAAAGTCACTCAGTCATGTCTGACTCTTTGCAATCCCATGGACTGTAGCCCGCCAGGCTCCTCCGTCCATGGGATTCTCCTGGCAAGAATACTGGAGTGGGTTGCCATTTCCTTTTCCTGGGGATCTTCCCGAGCCAGGGATCATACCTGGGTCTTCCGCATTGCAGGCAGACTCTTTACCACCTGAGCCACCAGGGAATCAGAGAATGAAAGAGGCAGCACAATTAGTGAGGTAATTAAAAGCCAGCATCCATGGCACGGTTCCTCTGCTAACAGAGAGTAGCTTGCAGGCATGGAATGCCTTTCTTCTTGAAGAAAGGAATCACCCCAGGCTTGGCTGGGAGTCCCTCCAGCTGCTGATCTGCAAGAGGTGATCACTCCATGGTGATTTACAGAGAGAAAAATGTGGCCCCTGGTTGATTTTTAAACTACCCAGCATGCATGCTTAGTCCCTCAGTCCGACTCTTCACGACCCCATGGACTGTAGCCTGCCAGGCTCCTCTGTCCATGGGATTTTCCAGGCAACAATACTGGAGTGGGTTGCCATTTCCTCCTCCAGGGGATCTTCCGGACTCACGGATCTAATGTGCGTCTCTTATATCTCCTGCATTGCAGGCAGATTCTTCACCAGCTGAGCCATCGGGGAAGCCCTAAACTACCCAGGGATAAACCCATATGGAGAATTTCCTGTGCAGGAAACCTCCTATGTTCCTTGTCCAGGGTACAGAAGAAGGAAATGGAGTGGGGATGGGGGCAAAGAGCCGGGAGATTTCCACGTGGTCACTGTCCTGCAACATCCCGACTGAAAGCTTTTAAAGAGGCCGGTGGAGGTGAGGATGACAAATCAAATGAAGCCTCTCTTTCCACCTTGGGAACAAGAGCATGTTCCTCAGAATTGAAACTGTGAGTCAACCTTGGTAACAACTTGGCTTCGAACTGAACCATGTGTAATAAAATAAATGTAAAATTGATTTCAGAATAAAGCCATCCACTATGATCATTGACATTATAGTGGGAGTTATTTTTAGGGGGAAACCAGAAATAAAAGGATCATTGTGACCTACACCATATCAGCTGCACCTTCACTGTGCCGTTAAGAGCTGTCCACAGCTCCACTGGGGGAAATGGATACAGGTTATTGAAAGATCAGAGTGTGCAGAAAAAGTCAAAACAATTACTGACAATATAGACTAGGTAGTTAAGTCAACTTTATTGAGTCAGTTCAGCAATTCATTCATTGAAGATAGTTTGTACTAGGATCTCTGTACCAGTTTAGAGGTAAAATAGAGGCCAAGAAAGACCTTTTAAACTCTGTCGTTCTTGATCTCAGTCATAAAAAAAAGCAACATTGTCAGCAGAAATTACACGGTACCCCAGTTTTTAGCAGAACGGAATTACAGAGGGTGGCTTTAAGATAGTTTCTCCTTTTCTGTTTTTGTTTGGTTGTCATGGAAGTGGGTGTCTTTGGGGCAATTCTGAGGGTGTCTGCTCCAAAGAGCTGTGTCTAACTTCTTCGCCCAATGCTCTTCAGGTAGTAGGAGCAAGGAGAGGTGGCTTTACTGAATGTGACGTAAGCAAAAGCACAGGTCTTAAAATGAGATTCCATTGGAAAGAGATTTGACTGGAGATGGAATGGAGGCTTCCCTTGTGGCTCAGATGGTAAAGAATCCACCTGCAACGCTGGAGACCTGGGTTCGATCCCTGGGTTGGAAAGATCCCCTGGAGAAGGGAACATGCCGGAAAGCATGCCATGAATGACTTTTGGACCCATCCAGGGATCTTCCCAACCCAGGGATCACACCCAGGTCTCCCACATTGCAGGCAGATTCTTTACCATCTGAGCCACCAGGGAAGCTCAGAATACTGGAGTGGGTAGCCTATCCCTTCTCCAGGGGATCTTCCTGACCCAGGAATTGAACCAGTGTCTCCTGCATTGCAGGCAGATTCTTTCGCAACTGAACTATCAGAGAAGCCCAGGAAGGCTACAAGGAGATGAAAATATGAGTGAACAACTGTCGTCCAAAGGTCTGACATGGATCAGAGACAAGTGAGTTATTCAGAAAACTGAAGCATACTTTCTGAGCAAGCTGTGCTTCCTGCACTTGACTCACAGACAGTGACTTCATCTTTCCGGATCTGAGACTCCTCATGAAAATGGAAGACAAAAGGCCCTGCCTGAAGGATGGCTGCCCAATAGCGGGGGCTTATTTCCTCCTGCTCCCGCTCTGTGCCTCTTGCAGGCCCAGCTCCCAACAGTCCCCAGATGGCTTTGCTCCGGTCCATGTAGCTCAAAGCTCTCCTCAGTGTTGTCAATGGAAAACTTGGGGGAGCTGCTGAGTATGTGGCTCAGTCCTCACACACTTCCATGGCTGATTAGACCACCCTAGGAATGGGTCACAGGGGAGAAAACTGTCCTCCTGATTATTTGCCATAGGAGACAGGTTGGTTAAATACAAAATGATCAGTTCAGTATATTATATATTTTATAATACATGACCATGTCCTTGGTCAGACTCTATACAATATATGCCAAAGTGAAATACAGTGGAAATCAGAACAACAAATCATGCAGTAGCAATGGTCTATGATTTGGGGCCCCAAATGGAAGGAGAAGCACAGGCAGATCCATGACAGTGAATGGCATTTATTCTTTCCTAGTGTTTTAAAATGTCATTGTAAGGATTCACCTGACCAGTTCTTTTTCTTTCTTTTCCCATGAAAGACACTAATGTTACTAACACAATAATAATTATAATAACTAAAGGCATTCAGTGCTCTCTGTGTGCCAGGCATTGTCCTAGATGTTTAGCATGCATGACCTCATTAACTTTCTTTCAACAACAGTTTTTTTTTTTTTGGCCACACAGCGTGACTTGAGGGATCTTAGTTCCCCGACAAGGGATTGAACCTGTGCCCCCTGCATTGGAAGCATGGAATCTTAACCTCGGGATCACCAGGGAAGTCTGTCAACAATGCTTTGAACCTGCCCTTATCGTTCTCATTCTAGAGATGAGGAAACTGAGCCTTGGAAAAATAAACTCGCTTAATACCACACAGCCAGAAAGCAGGACTGCTGCCACTGGAACCACATCCAGCCGTCTTTCCCAGGACCACACCACACCAGAGAAAGGAGACTTGTGGGGTTTTGGGACTGATAGGTGTGTGCTACTGCGTTCAACCTTCTCTCTCTAAAGGGATGGGAGGTAATCATATTTCTGATTCTATCATGAGCACACCCCTCCTACTATCTCGTTGAGGTTCCTTCTTTATGTCTTTAGTTGTAGAAGATCTTTTTTGGAAGGTCCCAGTCTTTTTCATCAGTGGTTATTCAGCAGTTAGGTATGATGTTGGTGTTTGTGTGAGAGGAGGTGAGCTCAAGGTCCTTCTGTTCTGTCATCTTGCTCTGGGATCAGGAATTAATGTTTCCAAACAGAGACGCAAAGTGGGACCTGCCTTCGTCGGTGAAAGGCTATTAATGGCGGGGCTGGGGAGGCATTCCATAAAAGGCCTGGCTATGCTTTTCCCCCTTGGAATTGCCGAGCACTGCCGAACAATGGCTCTGGGGTATCTGGGATCTGTCAAAGACCAGTCAATATGAATACAAGAGCGATATCTAATTCTACCATGAGCTTGTGGCAGACAGAAAGTCCCAGAGGTTTACATTTTGGGCCGTGAAAGGCGAGGCAATAGAGGGAACTTTCCCTCAACACAGGGACCTCTTCATCCAGAAGCAAGCAGACCCGGGAAGATGCTGTGCTACTATGCCTGCCGGAGCCCTGCACCCCATCATGCCAGATGAGGATCCTGCCTTCCTTATGGTTCCAAGGCAAGATGCCCAACGGTGAACATTGCAAACTGTCAGTTCCTGAAGAAGGAACTTGGAAGCCACATGTCCTGAAGTCTACAAAGGAGGTGACATGGTATAATTTGCTGGCCTCCGAGGCCTGCCCCCAAATCCGCAACTCTCGAAACCTGAGGTTAAAGAGGAACAAAGCAGCTCTGTCCTCTTTTTGCCTTTATTTACTTCCTCATCCACTGTGTCCCGGCATGAAAGAAAAATGAGCCTATGGTTTCTCCAGTGTGGTCAGTGGACAGAACGCAAAGGACAGGGCTTCATGATGGAGCCCAAGTTGGGGGCAAAGAGTCCAGAATGCCACCTGCTGTGATGAAAGCAGCCAGAAGTCACAGTAGTCAGGGGTCACTTCTGAGATGGCTGCACTTTGCGGTCAGGGGGAGAGTCTGCCTCTTAGAGACGTTGGCAAGGGAAGAGAATAAGCCACGTCATTGCTGAATCGATGAAAATGTCAAGGGATACTTCTAGTAAAGATTCTCAACAGTTTCAAGGACCTGAGATTTGAGAGCTATCCTTGGCAATACAAGGCTTATATCTGATGCCTGCCCTAGAGCACTTAGATTCCAATGGAGACATAAGAAACCAAATCCTGAAGTTTATGGAGGAAAGAAGGTACTAATAGCAGGGCAGAGTTTGACTGCTTGGACAGTGGTCCCCCAATATTTTCTATGGCCCAGTGATTAAGGGAGTTTAAAATCTGGAATTTTGCCCATAGTCCATATCTTCCAAGTTCCAAATTCAAAAACTGTCAAACCATGCAACTTTTCTGGTCCAGATTTGTAAATGTGTAACATAAGCAAGATAACTGAAGTCCCTTCACATAATTGTGTTTGCAAAAAGGCCCTGTGACTTTTAGTTGTGTCAGCTCAAAGGAGGGAGATGTTGAAGAGAAACAGAGGAACTCTCAGTAGAACTGATAGAGCCACGGATGTGAGGGGGAAAAATGTCTGCATTCAGGGAAGGAGATGAGCAAGTCCTGGAGACCCGGGTGGCTGATGCAGAAGCTTCCTGAAAGACGATGGTGGAGCAGCAGACTGGAAAAGATACAGAGCCCTGAACATGGGATACAAATGGGACCGCGTGTCACGGTGATGTACGGCATCTCCCAAGTTTCAAATGCTTTGCTTCCCTGTGGTGACTTACTGTTTCTGTGCCTTTCATTCCACCATCGTCAATATACATCTATTCCATCTAATCAAAACAGCCACCACTGATCAAGCGATTTCTAGCGTCAGGCACCGTTCTGTGGGCCCCATATATTGCCCTCCTTAATCCTCACAACAGCCACGTGGCATACACTGTACTACTCCTTCCATTCAAGATGAGAAAACCGAGGCACAGAGACGTTAATTAGCTTAGTCAAGGTCACATAGCTTGAAAGTGGTCCAACCCGAGACTGAACCCACACTGTTTGATGATAGAGCCCCACCCTTACCCTCTAACTTGAAAGATCCTTTTGCTGGGGAAAAAAAAAAAAGAAATCTAGATTGTTGAGTATTCATCCAACGAGGTATCCAGGAGGTCTATGTAGTTTGTCGGTTCATTTGATACATGCAAGCCTGGCCACAGTAGCCCTGATCCTCAGACGGTGCCAATACAGGCAGGGGATAATTGCCTCCCATTAAGCTGGAAATGTTGTTTCCCGATTCCTTGGCTGACCCGCCAGGCAAATCTACTGCAGGAACAGTTTTCATGGCATTTGTGACAAACTTCTATGATAAGAAAGACATAAATCGACTGCCTTCTTTCACAGACCACACCAGCCTGGTAGCTCTCAGCTGTGCAGTGACAACAAATAACACACCATGGGGCCGCCATAAGTGGGTGCTTATCCCTTTTCAGCCTTTTTAATCCCCGGACAAGCAAAGAGCATTCACAGGAACGAAGGAGATGCTGCTATTCAATCATGTTATATATGAAAAGATATTTCTGCAATTAAAAAAATGTTTGATCACGTCTGCAAGAGCCAGTGCAAGTGTTCCATTCGTCTTCCTACAACTGTGTCACTGCACCTTAGAGCTCACTCACTTGTGTAACGTGGGGGAGCCAAGAGTGCTGCTTCCTCATTGTCGCACAAGGCGCTGCAGCCCCTCAGCTGTTATGAAACACTGCTGAGCTTCACAACAGGAAGTACAGTCCATGGCCAGTACATAAAGCCCTTCCTTCCCTTTTAGCAGCCCCAGAACTTCCTTATCCTCAGTTCCAAATCCTTTTACAGATGTCAACTTAGGACCTTAGGTTTCCCTTTCCCTCTCTGAGCTCCTCTAGGGGTCAAACAGTATGAATCGGGCTTCTGTAACTCACCCCTCCTTTTAGGTAGTGTGTGTGTGTGTGTGTGTGTGTGTGTGTGTGTGTGTGTGTTCAGTCATATCCATCTCTTCACAACCTCATAGATTGTAGCCCACCAGGCTCCTCTGTCCATGGGATTTCCCAGGCAAGAAATACTGGAGTGGGCTGCCATTTCCTTCTTCAGGTTACAAGCAAGCAAAGAGACAAGCAATACTATCTGCCTTGTTCCCACGGAAAGCATGACATCATAAGGGAAAAGCTCACTTGACCGTCCCCATCTTTCTTTTGTAAATATTTTGAGTAGGGCTTTATCAACATCATTTTGCCCTTGAGTTGGAATTTCCCTTTTAATTTAGCCCTGGCACGCCCAGTTCAAAATCCAACCAGGGAGCCTGAAGGAGGCAAGAGTATTTTGTATATAAATCTTTGCAAACATAATAGAAAGTGTAAAAAGAGCTCTGCAAATAGCTGTTCAAGCTCAGCAACTACAATTCATGCCAGGCAAGTGGGGAAAAAATACTAATGTGTCTGTGATTATACATGAGAAGAAGGAAAGAGGTTCCTGAAAAAGCATGCAGCTAATAAACATTTCGTTCCTAGATCCAAGAACGCACTCGCTCCAGAATTTCTATGGCTAGGTGCGTTCGTTTTCTCTCGCTACTGTAACAAATGACTGCAAACTTAGTGGCTTAAAATAAGACAATTTTTTTTCTCACACAGCTCTATAGATCAAAAGCCTGGCATGGATCTCACCGGGCTAAGATCAAGGTGTTGGCTATGTTGTGTTACATTCTGGAGGCTTTCTGGGAGAATCCACTTCCTTGCTTCTTCCAGCGTCTAAAGCTGCCTGCATTCCCTGGCTCACGGTCCCTTCCTCTGCTTTCAAAGCTGTTTCTGTCCAGCCAAGTTCTCTTCATGCCACCATCTCTCTGGTTCTCTCTTCCATAGTCACATCTTCCTTTTTCACTTGTAAGGACTCTTGTGATTACATTGGGCTCACCCAAGTACTCCAGGATCATCATCCCATTTTAAGTTCATCTGATTAGCAATCTTAATTCCATCTGCAGCCTAAATTCCCCTTTGCCTTGTCACATACATTTTCACAGTTTCCAGGGTTTAGGATATGAACATCTTTCAGTTCAGTTCACTTCAGTCCAGTCACTCAGTCGTGTCTGACTCTTTGCAACCCCATGAATCGCAGCATGCCAGGCCTCCCTGTCCATCACCAACTCCCAGAGTTCACTCAGACTCACGTCCATCGAGTCAGTGATGCCATCCAGCCATCTCATCCTCTGTCGTCCCCTTCTCCTCCTGCCCCCAATCCCTCCCAGCATCAGAGTCTTTTCCAATGAGTCAACTCTTGGCATGAGGTGGCCAAAGTACTGGAGTTTCAGCTTTAGCATCATTCCTTCCAAAGAAATCCCAGGGCTGATCTCATTCAGAATGGACTGGTTGGATCTCCTTGCAGTCCAAGGGACTCTCAAGAGTCTTCTCCAACACACAGTTCAAAAGCATCAATTCTTCAGTGCTCAGCCTTCTTCACAGTCCATGAACATCTTTGCAGAACCATTATTTTCTCTACCACAACAGGCTATATATATTTTTTTTCTTAGTAATATAACATTTGTTCTCTTTCTCCTGTGACAAGACCCTCATATTTCTAGGAATTCAAAAGCAGGAAAATGTTAAGATACATGAAGTCATATAAATAATAGCCACTCCAGTACTCATTATGCACGTGGGCATGCTAAATCGCTTCAGTCGTGTCTGACTCTTTGCCACACTATGGCCTGTAGCCGGGCTCCTCTGTTATATCGGGTAATATATTGGGTTGGCCAAAAAGTTTGTTCAGACTGTTCCATAACACCTTATGGACAAATCCGAATGAACCTTTTGGCCAACCCAATACTTACTCTACATTCATGTGTTTTTCTGAGTTTTTACCAGAACCCTGTAAAATAGACAGTGTGGATGATAATATTCTCATGTTCAGTTGAAAAAAATCTGAGGTTCAGAAAGATTCAGGTTCAGTCAGCTATTGAGGGCACCCTGGCTTCCAATGAGCCATGAAAGGCACATTTTTTTTCCTGCCTTCTCAACCTCCAGGCCCTCACCCAGGGAGGCCTCCCCCATTCTCCCCCAGCCTCTCCCTCTTCTCTCATCCTAAAGCTGCCTCGTGAGTCCCGCAGCTAAAGAGCTGGAATCCTGACAGCCCTCCCAGTCCTGGCTGGTCCTCGGCATCAGCCCCACCCCTGCTCCCAATACTGAAGTCTGGGGTTGTGGCCTGGGCATGTTGAGAATTGTGTGGAAGATGTGACTGCTAGAGCATCAGTGCTACATCTCGGCCATCTTTGCATCAAGAAAGCAAATTCTCATGAGAGATCAGAAGCTTTGAATATGGAAAGCAGAACTTGGGGACCCTTTGGCTGAACCCCACCTGAAATCCCATAGGTTTTCAACACCGTGATTTCTTCTGACATCAGTGGATGCCCTGCTTTTGGAGAATGCTGCTTTCAACTCTGTGTTGGGTCTCTCTCCCGCAAGAGATCCTCTCTGGGGACCAAACTGAGGCTGTGTGTCAGTCAGCTGGCCCCATTTCCCTGCAGCCCTTTGGTTTCAGTGGAGGAAATGGGGCCACACCCCGCGAGTCAAGCCCCTACATGGATGAGAGTCAGGAGCGGCAGAGTGAGGGGAGAGCAGAGATGATCACCGCCAACAAAACGAATAACCAACCACTGAAAATGACTGCTTTTCTGTTTGGGTGCTGACATGGTACAGGTTTTGGCTGTTTTCCTGTGCTTTTAGCTGGGGATAAAGGCACTCTTTTTGTGAGTTCTTTGCTGTAAAATCAAACAGTTCAACCAACTACCATGTGATAAAGAATAAGATTGCTGGAGTCTCTTCCTAATGAGCCTTGCTTGAAAATCATACACACACAAATTGTCCCAGTATTAGGTTTCTTGGAGACCAGGACACTGCCCAGTTCTAAGAGTCTATATCTCCCATGATTAGCTCAACACCCCTGCAGTATTTTCTCCTTCTTAGTGAGGTCAAATTGGGCAGAGCCCTGTGTATCACCTTTCCAGATCTCCCTCCCAGCCCACTGACTAGCTAGGAATGACTTCTGATTTTTCCTGAGCTCATAGCAAATGTGTCCTCAGTGATACCTCTTTCTGCAACCTAGAGTTTCTGTCTGCAAACCACACTAGCTGTGTGCATCCCATGGTATGGTGGCATTAGTGGTAAAGAACCCGCCTGCTAATGCAGATGTAAGAGACATGGGTTCGATCCCTGGGTTGGGAAGATCCCATGGAGGAGGGCATGGCAACCCACTCCAGTATTCTTGATTGGAGAAGCCCATGGACAGAGGAGCCTGGCAGGCTACAGTCCATGGGGTCGCAAAGAGTCAGACATGACTGAAGCGACTTAGCATGCACACATGCTTGACAACTAGACAGCGACTGCTTGAGGTCATTTCAACCCTGCCTCTCAGAGTCAGTCCAGCCAGGGGCCTGCATAGAATAGGTGCTCAGTGAGGCTGGTGAAAAGATCAGCTAGATGTGTACAAGTGGAGGTTTGCTAGAAAAAACAGCTACCAAATGCCATCTTGTGCCTGGGATTGGCTCCTGGGAGAGAAAAAGCATATTAATGGAAAAGCTGATGAAACCCAAATAAAATGTAGAGTTGAATTAATAGCACTGCCCCAATGTCAGTTTCTTTGTTTTACAGACAGTGAAAATGTCAGATGTTAACACTGGGGGAGGGGTATATGGGACTCTGTATGATTTTTGCAACTTGTCGGCAAACGTAATCCCAGAACAAAAAGTTTGCTCAAACAAAAAGAACAAGTTTGCAATTTGGTTTTAAAGACAGGGAGACGTTTTAAGATCAGTGGTACAATACGAAAAGTGGGTTTGATCTTTTCTCGGCCCCTCCCTTCTTCACTCCCCCTATCCTGGGTCCTGGCTCACTGGCTAGAGGTGTAGAATGGGCGGTGGGTGTCCTCTTCTACCCCCACATCTGGAAGTGGGCACAATTCAAAGTACAAAAGATTTAACCATTCCAAGTGACAGTGAGAAGGGCCATTTGAATCAAAAGGAGTGTTTTCCTTTGATTTACCAGAATACCTCTGGAAAGTGTTGGCGTTCACCCAGCCAAGATCACAGTCTCACGTGGAAAATGCTGAGTCGCCCCTCAGCCTCAGCCTTAAGACCCTGCAATGGACTGAGATCTGGTGATGATGAGAAGGGCGTTTGCCTTCACCATTCCCTTCCCCGAGGCTGGGAGGATGTTACAGGCTGGACATGATATTGACCAGGAAACTAGTCTTTGTTTCCCTGGGTGGCTTATCCAGGTCATAGAAGACAGTCCAGTAACTGATAAGAGAAAGGTGCCTTTACTTGCCACCCCTCGAGTTCAACTCCAAACAAAAGAGACTGATGAAAACTCCCAGAGTGAAGTCCAAACTGCTGGGCCACTGCTGGGTGGCTCAGAGGGTTCCATTTGTCCTTACTGAGAGTGTCGGGGGGGAGTCCAACTGGCCTGAGATGGAACAACCATCATATCTGGTTGGTGACAAGTCTTAACTACCAGAAGGAGGAAGGTAGTCTGTAAGATTCTGGCAAATGCAGAGAAATCCAATGTCAGCTCTCCACCACCCACTCACCACCCCATCCTCACAACTCCCGCCAGATTTTACTGAATACAGACAAATGGCCCCAAGTCTCTCAAACTGAGATGAAGCCCCTCGTAGCAATGAAACCCTAGACACACCACGACGGCTTTTGCCTCCGCAAGAAAAAACGGGAACTGTTCAGCCTGTGTCCGCTTAGAGCTGTAAGTTTACTTTTTTCTTATTATCACTGTGAGCATTTTCCTCTGAGAAAAAACTGAGCTTGCAAAACGACTTGAGGGGCTTAGTCCTCCCCAGCTCAGCCAGCTCACAGGGCGGGCGCCTGGCTTTTCCCTCCTGAACAGATCTCTGGGGCCCCAGGACGTGCATTCACATGTGAGGGTTCAGCCCAGGTAGTGGACCCCAAGACTTTGCAATAGCCAGTAGCAACTTGGTCCAGATGTCAACAGCCACAGAAGGTGGGTTTTGTGAGAATCCTGCTCTCCAAAGATGGGCTCTGCCGTCTATCCCAAACCAGGGCCCTGTGAATACTCCCCGCTCCCTTCAGGATGGCTCAAGCGAAGGACTGAACAGTGGGTGGTGGCAGCCCCTCGCAGAGGAAAAGCCTCACCATGGGACCAGCTCTCGGCTATTTTTATTTCCCAGTCAAAGATGCACGCTTTCATTTGTTGACACAGACTGAGTCACCCTTGCAGCCGAGATTAGCATGCAGGAGTCTCAGCTTGCAATCTGGTGGGGAGACACTTCCAACATTATTCATGCAACGGTCCTCCTTGCTCACTTCTCCCATCCCTGAGTTTCTGACACATGAACCCCTTCTTTTCATGGCACAAACCATGTGGCCTCCATCGCCTCTTCCATCAAGTGACTTGACCACGTGGCCCGGGCAGCCGGCGGAGATAACTCCGGGTCTGAGACATCTGTTTCTTGCCCAGATAATTACGTGCTTAACATTGTAATTCAGGCTTGGCACTGGTATTTCATAATGTTTTCTTTTTTTAAGCTGGATTCTTCCAAGGGAGGGGAGGAGGGTAATGGGGAAGGAAAGAAAGGGAATGCCAGCTTTGACTCTGAGGTTCTTCTGCAGCTGTGCTGAGGCAAACTGGAGCAGGGGTGCCTGGACCTCACTACTCAAAGTGTGGTCCGTGGACTAGCAACATCAGCATCACCAGGCTTCTTGTTGGAAATGCAGAGTCTTGAGCCTCAGCTAGATATCTTGAATTGGAATCTGCATTTTCACAAGATTCCCAGCTGATTCTCATGCACAAGACAGTGGGCAGTGTCCTGAGCACTCAAGGACCGTCCAGTTGGTGGGGTCAACTCTGGACCACTCTGGAGTCACCAACTGGTATATTAACCCGTTTTACTTAGGTCTGTCTAGTCAAGGCTATGGTTTTTCCAGTGGTCATGTATAGATGTGAGAGTTGGACTGTGAAGAAAGCTGAGCACTGAAGAATTGATGCTTTTGAACTGTGGTGTTGGAGAAGACTCCTGAGAGTCCCTTGGACTGCAAGGAGATCCAACCAGTCCATCCTAAAGGAGATCAGTCTGGGTGTTCACTGAAAGGACTGATGTTGAAGCTGAAACTCCAATACTTTGGCCACCTGATGCGAAGAGCTGACTCATTTGAAAAGACCTTAATGCTAGGAAAGAGTGAGGGCAGGAGGAGAAGGGGATGACAGAGGATGAGATGGTTGGATGGCATCACCGACTCAATGGACATGAGTTTGGGTAAATTCTGGGAGTTTTTGATGGACAGGGAGGCCTGGCACGCTGCAGTCCATGGGATCACAAAGAGTCGGACACAATTGAGTGACTGAACTGAACTGAACTGAACTGATTTTCAGTAGCCAGGTACAGATAAGAGAGTTGGACCATAAAGAAGGCTGAGTGCGGAAGAACTGATGCTTTCGAATTGTGGTGTTGGAGAAGACTCTTGAGAGTCCCTTAGACTGCAGTGAGATCAAAGCAGTAGATCCTAAAGGAACTCAACCCTGAATATCCATTGGAAGGATTAATGCTGAAGCTGAAGCTCCAATACTTTGGCCACCTGATGCGAAGAGCTGACTCATTTGAAAAGACCTTAATGCTAGGAAAGAGTGAGGGCAGGAGGAGAAGGGGATGACAGAGGATGAGATGGTTGGATGGCATCACCAACACAGTGGACATGGGTTTGAGCAAATTCTGGGAGGTAGTGAAGGACAGGGAAGCCTGGCATGCTGCAATTCACGGGGTCACAAAGAGTCAGACACAACTTAGTGACCGAACAACAACAACATCTTAGGTACCATTACTGCTGGCATAAGTTGGTAGGGGGACAGTGTTGGACAATTTATTTTGTACTCATAAAAAAATAAGTACAAATTGATTGCAAAGGGAAGAAATGATAAACCTCAAAGTCTCATGATAGCAACTAATTTCCAACTTGGAGCAAGCCGAGGGTGGAAGCAAGAGTATTGATCTTGGGTAGCAAGAGCTTGGTTTTATTCCCAGAGGATACAAGTCAGCAGGGGACCCTTGGGCCATCTCTCAATGCCCCTGTTTCTTCATCTGTGCAGAGGGCGAATGGTGATGAAACTTACTAAGTTTTATGATCCTAATCTGTATAAAATAGCACAGGTCCCCACCTCCCATGCTCTATCTCCTTTACACTATTTTACTTTTCTCCAAAGCATTTATCAATATGTCTAGCATATTATTTATTTCTCTTTTTTTGGTCAGTGTTTCCTTGCTAGAATGCAAGCTCCCTTGATGCAGAAGTCTGTATTTTAGTCAGACTCCAAATGTTGGAAAAGCCTCAAGTATACAGGGAAAGATAAATCTCATATGATATCATTACATGAAGAATCATTAAAAAAATTATACAAATGAACTTATATACAGAACAGAAAGAGACCCACAGACATAGAAAACACACCGTTACCAAAGGGGAAGGTGGGAGGGGTGAATTAGGAATTTTGGATTAACATATATACATTATTATATATAATAGATAAACAAGTACCTACTGTAGAGCACAGGGAACTACCACATTCAACATTTTGTAATAACCTATAAGGGGAAAGAATCTGAAAAAGTATATATATATATGAGTGCTTGTATGCTAAGTCACTTCAGTCGTGTCTGACTCTGTGACGCTATGGATTGTAGCCCACCAGGCTCCTCTGTCCATGGGATTCTCCAGGCAAGAATACTGGAGTGGACTGCTGTGCCCTCCTCCAGAGGATCTTCCCAACTCAGGGATCAAACTCAGGTCTCCCATATTGCAGACAGGTTCTTTACCATCTGACCCACCAGGGAAGCCTATATATATGAAACTGAATCACTTTGCTATACACCTGAAACTAGTAAACCATTGTGAATCAACTATACTTCAATTTAAAAGAAATTTATTGAATGCATCATATCCCCTCTCCTTTTTTATCACTCACTGAGAAATAGCTCTTCCACTTGGGATCCAGTATTTCAAAAGGAAAACTAATTTTCCCTTCCCACCAAAACTTCATGGAAAGCTTGGAAAGGTACTTATGGGCAGATTAGTAACATCTTTCAAAAAGTCCTTATACAAATGTTCCAGGCCTATCAGATGTTGTCCTTCATAGACACTTCATTTTTCTAAGATGTAAAAATATCAGAGGACTAGCTTGAGATGAATGGTGACAACTATGGAAATTTAGGAATGGCCAAAAAAGGAAAAATTTCCCTGTAGTAGTGTCATATGTTTTTCCTCATTAGTTGTTCCTATTTAAACCCTTAGCGTTTCTCTCCATCTTCTCTTCACACTCACAAGCACATTTCAGATGTTCCTCACTCCCTAATTTGTTGTTATGCCTAAGGGTTGGTGAGACAAAATCCTGTGGAAACTCATACCAATAATCATTTGCCTGGAATACATTTGTCAACTGGGATTCAAATGAACTTCAAGCTGTAAGTATAGGATTTGCTGGCAGTGTGCTTAGACCCAATAATGACATGGATCCCTGCCTTGGTTGGAGGCCGTAGGAAGCAATGGTGATCCACCATTGTCCAGCATTCTTGGTCCCAGCATGGTCACACAGCTCAACTCAAGTGTTCCTCATCCCACAGAGCTACTTGGAAGATGTTATTGCATGTAACATGGGTTCAGACAGTTTCCCCTCTTAGCACTGTTTTTTGGTTTGTTTTGGTTTTTGTTTTGAAATCTTAAAACCCACCCAGAACTCATCCTGATACATGGAGGTGTGGAAGCATTGGAAGTAGGTAGGCTATAAATGTCCATCAACAGGTAAATGGATAAAGAAGATGTGGTACGTATATACAATGGAATACTACTCAGCCATAAAAAGAACAAAATAATGCCATTGGCAGCAACAGGGATGCACCTAGAGATTATCATACTAAGTGAAGGAAGTCAGACAGAGAAAGACAAATATCATCTGATATAGCTTATATGTGGAATCTAAAATAAAAAGATACAAATGAACTTATTTATAAAACAGAAAGAGACCCACAGACATAGAGAACAAATTTATAGTCACCAAAGGGGAAAGGAAGGGAGGGATAAATTAGGAGTTTGGGATTAACAGATACACACCAATATATATAAAGTGGGCTTCCCTGGTGGCTCATAAGGTAAAGAATCCACCTGCAATGTGGGAGACCTAGGTTCAATCCCTGGGTTGGGAATATCCCCTGGAGAAGGGAACAGTAACTCACTCCAGTATTCTGGCCTGGAGAATTCCATGGACAAAGGAACCTGGCAGGCTATAGTCCATGGGGTTGCAAAGCATCAGACATGACTGAGCAACTTTCATTTCACTTCACTTCATATATAAAGTAGATAACCAATAAGGACCTATTGTATAGCACAGGGAACTATACTCAATATTTTATAATAACCAATAATGGAAAATAATTTGAAAAATAATATATATATATGCATAACTGAATCACTTTGCTGTACACTTGAAACGAACACAACATTGTAAATCAACTACACTTCAATTAAATAAAAGATGCAAAAAAGGAAGGGAATATGACAAAGCCAAAAAAAAAATAGGAGGTAGGTCTGCCAAAAGCCTAAGTGGATACACACGCCACCATGTTCTATTTCTCTTTGTTTAACAATGCCTCTACTTATTCTTATTTTTTCTTTTCTGGCTTTGAGCAGTGATGTGTTTTGTTCCAAAAGAGAACCACCATAGAAAGGAGTTGTACATTGCTCATCCAACCTCAGGGCTCTGTTTTTGCAGGATTCTTCTGCCTACTCACTATTTCATATGCATTTAAATTCAAAACTCACTAAGTCAGAACTGAAACTATGTGGGTTTCAGGTCTCCTTTTCCATTTGCCTTTCTTCACAAACCAGGGAGCCCTATACAGAGATATGTGTGCGTGCCAGGAACCAGGAGCAAGAAGGCTCTGAGATGCTGTACTGGAAGCTGTGATGATGCAGCTTGCCTAGTCACCATAGACCTTTAGAGATGGAGAGGACCAGAAAGAGGCCTGGAGAGAACCTGATCCAATTCCATCATATTACAAATGAGAAAGTCAAAGCCAGAGAGAGTAACCCTCCCAAAGTCACTGGGCTATTTAGAAGCCAAGGGCAGACCCATACATCTTGGCAGCAGTTGGGTACCCATATCTAGATCTGTTTGGTCCACTATTTGACAGCAAGGTCAGAGAACCATGCAATTTAAAACAAAAACAAAAAACTTAGAGACAGTGGCAAGTCTCTGTACATTATTTAATGTGAAAAAACATCCCCACTTATTTTTAAAGAAGGCAACATAAGCAAGGATCTAGACCCCGTGAAGAGTTCTTAGTAGTCCTTAAACAGAGAGATCTGTATAATTCCCAAGCAATTCTATGCAACCAGAGTTAAGGTGACGTGTGTTTAATATCCAGCAACCTAGAGAAGAAGTACTAATGAGGTTTTGGAACTGAGTTAATTGGGACATTTTCTCAGTAGAGGTAAGGTTTGGAGGTCATTGCCACTTAGATAAAGTCCCTAAAAACCAGCCTGTGAGGAAGGCATCCGTGAATCTAGTGGGTCAAGATTTTCCAAACAAGTTCATACCAGCCACAAGCTAAGAGCCAAACGACAGTCACAAAGGAATCTGAAGGGGAGCTTCTGTGCTGAGAATGAATGGAGCCTTTTCAACAATTTTTAGGATAACTTGTTGACAAGATGACCATAAAAATTATGATAAAAGACATAAGAAACAAATTATTTTCAAGCAAGACTAAAGTACAGGTGAAAAAGGTGGTTATTGAGGGCATTTTTTTTTTTTCACATGACTATTCCAGCAGTCCATGGGTCAGGTCTAGATCCTTTACCCATCCAGCCATGTGACCCTGATGGTCCTTTCAGGAGGGAATAGGTCTCTGCAGTCTCTATGCTCATCAGGAAACTGAAAGACTCGGCAGTAGTAAGAAAAGAAAGCAAAACGCTCTGCAAAGGACAAAGTCTGCAAAGATGGAAAGTGTTAATTCACAAACATGTGGTCAGATTCTCACTAGATGGAGGTTGGAAGCCCTTCACTTTGTACTAACACATAAAATGAGTTGCTGCAACCAGAAATCTGTTTGAAAGGTCTGCACAGTGGTTCTGCCCAGGCAGAAGACGATCAAGAGGAGGGACCAAGCAATGCATGAACAGCTGGTGCTTAATTCCCGTCCCTGGAAATGAGACACTGAGAAGCAGTTAGAAAACAAGGCCTGGAGTCACCCAAATGGCTGAGTGAAAACAAGCAGAGACTCGACACTGGGTCCCACCAAATGAATGCAATGCCCTAACTAGAAGATGCATCTTTTAAAATAAATTTCAAAACTCATAGTATCTTGGGGGCAGGCCACAAAAAATTCAGGGTGCCAAAAAGGGGTCCCTTTTTTTAAAAGTTCAGAACTGCCGACAGAGCAATAGAAATTAAACCTATCAATATAAAGGAAAATATAAATGGACAAGGAAAAACCAAGGGATTTTCAGAGAGGAGAAAGATGCTGAAAGTCCTAGAAAAGGAGAATTTTAATTCTTCAGCTAGTGTCTTTGTGGCCACAAAGGTAGAAGTTTCTTTTGGTTTTAACAGGACGGTTTGGTTAGCAGAATATGGGAATTAGGCTAAGGTTTGAAGGAAGAATCATCAAAATCTCTGAAAAGGGTTTTTGTTTCCAACCCAGAGGGAAAAAATCTGAACCTTTTTTATTATTTTTTTTTTTTGCTATACTGAATGATTTATTCATATACTGCATATACACACAGAATGACAGAGAAATGGCTTTGCAACTTTGGGGCCTTAATCTTCCGGTTCTAAAAGGAGCAAAACAGTGTCATATTCCTTCCAGAGACAGAGAAGTACAGTTTGATGAAATGAGTCGTCACATTTTTACGAGGTTCTTTGAAATATTTAGCTTTAAGAGGCCATAGAAATGCAAATGATTAACAGGAAGTCAGGGAGGACCAAAGGCTGCCAAGCCCACCAAGGTGGCTAAAGGCAGATTTCTCACAAAATCTCCAGACACATGGAAAAAAGGCAAAAGTGGGCTTTAGAGATGCATGGTCTTGTAAACTTCTCTTCAGTGTAATCCTGGCAGTACAAACTGTACCACTGACCCAGGAACTGGTGATTCAAATCTAACGGTATCCTAAACAGAAGAACTCGCAGGGTGGGTTAGAAAAATAGAAGGATAAGGAGGCAGAAGAGTCATGCATTCAACAAACACGAACCCTGCCATCTCTGGTTGTCCAGGATACAAAGGTACATAAAACGCACTGTCCTTCTCCCTCAGAGCTCACATCCGGCTTACATCTTAAAATCTTTAAGGTCCATTAGTAAAGGAAAAAAAGAAAAAGAAAACCTTCAAAATCAGGGAAAGGAAATCCAAAAGCATTTTCTATTTTCTCATGCTATGCCAGATTTTTGCCCCAGCTTTATTAAGACATAAAAGTTAGATTTTTTTTTTAAAAGTCACTCTAGTTTATGTTGTCTTAAAAAACATCGCATCCTAGTGTGAGGGCAAGAGAGAATTCTAAAAATATGAGTTTGTGTATTTAACCTCATATTCTATTAAAGAGCTAGAACAAATGGATTTAAATCAGTGATATTTGAGCTGAAGGCTTGGAGTCCATTATCAGCCTGTCTGGAAATGATTTCCTTACTCTCTGGGGTTCTTAATTTTTATTTGCATGTGTTTCTGCCAGTGGCGGAAAGGTCGGCAAGAGGAAACACTGTTGTGGGCCCCCAATCTGGCTCATTCTTGAGAAATGGCTGAGCTGGCTCCTGGGGACAGGCTCATGCTTCTAGAAAATTGTGGGCCTGTCAAAGCAGTCATCACAGCCACAACAGCACTGCTGTTTCAAATGCCAGATTCAGTGTGTTTTTTTTTTTTTTTTTTAATTCCTTAGCCGAAGAACAGACAAGCAAACACAGACACTTTCTGCCTGCTTTGTTCGAGACTTTCTTAGCAAGGCCTTAGAAGAATGTATGGGCAGGTGTTCCTGCTCTGTCTGGAAAAACAAAACACAGCAGTGTAGAAGAGTACAAAAGGTTTCACTTCCTTTTTAACCTTTACTGAGCGGAAAAGAACAACTTGAAGATGGTGTCTCTGGGGAGAAGAGAGTGACTTCCTGGCTGCCTTTGTCAAGAGAGACCCTGCCGCGTGACCCATCTTCAGACAATACAGAGAAGCACGGTTTCTTATGCCTTTCACAGACACAGACAATTAAGTAATGTGGAGTGCTGACTTAACATCCTCTCCTGAACATTTCAGGGTTTCTGATAACCAAAAAGATGATGCCACCTCGGATAAAATGCACCTCTCTGTAAGGTGTTCAAATGTGCTCCAAGGAGTCTACCCACGGGCCAGCTGCTTAAATGGCTCACACAGTCCAGAAATATAAGACAAAAACTGCAATAGCACCACGTGGATTATTCCTCTTAACAATAATGCTGCAAGTGGCACATATAATATATAAATGTGTATATACAAATAATAGTATTATATACATAATATTATACATATCGGGAGAGAGAGAGGGAGATAGTTGGTTATACTTTAAGAAAAATGTCTGGAAGGAAAAGAAGGAACGCATAAAAACAAAAGTCATCAAGTTTGAGAAGTGAATAGCATAAGACATTCACTCTCAGATTCTCTTAGTATCATGGGTAATACCCTCTGACCATATGAACCCTTCCTCGCATCTACTGCTTCTTTGTTTTGAAAAAGGCAAAGCCTTCCAGGTTTTAAAGAGAGGAATCTCAGGTGTAACGCTGAGCTTCAGATAACAATTATCCTGTTTTGTCACTTATTAAAAAGAAAGTGAGAAGAGTTGAATGGGGAAAAATACAGCTGGCGATCACTGAATGAGAAACGCATGTGGGAGGAAATGCGTGGGAGAAACCGAACACTTGGTTCAGAGGTGGAAACTGCATCTGACTGGTTGCTGGCAATTCTACCTTCCTGGTGGCAGCTGGGCTGCTTGTTTTTCCCTCCAAGAGATGTGGAAGAGAGCAACAAAAAGCTGGCTTACTCCGACTAGAAGCCCTTGGTTTGGCCGCTGGTAAACTGGAAATCAAGCTAAACACATGTGCTGAATGACCAGGCAATTCAGCCTCACTCTTGTTCTCTTCTAGAATTAGGTAACCCGTGGAATGGTTTGGACCAACTTTCCAGAAAATGAGTGAGGCGTATGGATGTCACCACAACTTTGAACAACGCTTGTCACGAGATTTATAGTCCCTGGAATAGGAGCGCAAATTTCTTATGGCCAAAGTCCCTCTGTGTTTCATCTGTTTGCCTTTCAGTATCTTACACACAATAGATGCTTCCTAAGTGTGTGTTGAATGAATGAAATCTGCGCATGGCCCATCGACCCCACCCTTCCAAATACATGTGTTATCAATAAGCAAATAAACCAAAAGGATAAACAATGAATCCATGTAAAGCCCAGACTATCTATGTGTATACAGACTTCTACTACGTCAAACACTTGGATGCTTCGAAACTTCTGGATGATTGCCTGCATCCTTCTACATTCCTCCAACGATTTAATGATAAAAATAGATTATATACTGGGATACATTCTGAAGTAAGGCAAGAAATAATCTACCAAGCCTATTAAGTCGTTCTGTTCTGTGGTCTAAAATAATTCCTATTTTATGAAAAATTGAGCAAGATCTGAATCTGCCACTTAGGATGGTTTGCTAGTACTTGACAATGAAACTCAGAATGTTGCTGCATCTTGATGTCATTTCCCTCCCTCCTCTCTTTTCTATACAATTTTAGAACAGCGAGTTCTTTGGTTCACTCTGATAGGAAGAGCCCAAAGCACCAGCCATGTCAAGAATCCCAAGATGGCAGAGTTTCTGGACCTATGGCACAGGCCCTGCTCCCTGGAATTTTCTTTTCGCAGTCTCCCCAGACACAGCCCATACCCACACCAGCCACTCTGAAGAGGTTTCCTCAGCCAGCAGGCCCTCTCCCTGTTACCATGGCAGCAGCCATTCTGGAGAACAAGAAGCCAATACAAGGAGAAGACAAAGCCCAGACTGTGTGATTCCTGTCTGCCCACTGCGGTAAGCACGCGTCAACGTGGGGATGTGGGTGTTGCGCGTATCAGGAAGTCTGGAATCCAGGGAATCTATGTGACTTTACTTCCAAGTGTGAAAGTGTTAGTCATCCAGTCATGTCCAACTCTTTGAGACCCCATGGACTGTAGCCCACCAGGCTCCTCTGTCCATGCAATTCTTCAGGCAAGAGTACTGGAGTGAGTTGCCATTTCCTTCTCCAGGGACACGAGCAAATTTAGAGTGGTGTTTTTGTATGGAGTCTTCATGTTTGGGGGGCGGTTTGTTTTTATTTGTTCCTTTCCTTTCCTTCAGAGAAGAAGGCCTTAAAAGAACCCTTCAGCATAAGACTGCGAGGTAGGTAAGAATTACTGGCTTCCCTGGTGGCCCAGTGGTAAAGAATTCACCTGTCAATGCAGGAGACACAGGTTTGACCCCTGGGTTGGGAAAATCCCCCGGAAAAGAGAATGGCTATTCAGTATTCTTGCCTGGAGAATTCTATTGAAAGAGGAGCCTGGCGGGCTACAATCCATGGGGTTGCAAAGAGTCAGACATGACTGAGCAACTAACACAGGAACTACAGATGCTGGGTAGAATATTTGTATTTCTCCCTTTGCTACACATACTTTATTAAGATCTTTGGCAAGTGTTCTTATACTCTGACTTTCTCTATTGGCTTCATATTAATAGACCTTATCTTAGATGAAGGAAGAAGGCAGGGGCCATGTGGGCGGATTAAGTGTCTGTCAGTTCAAATAGCTCTGTGGGTAACAATAAAGAGAAAAAAATAATTTGGTGAAGCAAGCGATTTGACTTTAAAAAGAAGATAATCCTATCAATCCACAGACAATTGCTATGTACAATTACAATGTACTTTTGTCCAGATTTAAATTCAATCTATATTTATTTGGTGCAGACGCTTTCACAGACTTATCTCACTTTGTGTTCAAACACCATTTACTGAGCTAGCTTGTTCTTAGTAAGTCATTTCTATTATAAAACCAGGACTAACTTGCATTCCTAATTCCTTCCTCTCGTCTGGCTCTTTGAAGATCCTGGGATGCACATCCTGGTGATATCTAGCATAATTTTTTCTGATGGATGAATAAAACACCTGTATGTATGAAAATGAATATTGAATGAAAATATCTGACACCTATTCACCACTTGCTATTTGCCAGTCACTGTGCCAGACCCTTTATAAGTGTAATCTTATTTAATTCTGCCATCAGCCCCAAAGTGGTAGGTGCAAGAACGCTAAAATGATGCTAGAATGATCTCCAATTTACAGCTGAGAGCATAATTACTTGTACATTCACACAGCTAGCTAGTGGAAGAGTGAAGACTCAAAGTTGGCTCCCTATGACCCTGCGAGTAATGCTTTCTTCGCCCAGTGTGATATTCTAAGATGATATCTACCATCTTGGGTCCTGGTGTTGTGCCATGATTAGATTTATGTTATATGACAAAGGAGGCTTTCCTGGTGGCTCAGACGGTAAAGTGTCTGTCTGCAACACAGGAGACCCAGGTTCAATCCCCCGGTTGGGAAGATCTCCTGGAGAAGGAAATGGCAACCCCACTCCAGTATTCTTGCCTGGAAAATCCCATAGAGCCTGATGGGCTACAGTCCAGTGGGTCGAAAAGAGTCGGACACGAATGAGCAACTTCCCTTCACTTCATATGCCAAAGGTGGTGGATGTTGCTCCCTTGATGGTGTAACATCAGGTGGCAAGGCAGAAGAGACTTTGCAAATGTAATTAAGGTCCCAAATCAGTGAACTCTAAGTCATCTAGAGGGTGATTATCCTGAGTGGGCCTGACTGAATCAGTCGGGCATCCTTTAAAAGAGGGCTTAGGCCTTCTCTGAGTCAGAGACTCTTCACAACCTTGAAGAAGCCAGCCACCACGTGTTTTATAGCTTCAAGGAAAATAATTCTGACCCCAAACCAACTTGAACTTGGAAGGAGATCCAAGCTTGCAGATGAGACCACAAGCCCCAGCTGACACCTTGATTGCACCTTGGTGAGATCCTGAGCAAAGATCTAGCTAACCATTTCCCAGACTCCTCATGGACAAAAACTGTGAGATGATAAATGTGTTGCTGTAAGCAACTAAATTTGTGGTGATTTGTTATGCAACAGTAGAAAATTAAGCCAATAAGAATGTGAACAATTTGATAACACAAATAAAACTATCAATTAAGAGTTTGGGACTTCCCTGGCGGTTCAGTGGTTAGGACTCTGTGCTTCCATTGCGGGGGGCATGGGTTCCATCCCTGGTTGGGAAACTAAGATCCTGTACACTGTACAGTGAAGTCAAAAAATATTTATATCTTCTAATAACCTATAAGGAAAAGGATCTTAAAAAGAATATATATATATAAATATATATATACACACACATATGTATAGCTAAATCACTTTGCTGTATACTTGAAACACAACATTGTAAATCAGCTATATTTCAATAAAAGAAATTTTAAAGTTTGAGCACACAAGTATGTAAAAAAATGTATTATGCATTTATAAATTATATACAGGAGGTTGTGTAAGGTAAGCTAAGTCACTTCAGTCGTGTCCAACTCTGTGCGACCCCACAGATGGCAGCCCACCAGGCTCCCCCGTCCCTGGGATTCTCCAGGCAAGAACACTGGAGTGGGTTGCCATTTCCTTCTCCAATGCATGAAAGTGAAAAGTGAAAGTGAAGTCACTCAGTCGTGTCCGACTCTTCGCTACCCCATGGACTGCAGCCTTGGGGAGGAGTGCAGGCTCCTCCACTCATGGGATTTTCCAGGCAAGGGTACTGGAGTGGGGTGCCTTTGCCTTCTCCGGAGATTGTGTGTTCAGTTGCTAAGTCATGCCTGACTCTTTGCGACCCCAAAGACTGTAGCACTGGAGGCTCCTCTGTCCGTGGGATTCTCAAGGCAAGAATACTAGAGTGGGTTGCCATGCCTTCCTCCAGGGGATCTTCCCAACCCAGGGATAGAACCCACGTCTCCTATGTCTCCTGCATTGGCAAGTGGGTTCTTTACCACTAGCACCACCTGGGAAATCCCATACAGGAGGTTGCTGTGTGCTGTGCTTAGTCCCTCAGTCGTGTCCAACTCTTTGTGACCCCATGGACTGTAGCCTGCCAGGCTCCTCTGTCCATGGGGATTCTCCAGGCAAGAATACTGGAGTTGGTTGCCATGCCCTCCTCCAGGGGATCTTCCCAACCGAGGGACAGAATCCAGGTCTCCTGCATTGCAGGAGGATTCTTTACCATCTGAGCCACCAGGAAAGCCCCCAATACTGGAGATTATCCCCAAGTAAAACATGAGATACCCACATACACACACAAACCAGAAATTACAAAGTATAACCATTGTTCTTAGCCAGGTCCATTCTCCACCACGGCCAAGGTTAATACAAGTACTGAAATTCTAATCTTCATTATACCCTCACAAATGGATGAAAATCTGTCCAAAATAAAAGGAAGTGGCAGGGTTTTTGAAAACCTGACTATAGCCCTTCTCCAGAGGCCATTTACGGAAGACACAGACTCAGCCTTTACATGCTCACCACCGAAGTATGTGCTTTGACACGCTAAACATTCAAAGGTCACCCTGATCACTGCCTACACTGACCGAGGTCAGAGGTGAGTGACCTCATCCAGCAGTCAGTCAGCAAGGGTTTGCAATGACCTAGTGCTGCACAGTTCTGCAACCAGAAAGGGAAGCAGGCTAGTCCAGAAAAGGCACATTTTGACAATACATAAAATATGCCCGCAATCCTTGGGCTCTATTCTCCAGACTTCCCCACAATGCAAAATTTAGATTTTTGTTTTTTACTTTTATCTCTAGATTTTAATTTCCCCCACTTATGCAAGATGCTGCACTAGAAATGACATCACATGTGAAGCTTGGTTTATATCCCAGGCCATTTCATTGCAATCATTTTTCTATGTCTACCCACTTCATGCTGGGGTTCAGTTCTCCTTCCCAAAATAGCTTTATTTGGAACAGGAAGCAGCAAACTTTTTCTCAAATGGGCCACATAGTAAATATTTTCTGTTTTGCAGGTCATAGAGTCTCTGACAGAGCTACCCACTTCTGCCACTGAACATAACAAGCCACATGTGAACGAGGGTACCAATCAGACTTTATGGACACTGAAATGTGATGGTCATGTAATTTTTATATGCCAAGAAATACTATTCCTTTGATTTGTTTTCCAGTCATTTACAAATATAAACACCAGCCTTAGCATTCAGGCTATAGCAAAACAGGCAGCTGGCCAAACCTGGCCCTCCGGCCAGAGCTTGATGACTCTGATATATAGAGAGACATTATCAGAGTTAATGAATTAGTCATTATAAAAGGTTCTTCTCTTTTTTTGGAATGAATATTTTTACAGATGAAAAAGCAGGAGTAAGTATATACACACGTATTAAATTAGCAAAGACGTGTTTAGAGTGGTCAGGTTTATAAATCATGCCAGATCTTTATAGAGGAGGCTGATTTTATTTTTGCTAAGGGCACTTGTTGTGCATTTCATTCTACACAAGAAACTCAGTCAACCCAGGTGTAGTTTGTAGTTCTTACAACTAAAGACCCAAGCAGTAGGTTAAAATTACCATGCAGTCCTTTGCACTAGTTGACATACACACGTCACTATGTATTAAAAATGGACCAGGTGATGGCAGAATCCCTAAATGTTATTGGTGGCAATCAGCCAAGATAACTAAACCAAAGTGACTCAGCAAACCCAGATCTCGGCCATCTTCAGATAATCATGGACAAACTCCAAATGTCCAGTTTCCCTATGTCCTCATTCATTGCACTGAAATATATAATTTTAGTCTCAAATACAGCTAACTGTAATGTCATGCTGGTATTATGTTATAAAACAAACAAGTATAACGTTATAGATGTAAAAGACTGGACTAGAGTTTGCAAATTCTTATAAAAAGCATTTCTTTAGCCGATGGGTAACATGGCAAATGGCAATTCCACTTTCCAAAATTCAATTTTTTTGGCACTAAAATGCTATATATACACACACACATATATAATTTTGTCTTTTTACAAACCTCAAAAGAAGGAATGAAAGAAAGAAGGAAGAAAGGGAGGAAAAGTATGAATCATTTTTCTACAGCTAGACAGAACACTACTCTTATGATTTTGTCTTGTCCTGTTGGGTTATCAGAGTTTTGCTGGACTAACCCAGCGGTCATGTATGGATGTGAAACCTGGACCATAAAGAAGGCTGAGCACCAAAGAATTGATGCTTTCAAACTGTGGTGCTGGAGAAGACTCTTGAGAGTCCCTTAGACTGCAATGAGATCAAACCAGTCAATCCTATAGGAAATCAACCCTGAATCTTCATTGGAAGGATCAATGCTGAAGCTAAAGCTCCATTACTTTGGCCACCTGATCTGAAGAGCCAACTCATTGAAAAAGACCTTGGTGCTTAGAAAGACTGAGGGCAGGAGAAGGGGGTGATGGAGAGTGAGGTGGTTGGATGGCATTCCCAACTCAATGGACATGAGTTTGAGCAAGCTCCAGGAGATAGTGAAAGACAGGGAAGCCTGTCTTTCAGGCATGCTGCAGTCCATGGGGTTGCAAAGAGTCAGACACGACTGAGCAACTGAACAACAACAACCCCAACTTTATGCCATTGTATCCTCTACAGTGTAATATCTTGACAGATAATGAAAAATGAGGAGGATCCACTTGGGTGGTCTGGCAAAACTCAGTTTAAAGTAAATATAAGCTCTCTGGAGATATCTACCATGAGGAATGTTCTTTTAAAAGCTCATTGTTTGTTTTAATCCAATAGGGAAAAAAAGATAAAAACTGAAGAATAAGATCTATAAAGAGAAAGCACAAATATTAAGACTGGCAAGGGGAAATAGGCAGTCAGGGGATGGACTGAAAGCCAAGTTCAACTTTCAGATTGTCCTGGCAAAACTGATAATAGTGAAGGATTAAGGCTCACCTGAGCACAATATCTTGGTTAAACTCAGTAACTCTTAATGAAAAATCTATTAGTATATTTAAACTGAACAAACTTTTTGGCCAACCCAATATATGTCCTTATAATGTTTTCAAACACAGCTTTCTGTTTGTATGACTATATATATATATATATATATATATATATATATACACATCTGAAAAATAAAGAAAAATACAAAGAAGAATATGCAATTAATAAGCAAATCCACCACCCATAACTAATGCCTTCTGTTGTTAAGGAGAGATTGTATTCTTTATGGGGAGGCGGGTATTTCATGATTACAACAAAAATTTCAACCTTTTTCATCTATAACAGTCAAGTAAGGTTAATAACCCAATTTCTAACTATAGAACTAAGGAAACTTTAATCGAGAAAAATTGTGACATGACCAAGACCACCTAGATTCTCATATGTTCAAACAGGATAAGAAATTAGTGTCCTCCAACTTATAGCCTAGTTCTTAAAATATTTCAGGCCATAATCCTAGGCGAGAACCAAAATTTGTCCTCAGCCCTGGGAGAACTGTGATTTACAAAATACCAGCTTCTGTGCAAAATGAGACTTTGATGCTGAAAAGAATTAGTGTGCCTTAAGTTTCATAGCTCTCTAATTAAAGAGGAGCTTTAGACTTACTCCCCAGAGGTTTTAATATTGTTACTTTAATTTATAGCTGTTCTTTAATTTTAATAGTCAAATGAAAGCTTTAATTATAATCAAGCAGTTCTTCATATGGAAAGATAGCACTGCTGGCTCACCTTCAACAGACCATGTGTTTTCAGTTATTTTCTAGGGTGGGGAAGAAGGGACCACAGTGAGTATTAAACCACCCCGATTCAAACAGTGTACATTTGCTCAAGATCTCTCTAGACAAAACTAGGACTGAGACTACAGCTAAAGAATCACACAAAACTATGCAGCCATGTCAGATCTAGAGCCTTGATTTTACTTGCTTTATACATCAAGCAGATTGCCATGAACTGTTACAGAAGACTTCACTACATTAACAGATGCTCTGTGTACTAACGAGATATAAGGAGTATTAAATTATTAAAAACAAATCTAGGTTGAATACTTGGTACCCAATTTAAAGTTGTTATCTTCTGTCATTTACTTTCTTTCAATAAACTTTATAGTGTTTGTCACAGCTAAGAAATTAACAAGCCTGTGTTACTGTTAACTAAACAGAAGACTTTATTCCAGTTTCACCCACATTTCCATTCCTCTTTCTGTTCCAGAATTCAATCCAGGATCCCACATTACATTTAGTAATCATCTTAGTCTCCTCAGAACTGACAGCTTCTGCATCTTCCCATATTTTTTCATGACCTTGGCAGTTTTCAGTAGTCAGATAGGAATTTTATAGAATGTCCCTTGATCTGGGAGTGCATGATGTTTGTCTCATTAGACTGGGGTTATGCATTTTTGGAAAGTGGCAAAGTTCCCTTCTCATGACAACACATCAGAAGGTACCTAATATCTATATAACATCACTGACAATGTCACCCTTCATCACTTGGTTAAGGTGCTATCTGGCAGGTTTCTCCACTATAATATTGCTGTTTTTTCCTCCCCTGTCATACTCTAGTTTTAGAAGGAGTTACTAAATCTAGCCCAGTGTGGCTGGGAAGTGCGGAGGGGTTAATCTCTCCCTCTTGGACAGAGTAGCTTCATACATCATTTGGAATTATTCTGTAAAGAAGATGTGTATTTTCTCCCCTATGATGTTATCTTTTCATGCCCAAAGCATGGTGACCAGGCAAATTTTCATTTAGAGAAAATGTCTTTTGAAACTCAACAGTCCATTTGAATGCAAGTTAATTGTTGTCAGACACTGGATGCTATATTCTTTTAGGAAAATTTCAGCTCTCCATCTGGGTAAAATCAGACATTTCACTGTCTAATTAACAGTGGACTCAAGGTAGGATAACAATGAAAGAGTAGGGCAAAAGTGTGACAAGGGTGGAAAAGAGATGAAAGGGTCAGGCCAGCTGAAGTGCCCCTCACTGGTATAACGAGTTAGTCTCCACCATTCAGCAAGAAACTCGCCCATTCAGCAAGAGGAAATTCCTCCTAGGTCACTAACTCTTTAAGTCACTGAATCTAGAGACAGGTTTTTGCCTGGTTATTAGCCCGCTAATCAATAGCCATTATGCTTTATGCATCCAACCTACACATCTCTGACTTGTAATAAAAAGGGCTTTATCTGGGCAGCAATCTAACACTAGGGATAGAGTCTAACTGAAATGATTAAGTCGTTTAAATGGTTATAATCAATTACAGGTACTACCATGGATGTACAATTTTAGCTTTGCTCACCAGGCCCTTTCATTGATTGGGAAAACGTTTTCTGATCTACAACAGGTCATCTTGGTTCTATTGTCTAGATTCCTTTTTTTTTTTTTTTGCCTCTTTCTCATTTTGTTGTTTTTGCCGTTCCCCATTTCTTATGTATTTTTCCAGGGGATTTTGCAGATTTATTAATACAATTTTTTTTTCACCAGAACTTTTCAATCCTGGGGGTCTCTCTGCAAATCCTGTTTCCTTTTACTCCCACGGAAGACACAGCTCCCTTGTCTTTAGCACTCTTCTGACTTGGCACCTCTAGTCAGAGTTGTATCTCCCTACCTCCTTTCCCCATGGAGGAAGTGGTTCTAGATTTCTCCTTTAAACCAGTATGTGCTGTGGTCGGAGGAAATCCTGTCATCTGGTGGGGGAAAGACAAGCGTCTTGGCTGACTCCCACCTGGTGGACTATCTGACAGAAAGGAAACCAATGAGTCTCTGGGAGGTTGCCTGTTTTCTCCCTTTAAACATCCCTATGTGGCCCACGTTACAGGATCCAAGGAGCCATGATGCCAAAAGTTTATGGTAAGCCATGTGAGCATTAGGAAGACTTTGATTCTGTTAGATGAGAATACATCGTCATCCTCTCCACATGGAAAGTGGCAAAGAAGTTGACTGATTTATTCATCAGTTCAGTTCAGTTCAGTTACTCAGTCGTGTCCAACTCTTTGCAACCCCATGAACTGCAGCATGCCAGGCCTCCCTGTCCATCACCAACTCCCAGAGTTCACCTAAACTCATGTCCATTGAGTTGGTGATGCCATCCAACCATCTATCTCATCCTTTGTCATCCCCTTCTCCTCCCGCCCTCAATCGTTCCCATTGTCAGGGCAAAATAAGTATAGAGAGAAACAAATAAGGAGAGAGAGCAAAGGAGAGGACGCAGAGGTAAGCTGCTGCCAACAGATGATGTTCACAATTGAAAATAGTGCTTCAATTAATGAACATGAGTTCTGGATCTTGATGCCAAAGTACAGGAAGTGCAAATCACATCATGAGCTGCACCACTCAGTAAACATCAGCAAAATCCAGACTGTGGGAAACTTTACAAGTCCAACACCCCAGGTGGTGGTGGTGGTGGTGGTGGTGGTTTAGTCACTAAGTCGTGCCCGACTCTTGTGATCCCATGGACTGTAGCCTACCAGGCTCCTTTGTCCGTGGGATTCTCCAGGCAAGAACACTGGAGTGGGTTGCCATTTTCTTCTCCAAATACCCCAGGTACTTCAACAGAAAATTTGTATGGAAAAGGAAGGATTGGCGGAAGATGTAGATGAAAAGACACAAATTTTCAAAAATAACTAAATTTGTATTAAGTTAGAGTATAGCACCTCGGGGTGCACATACAAATGATAAAACCATAAGAAAATGAAAGCAGATTATTAGTATAAATGCAGAGGAGGGGTTCATATGGAGGTGTTGAGACTGGAACGGAACCCAGGTGGGGCTCCCGGGATGGGTGACCAAGTTCTATTTCTCGACCTGAGTTTCCATTATAAGAGCTGGATATCTGCCTTATAACACATTAAACTATAGGTTTGTGTGTTCTTTTTGTAGTTTTCTTTACTTTTTTCAATTTTACAACAAAAGGTTAAAATGTCTCTACTTAGTTGCCAATAATTAAAACCTGGGGGACTGCACATTTAAAGTTCTCTATTTCTGCCTTCTCTTGAAAAATCAGAATTGGCAACACTGGGTGCATGTTTCCTTATGGAGCTGAAAGGGCTGCCTCGTTTCTCTCTACAGAGCTTGACCTCTCCGGTTATTTATGTGACCTGCTGGGCACCTGTAAACACATGAATTTCCGACCCCAGGGGTGGGGAAAACTAGCTATATCTTTCACCTTTTATTGGCAAGATTCCTATATGTTGTGTGTAAATTCAATAGAAAGCAGTTCAACTCACATTTCTCAAGCATATACTCCACAGAGCTCCACACGAGGATCTCTTCTATTCCTCCCCAGCCCAGGAGCCTCCAATATGGAAAGGGAAACCGAGATTTAGGTCATCACCCTATTCCAGTGAGGTGTAGATTCTAAAGTCTTCATAGAAAGTACCAGTAGGATGCAGCAGGCATTGGGGAAGGGCAGAATCAATCTGAGCTAAGGTCTAAGGAGACTCCTTGGAGGATGTGAAAGGAACTGGGCCTTGGAAAATGACTGGGATGAGGATGGGGCCAATAGGGAAGAGAGAACTTGACAGAAAGAAAAATTTGAACCCAGGGACACAGCTGGAGGCTTGTAGACCAGTGTTTGCATTAAATTCCCAGTGCTGGTGAATGATGGACATGAGTGGCGAGTCACAAGATACAGGCGTTTTTTCAAGTGTCTTGAACGACAATGATGCCATTGACCAAGTTGGGAGGACAAGTTTTGTAGACAGGATGACTTTAAGCAATGGAGCCTAAGAGAGAGCCAGATGGAGTTCAAAGGAGTCATAAAGTCATCAGGTTAAAGAAACTTACTAGGCGAAGCCATGGGGAAAGGAAGAGCATAGATGAGGAAGACTATAAGGTCAAGGTTAGCTCTGTGCACAAACCAATATCTAAGGGGCAGGTGAAGCAGAGCCAGAGAAAAAGATGAGTGAAGAGAAGCAGGAGAATTCAGGACCAGGGGAGACGCTAGAATCACCACCCCAAAAGTGATAGGTGGACTACAGATGAAATTTTCCAGGATGACGGAGGACAGATCTTGTCTACTTGGCCATTTGGATTAAAAAAAAAGGAAAAAGCTATTTGGACATCAATGAGAAGTAGCTTTATTTTCTTTCCTAATTAAGCAGTGTCATTTATTGTCATGCTGTGGGCATGCATGCTCAGTCCCTCAGTCGTGTTTGACTCTGGGACCCCATGGACTATAGCCCGCCAGGTTCCTCTGTCCGTGGGATTTCCCAGGCAAGAATACTGGAGTGGGCTGCCATTTCCTCCTCCAGGGGATCTTCCTGACCCAGGGATTGAACCTGCAACTCCTGCCCTGGCAGGCGAATTCTTTACCACTGAGCCACCAAGGAAGTCCAGGTCATTAATGTTTGTTTCCCACGTGGTATTCTGCACTTGCCTTGTGCACATTTCCAATCACTGCAGCAGCACCATTGTTTTTTCCTATGGCCACCTGGGCTCCTCATCTCTGTCATTACAGTAAATCTACAACCAATCCCAAGCCTTTGATTTTCCTTCCACTCCATTCCCCTTGGTCCCTGCTGATTCACAGCTCCTAGAAGTTTTTCCTTATGACTTCTTATATCATGGAATAACTTTCTGATGGATGCAAAAAAAAAAAAAAAAAAACTGCAATTATCCTCTCTCCTCCCACAAACCCATTTGTTCAGTAAAATATTTGTCTCTGCCCACAGAGCTGATCACCAGTTTACTACTTCAATCATCGAGGTGTAACTGGATCTATGGGTCATGATTCCTGGTGGGTTAGATGGTGCCTCGCCCCTCTCCCCAACAGCTCTACCCATGTCAAATCCCTGGAACTCATGAATGTTAACTTATTTGGAAAAGGAGCTTTTACAGATTTAAGGATTTTGAAATGAGACCATCCTGGATTGCCTGGGTGGGCCTTAACCCCAATGACAAGTGAGTGTCCTTAAAAGAGGAGAAGACACAGAGAGTCATAAGTGATTGAAGACCAGCTTTTAGTGTGCAAACCCTAGAATAAGGCACTGCAAACCACACAGAGCTCACCAGAAATAAATAAGTAAATATAATTTTAATTATTTCAAATATATTAACCGCTGTCCACACCAGTATAAAAATTGGAAGCAAATCAACATGAAATGAGTTTCTAGTATGGAGATGTGACTGCCTGTGTTGTTGAAATGTAGACTAAGAAACACCAATAAAAGTCTGATGTATTACCTTCTCATGCTTGGTTAATGTCAATTAATAATTGTTAATGACAATTGGCTTTGTTGATGGCAAGCATGGGCAGTCCATTCTTTGCCCTATCCTCCATATAGCTTCATTTTAAACAGGAAGAATCTAGAAACTACCGCACTAAGTGATTTTACTTCTGAAAAGCCCCAGTTGCCAAAGGGGAGTTTATAAAACTCCTTAGTGAAGCAGACAGGCCCTTAAACCATCTGCTGTCATGTATCTCCCAACCCAAGTATTACGTGGCAAACATGGAGCTCGGTGAAATTGTTGGGTAAATGAACCGATCTATGGCTCACGCTCTATGTGGCTTTTCATGTACACAGGTCTGCCTCTCCCATCAGGCCCAGCTAGGATGCAGATTCCTATCCCCAGCAGCTAGGAAAGAGCTGGGTACACAGGAAGTGCTCAATATATGTTTGCAGAACAACTTTTTTTTTCTACCCTTCATGCAAGCCATGACTTCAGGTTGCAATAACAGGATGACATGGATATGTGTATAATATTATGTATATATAGTGTATATATTTAACCTCGTGAAATATTTTTGTTCTTAGATTAGGAAAACTCTATGACAAAGTCTCTGCATAGCCAAAGGTATCAGCCACTTACAAAATTCAGTGTGGTGATGAAGAAAAGCATAATTTCCTATGGTTTGACAATAATGGGACAAGAATAGCTTCAACTGCTTTGAATAGATTATGAACATAAATTGTCCCTCTCTGTTGAGGCTCAAAGTTCTGGGGTCCTACTAAATGGAAGTGACCCAGCTGTCCATCAGCCAGGTGCTAGGCTTAAAGATATCCTCATGTGGTCGCCATTTTGCTACACCATCTGAGGGATTTCAAAATTTGAATGATCATCGTTTTTGCCCCTGTCAGTCTTTGTCAAATTGGAGAAAGAAGGTTGACAGAGGAAGGGTAGGAATTTAGCAATAAGAAGTGTTTCATAAGAAAACAAACTTATGGTTTTCAAAGGAGAAAGCTGAGGGGAAGGGAAGGGATAAATTAGGAGCTTGGCATTAACAGATACACATAGTAGTATATATAAAATAGATAACCAATAAGGACTTACTGTATAGCACAGGGAATTATACTCAATATTTTGTAATAACCTATGAGGGAAAAGAATCTGAAAAAAAAAAAAAGATATATGTGTGTCTTTGTGTGTTTGCTGTACATCTGAAAGTAACACAGCATTGTAAATCAACTATACTTCAATAAAATAAAGTTAAAAAAAAGAGAGAAGTCTTCCTCTGGAAATTCAGCATCTAAATAATAAAATCGTAGAACTGATTTTAAAATAACATCCAGCCAGTCCATTCCTAAATCTTGGGCATTTCTCATAAAAGATTGTCAGATGAGAGGCAAGAGTTACTATGCCTAATCTTTCTATGCTGAAAAATATTTGATTGTGATGCAAAGAATCAGGTGGTTTCCATCAAATATCACTCACCCTTGAGCTTTCAGAGGGATTTCAATGGAGTCATTATACAGACATTTGGGGAAAAGTCCACACCAAAGCAGAGAATAGATCTTCACACACACTTAAAAATACAAAGCCCTTGGGTTCGACATTCACCCTAAAAATGGAGAAGAATACTTTCTTAGCATTTTTTACTCAGGTTGAGATAAAAAGGATATCTTGAACTAAGGGAAGACACACAAGGGCAGAGGCTACATTTTATTTATGACAATCTCTGTGGCAAATAAAATACCTGGCATGTACTGGGCAAGCAATAAACATCAGTGGAGTGAATGAATGATCCAGCGCCCTGGCTTAATATTATGGAGTTGGTTACAAGCACTGATTGAAAACCAGCTCACAACAGATGGTGGCAAATTAGCATTCAAAGCTCTTTAAATATATTTGTAAAAGAAGTATTAAATTTCATGAATGGAGATTCCACATTACCTGTGACTTTACTTTCATTATATTTAGGTGTGTATTAGCAATAAATATTGAGAAGAATGTCCCTGTATAGTCTCCTTGATTAATAAGGAGACATTAATATATGTAGTATCCTTGGTGGCTCAGACAGTAAAGAATCTGCCTGCAGTGCAGGAGACTGGAGTACAATCCCTGGGTCAGGAAGATCCCCTGGAGAAGGAAATAGCAACCCATTCCAGTATTCTTGCCTGGAGAATTCCATGGACAGAGGAGCCTAGCAGGCCCCAGTCCATGGGTTTGCAGAGTTGGACACAATGTAGCGACTAACAACTTAACTTTACAGACACACACACACACACTCACTCACACACACACACACACACACACACACAGGGCTTCCCTTGTGGCCCAGAGGTAACGAATCCTCCTGTAAGACAGGAGACATGGAGACATGGGTCCGATCCCTGGGTCAGGAATATCCTCTGGAGAAGGAAATGGCAACCCATTCTAGTATTCTTGCCTGGAAAATCCCATGGACAGAGGAGCCTGGCGAGCTGCAGTCCATGGGGCTGCAAAGAGTTGTACATGACTTAGCTACAAAACCACCACTACCATATACATATACATATACATATATATTGGAATAGGAAATGGCAACCCACTCCGTATTCTTGCCTGGAGAATCCCACGGCCAGAGGAGCCTGGTAGATTATGGCCCATGAGATAGCAAGGAGTTGGACATGACTGAGCGACTAAGCAAACATATATATATGTGTGTATATATGTGTTCAGTAGCTCAGTTGTGTTCGACTCTCTGCAACCCTATGGATTATAGCCCTCCACGCTCCCCCATTCATGAAATTTTCCAGGCAAGACTATATATATATTTTTAATTGTATATCTATTATTGTATATAAAATTGCATATATATTAAAATATATATATTAAAATTATGTTTTGAGCATGCTATTCACATACTCAAAAGTATGTTCAAAAACATGTTAAATGAGATCGCCATCAGTTAATAGAGGAAAAGGGTTTGCTGAAGCCCTAGTATTTGTCCACCACTACACAAGGCACGCTATTGGACGTAGAAGAAAAAATACACAAATGGGAACACAGACTACATGGACCCTGCTCACAAAAGAGCTGGGCTGGTACCAGCATGAGTGTGTGACTAGAGGGATAAAAAAAATACACGTATCCAAGATCAAAATAAGCCAGGTAAATAGAGGTCACAGACACATATTTTATTCTTAGCTTACTTCATGGAACATCTGTATCTTCAATTTGTAATTCAATCCCTTCTCTTTACATGCAAATAAAATATAGTTGAACTTCAAACTGGTGTATTTCATTCTCTTAGATTGGTGTGTAAGCCACTCTAAAAAGTGAGAAATTGGGGTGAGGGACTGGGGAGGGTAATTTTCTTATTCTCTTGCCAGGCCAGTGAATGCTACCAGCGTAAATAAGCGTGAAGCGCTTTTCAAGCTATGAAACAATGTTTTCAATTTACATGATTGAACTAAAAAGAGATCAAGATTTTTATTTTTTGGCCATAATGTTGTTTGCAAAATGCACTGTTTTTTCAAGTAAGCACAAAATTGGCCCCATACATTTTTAGAAAGGATAGAAAATTATTTTGGTGTCTTGAGGAGTTAAAGACGCTTCTTTAGGGAAATAAATCTTCCCGGTACATTTCAAGGAGACGCTGTCTAATTCACAAGGCCCGTGAGGAGGATGCAATGATTATCAGGCATGGAAGAGGCCCTGGGGGCGGAGGGAGCTCCACGTTTGCACACATCCCCCCAGCTCCCCCATATATACAATCCTCCAACATCAGCCCCAAGACTATGCTGTTCTCCTGAAAGAATGAAGTAGCCTGAAAACTGTATCCGTTGGAAGACTGAAAAGGGTAGCTGTGATGGTTGAGGCATTTGTAAGATTTAGAAATGAATAAGACTCTGTCCCAAGCCTCTGTCTGTGAGCCTCTTACTTCCTCTATTTTTGCTTTATTCTTCCTGCTCAATTCAAAGTTTGCAGAAGTCCCAGCCCAGACTGGACGGTGCAACCTTCAACTTTTACATAAGCTCCCTTGGCTTGTATTATTTCTGGGGGTTTGGCGGGGAGAGGGTCTAAGACTTTCACTGTCATTCTAACGGTGACCCTCAGGTCCCCTTTGTGAAAAGCACGGTCCACTCCAAACGCAATAGTGAGGGTATAAATCCCCAAACTGATTCATAAATACCCCAACCCTCTGCAAAGATCCTCTCTTGGGAAGAGAATTCTCCGTTTCCCAGCAAAAAAACAAAACAAAACAAAACAAAAGCAGCGTCTCTCCCCCACCCCCTCCATGTACAGCAGCAAAGTGTACAATGTGATAGATACATGCAGAAGCTTTTGGGTTTCGCCATCCCACACACCAAGCAGGCAAAATTCAATCCTTACCAGATTTCTCATTTTACTTTTTTTTTTTTTTTCTGGCTACGTTTGAGCTTTGTTGTCCCGGGAGAGAAAGGTCTTCTCTCCCATCACTTGATTTCATGACTCACCCGTTTCCCCTTAAATGCTCATTTTTATTTTAAAACGGAGGAAGACTGGAGTTGTGTGCATTTCTTACCATCTGATTTCATCTTGGCATTGTTTGAAAAATGCAGTCAGTAAACACCTGAGCTTGGTTTTATCTTTGTGCCTTGGACATTTTCATTTTGCCCACACCCCTCCTTACAGGCAGGAAGAGAACACGCAGGGCTGGGGGGGGGGGGGGGCGGACTCCATCTTGAGAAGGCTCCCGGACTTTTGTGCTCGCTGCTTGGTTCTTCACCTATCCAGCAAGGCGAAGCCCTCCAGGTTTTGCAGCCGCCGGTTTTCCACCTATCCCTGCCCTTGTGAAGCAGATAAAGGCTTCTTGGTGATGATCTGGTTGTCTATAAACCACAGGTAAATGGTTTCCTGTGCCTTTCTCAAAATAAGTGTTGAGCAAAAGGAAACGAAATCAACCAATTTAATCACCAACAATGTGCCCTCCAGCCCCTCTCCTTAAAAATGTGTATTTTCCTAAGTCAGTTTTTTTTTTGGTGGGGGTATAGTTTATGTCTTGGACATTTGCATTGTGAATCTCAGCTTTGCTGAACTATTTATTCAACGATCATTAAATGCTGTTTCCACTTAAAATTAATATTTTAAAAAATATTCGTGCCCTTCCTTATATAAAGGAGGAATCCGTTGAAGACGTTTAAGACATCCCCTCTCCTTTAAAACCCTGCCATCTTATTTCCCTTTCTGCACCTTAAATGCCTCTTGAACAAGGACTTGGGAGTTTTTTACCCATCAATATAGGTATTCAAGTAATTGAGAAGTTATCAAGGACTCAAAAAAGGTAAAGCTCTGGAGGGTGAGCCCATTAAATCCTATTGGACTTACACAGCACAATTTCATCCTTGCCCAGCTGCTGTCCTTTAAATTTGAAGATTTTCTTTCATTATCTAGATTGAGAATTTTAAGTCATATTTATTAATCCTAAATGCACTTATTTTACAAAAAACAACTTTAAATATTGAATTCGAATTGGAATCAGACATTAGACAAGGAAGCACGTCTTCAATCCTTTATAAAGCAGCTGTTAAATGTCATTTTTCCGTATATGACAAGACTGGTAACTGGCTAAATACGCCAAGTTTGACACCTGAAGTAGTGTGCTGTGAATTATACCACCTTCAATTTCTTGATCAGATGAGAGGTTCAATGTAGGCTTAACAAACCCTTTAAAAGTAAAGGACTGCAAATATTTTTATCAGTTTTCACTCAACTCCGGATACCAGGAATTCAATCAGCCTAAGAAAATGAACCATTTCCCAATTACCCAGTGTAGATGAGGTATTTCACATACCTGGATGAAACCCATTTTGGTCTTTTACCCAAATTGCCAGATGTTTGTCATCTATCACTCCCCAGGTCACCCACTTTGGACCCTTTTACCAAGATTTCATCTGAGTAAGCCACTCCTTTCAGAGACCAAAGCGTCACACCAGCCAGGTTTTAAAACTTTTTATTTGCATAATAAAAAAATTGTGCATTCCAATAATTAAAATCATTTGAACAACAAAAAAAAATGGCACTCTGATTAAACTGCATTTTACAGCCCGCAGAACACCTTGGACCAGCTTTTTACTCTAGATTTCACTGTCGTCCCACCCAGCTTCCTCCTTCACCAACATGCAAGTTCTTTTCCTTCCCTGCCAGCCACACAAGCAGATGGGAGAGGCAGGCGCGGCCTACGTTGTCAGTAGTTCTCCATTCTTTGATGTGAAAAGGGGTAGCACAGTCATTTAAACTCGATCCAACCTCTTTGCATCTTACAAAGTTAAACAGCTAAAAGAAGTAAAATAAGAAGGCAATGCTTGTGGAATGTACAGTGCATACTGGCGGCGCACGCTTCATTACGACTCGCCTGCTTGCTTCTCCTGTTCAATCGCTGTGATGGGAAAGAAAAAGAAAAAAGATGGAGCGGGTGAAGATGCGTATTCAGTATAGCGTAACATAGGATTACAGTCCTTTTTTTGAAAAACATCTCTCCTTATCATACACATTCTATCAAGTACCAATAGGCATTCCATCATGAAATGCTTATACAAAACAGAACATTTTTACAGATAAAAGGATACCGGCATCTGCATATTAATATGGAATATTAAACATTGCATTAAATTACTAAACCCCATTGTTTGTTGGCTGAAGTTTTAAATTAACCTTTGCAAGCCACCAGAATCAAAAAGCTGTTGGCTCCTCCCGCACTCCCTGCCCCCACCCCAATTCTTCTTCCAGCCCCTCCCATCCTCTCCTACCCACCCGGCCACTCCCTCTCAGCGTTTTCCAAAGAAGGGGGGTGGCTTACTTTCTTTCGAAGGCAGTGGATTTTTCTCTTGCGTTTCCGTTTTCTTCAATTTCGACTTATCGAACTTCTCAATCTCAGCCATATCGGGTTTGTCAGACATGGTTGCAGAGGGCGCTGCAGGTACAAAGCCAAGAGGTTGAGGGTGAGCCACCTACCCCTCGTCTGTCTGGGCTCAGAAAACGCCTTCTGCCTTCCTGTCTCCTGCCTGAAGACGCACTTTTAACTCCTACCACTTTCATTCAGGGCTAAACATCTTCCTCTTTCTACAGCGGGAAAAAAAAAAGAAGAGCGCTTTCCCGCTCCCTTTAGGATTTCAAAACGCGAGGGGCCAAATTGGGAAGACCGCCCACGTTAGGAGGCGGAATCTCAGGCAAGCGTGAAATTAATCACCGTCGATTAATGGCGGCGTTTCAACATAAAAGTGAAGTCATTTCAAGTTTAAGGGGAAGAAAATCGAGTAAGATTTCCGAAAATGAAGCCAAGGCTGCACAAAATGTTTCTTTTTTTGTATACTTGGTCTCTTCCCCAAAGACGCGAGCCATGCGGCTTTCCTTTCTTCTCACAAAGGCGGCAGCTGCGGCCGGGCGCCACCGACCACCGCCCTCCCCGCTTCCTCCCTCTCGCCAACAATGCAGCCAGCCGCACACAAAGCTATATCGATTAGGATCTCCATTTAGGAGCAATTCGGCAGCTCTGCACACGTCCCCCTGCAAGGACGTTTTCAAGATTTCATAATATAGCCCCGCAGCCCTAAACCTAACACATACAGCCCACGAAGCCAACGGAGGCGAGAGAAATAACTGTGAGTCTGAAGCTCCGGACTTGGGTGGGTGTGAGCTGGAACAAAGGATCTTTCTATTCCTGATTCATCAACGCCTAAGAGGCTACGCATAATGCCTTTGAGAGTAGGAAAGAAAAAACTGTTCCCTTCCAAACGGCAATAACAAAAAGTCAGTTTTAAAACATATTTAAAAACCACCGAATTCCCGACCCCATTACCCATCTGAACGGTCTAGCATTCCCCATGCTCCCGAGGAGCAGCATTTTCCCAGGACGATCCCTCGCGCTGGGTTGCGGGCGGCGAGGGGGTGAGCGCGGGGCGGGAAGGGGAGCGGAGGGCAGGAGGTAGAGGGCCCCGGGGCTCACCGGAGCGAACTGCGAGCGAGTGAAGTCGAATCTGCGCTGTGGCCGCCGCGAGTGCCGAGCGGGGCGCGGCAGGCGCAACTATATGCGCGCTCCTATGCAAATGAGGTGACGTCACCCGCCCGCCCGCTTAACTCCTTCGCGCCGGGTTTCGTCTCCGGAACGGCGTCAGGGGCCTGTATGGCGTTTGGGGGGGGGGCTCCGCGTCCACCCATGCACCAAGCCACGACGAGGGCGGCAAAATAAAGCACGTAAAGCGTCCCATCCCCGCCGCACTTCCTTCGTAACGCATCCCCCTTCCCTTTATTGTTGGTTCTAGCTGCGTGGATTTTTGCAGCGGCCGTGAAAACCGGCCCTTGGGGATCCGAGCGTGATAACTAAGGGCCTGGGTGGTACCTAGCGGGACAGGCATTCCTTTACTGTGAAACTGCCTTTGTCCGTGGCAGACATCCCCCAGCCGGGGTGCAGTATGCCTCGCCCCGCGGCCTCGCCCACTTGCAGAGCTGCGATTCCTGTGACTCAGCTTTCAGACCAGTGGAAGCCCTACGCCCCACCCTAGCCCTCTTTGTCTCCTCGCTAGCATTCTCCTAAACTTGACTGCGAAGTAAAGCACCCTTAAGTGATTTTTTAAAAGAAAAATTTCTCACTGAAACACGCCTGTTTTTTTTTTTTTTTCAATGCTGTAATTGTGGTGGGCATCCAAACCAAATAACCGGAATATTTGCTAGTTGGTGGTTAATTTTTCAGGGATTTATTGAGTACGTCGCCTCCCTCTTAGAAAAATTAAGTCTCAAGTTCAAGCTCTGCTATTGACTTGCTGCCGGACAAGGGGGAAGTTCCTTTACTTTCCTGTTCCTTATTTCCCTAAATTATAAAAGTGATTGCTAAGGAGGCCCTGGTACAAGGCCAAAGGCTGCGGTCCCATTATGTCTAAAACCTGAATATTAAATTGAAAAGGCGAACTCTGTATTTCGAAGGGACTGTTTTGAGCAGGATTCCATTTTGAAGTGCGTATCTGAGTTACATCCGGAAACATGGGAGCTCGAGGTAGCGTGGAGCAGTTTTCAAAATGGCACCTGATTCTGTGAACACGAGGGACCCCCGCCCCTTGCGGCTGAAACAAGTTACAAATACCATGGGGGTGGGGCTGCCCGAGGCCTGTGAAGGGAAAAAAGCCAGGTTGCGAAGGTTTTCAGATAAAGCAGTTGGCAGTGCAATGCTCCCCTCCTCCTTCTCCCTCAGAAAATGTTTCTAGAAACCTCTTGCTAATCTCATTTATGGCAGAGGCTTTTGTCTCACTGGGGATTAAAATCAATTGTTATATAGACTCTTAACAGCAGGAGCACCTCCGACTTCCCCATTTCTTCGTCCACTAGACTTCCTTCTTCGTGGTGGGGAGCAGGTGATCGTCTGGTTCCCCAGTTCCTGCTCTGCTCGGCGGGCAGCCATTCTGCTCCCGAACTGGGGGCACTGAGCCTTCAGGCAGGCACAGGATGTCACCTCTCTGGTTCCACGTCCCTCTGACCTTCCCCTAGTTGACTGGTCGGTGAGTCCACTTCATCGTGGAAACTCAGGGTGGATTTGGGGCCCTTTTCAGCGACAGCTGCTTCATGCCAACACCATTTCTCTGGGGTCTGGAGAGTCCAGTTCCCCTCACCCAGCCGCTGTCAAAAATCACTTCTTTCCTCCTCAGTCTCCGGATCACAAGGGGACGCCACTAAGGCTCCCCGCTCCTCCCTGAGACCTTTTCCTCAGAGAGGGATAGGCCTTGCTGAGGCAATGCAGGAGTAGAAGTCTGCAGAAGCCTGGGGCATTTTTCCACTTAGGTAATGGCAGCTTTCCTGCTGCTTGTCTGTTTAGATACCGATAGAAAGGAAGGGAAAGTGGGGGAGGCGGCTCTCTAAAAGGAAGAGAGGCCCGAGAGTTGGCCCTGATGTCCTGACTTGCCTGGGGTGCTAGAAAGAATGGAGGGGGCAGCAGGAGGCAGATGGAAGCAAATGTGAATTCAAGGAATATTCCTCCGAGTTGTGTGACCCTGGCCTGTGAATGAATTTTTCTGTGTTTTCTCCTCTGCGAAATGGGCTTGGTCAGTCCTTAAACTCTCAGGGTTGCTGGGAGACCAAAATGCTTCAGACAGTGTGTGACACTGTTGTTATTGTTTTGCTTTGTATTATTATTATTTAGGATGGAAGGCTGAGGAAAAAAATGCTTAGTGTTTGGAATTGACTGCACATTTTATATTAGTTCTTTGTCTTATAAAGGACCAGTTGACTGAGAGTTTCGTGAGATCTTTTGCTAATTTTTCAGCCAATAAAAAATAATTCCAGGCAGGCATTGTAGTATGGGCTTTACATGTGTTTTCACCTTTCCTGCCCAGGGCCTTTCCATGAGGAGAGATTTACAGGTGGGGAAACTGAGGATTAGATATCCAGGGCTGTGAAAACTCAGCCAGTAGCAACTCTGTGGTACATGCTGAGAAAATTCTTCAGCCCCAGACCCCAAGTCTGCACCTGACACCCAGCAGGAAGAGCGTGGGGCAAACTGTCTTGTTTCCCACAATGCCTGGTTATGTAGTAGTTGCTCAGTTAACAGTGAAGGACGACCTGGGACTAACTGGCTTCAGTACAGAAGACCCTTGCCCCTGACTCAACTCCACTCTGCCCCTGTGACTCAGGCCACCATGCTTTCTTCGCTACAGTCCTTTCAGTATTGATGTTTTAGACGTCAGGGGGTCATTCCTGCCTCCTAGAAGCTGCCGTCTGTAACTGAGTTAGCATGTGCTGGGCCACCACTGGAGGTGAGAGGTCTCAAGCCCAAGAAAAGGCTTGTGGTTTGGAGGGACCAAAGAACAGCAAGCAGGGTGTGCTCGGCGCTCTCCAGCAAAAGCTGAGGAGACAGCCCACCTGGCCCCGGCCCTGCCTTCCTCATCCTGGGGGCCACAGACCCCGTGCAGACTGTGTCGAGAGAGAGCCTGCCCTGGAAGGTGGCCAGCTCCAAGTCCGTGCCCAGTGGAACCAGGAAGCGGTGTCAGGGCACGCTGTGTTTCATGTTGCTTTCCGGGGCGGGCTGGACACAGATTTGGAGCTATTTCCAAAGCTGGAGAAACAGGCCTTGAGGTCTGTTGAGTTCAGGAAAATTCATCCTATTATTTTTAAGTGATTTTGCGTACAGCACTGACCAGAGAAGAGGAAAAGGAATGGAGATGAAGCGGGGCTCCCAACTCTTTGCTTTCTGAGGCCCAGGTAGCTTGGTCCATGCTTTTGGGCCTCCTGCCATCTGCCCCCACCTGCCTCGATCCACCTTCCCCTGTGGCCCCGCAAGCTGCATCTGTTCATCCAAATCCCCTTAAAGACACAGCCCAAGCCCCCACCCCCACCCCACCGTGATGACAGGGAGGTGATATTTAGTGGTCTCACTATGTATTTTGGATCCTTGGTTAAAAGCCTTTTGTGTATAACATCTGATTTAATTCTCACCCTGAGCAGGGGCTACTAATATGCCCATTTTACTGCTGAAGAAGCTGAGGCTCAGGGAATCTAAGTAATTTGCTGGAGATTATCTCCCAAGGTCTGTCTACCGTGTCTACATCCCACGGAAACCTATCTCTCCTGGAGTCCCCAGCATGGGCGGCTCCGCATTGCACTCGGTGCCAGGGAACCAAAGGTGCCCCCAGCGAGGGGCTGAAAAGGAGGGGATGCTGCCAGGAGAACAGAGGAGAGTTGGAGAACACTCTCAAGAAGGTTGGCCTGGGGGCTGCTAACTTCCCTGTCCGCTTTGTTGATCTGATGGAATCTTAGAGCCGAGGGGAACTTTCCAGGGGATCTCATTCCGCCCAGTTCCCTTCTGTGGCTTGAATTCGCCTCTACAACATCCCCTCCAAGTGGTTACTTGGCCTCCTCACAGCAAGGGCAACAATAAGAAGGCAGAGAACTTTCCAATATGCGCAGGGGACAAGGATTTTCACCCGGGATTGCATTGAATGGGAAAAACTGAAAGGAAATAAAGTTGTAAGGCAGGCAGGGGCCAGAGGGTATAATAATAACAAAAACAACAACCAGAACTAGCACAACAAAACCAACCGCAGCAGTAGTCATGCCCATAATAATAGCCAAGAGTCTTTTGAGGGCTCGCCATAAACAGGGGAGCTTTCCATGTATCACCCCAAATCCTTGCACACATCTCAGACAGAGGCACTCTAAGGTTCCCCATTTTGCCAATGAAAGAATCTTGGAGAAATCAGATAACTTACCCAAACCACACAGTGAAAGCCTGAGGCAACATATGAACTCAGACTAGCTGGCTCAGAAACTGCCTCATTGAAACACAACACTTTTCTAAAAACCTACCCTAAGGCCTTTCGTTGTTCTGTAGGCCGCTTCAGGGTAGAGTTCTGTTCCATTGCAAGAAACCATCCAGGGTTTCCAGCACTAAAACGTTGAAGCATACATATCATAGTCATAGATCATATCAATTAAAAATTTGCCTGCTCCAATTTTCAAATGATTTTGTTACAGTAACCCAATCTGCTTTTTGCCTCCTCCGACACAGCCTGACACAGTCGCGGTAACGATTCTTTATCATGAACACTGACAGTTTCACACAGCTTTTGACTACTTTAATATTTTCCCCTGCAGTTGTTCATATTATGGTGGTTAAAAAAAAAATTAGTAGGTCAAATAACATATTGAAAGGCGAGGCATTACGTACAGCCCATGGCCTTCTGTGTTAAAAATGAAACTTTTTATTCCACTGTGAAGTCGAATTATCATTAGCAAGTAGAAAGTGTTCATGTATTTTAATGTGCTTCTTTGAAGGACGCCAAAGCTTTTTTTATAGAATATAGTTCCCACATCATCAGCAGAAGGTGGCTAATGGCTAATGAGAGAAATGAAGCTGAGGTGGGCAATGGACAGGTGGCCCAAATTTGGGGGGACACCTCACATGGGCCCTAATCAGGCTTATTGGATGACTGACCATTGCTCCTCCCCTAGGTTGGATTTTTGGGGCCTGTGATGTGTGCTGTTGCACAAGGCCGCACACTCACAGAGGCACTGTGCTTCGCTTAACACTCTGCCACTGCCATCTTGAAAGTCTTAATAATTTTGAACCAAGGGCCCCATGTTTTCATTCTGCACTGTGTCCCCAAGTTATGAAGCCAGTCCTGCCCCTCTCGTTCTCATTCCCTCTGTGCTCCCAATGCCCCTGGCTTTTCCTGGGGTCCACTGACTCATCTGCCTGGAATGCCCTCTCTTATCTTGACCACTCAGCTGCCTAGGTGTGGAAAGGTTTGAGTGTATACATGAGATGGTTCAGCCTCTCCCTCCTCTGCTAAGCTTCAAAGTTGCACTTGGAGGTGGTGGCCTGGGGTAGTCACTGCCTTTTTTCAAGGAGCTATGCCTGATGCATATGCCAGCTCTCTTCCCTTCTTTTCTTCCATGTTATTTTTCCTGTTCGAGGCATACCTGCAGTGATTGGCCTACTTGCGCATCAGAACTGACTGGCATATACCAAGGCCAATGAAGGAACAAGCCTTTCCCAGCATCTCCACCCACTTCCCCAAGTCTCCCTTGAGCCTTCCCAGGGAAAGAACCTCATAGGCATCGTTTCCATCAAAGCAAGAAGATGAGGAGGAGGATGTCATCTTTTCACCCAAAGGCAACACATGGAGCAAATGAAAGCACCAGGAAAGAGAGAGCTGAGTTCCAGCTTTATGCCATGCCATTTTTAGACAGGAATGAACTGTCTGAGAGGGTCAAGATGATATGGACAAATGGGATTCCTAGACACCACAATGACCAAATCTCACTTTAGCAATAGATTTTACTAAATATTTAAAAGTTAATCATATTCTTCACAGAGGTAAATAGTTAATGTTCATACGACCCAGTAATTCTACTTTTAGAACTGAACCCCTGTTCAATTGCTGATAACAGTGCCCCAAAGAACTGAAAGCATGTACTCAAATACTTGTACACTGGTTCACAGCAGCACAATTCCAATTGCCAAAAAGTGGGAACGGTCCAAATGTCCCTCAGTGGATGAATGGATAAATAAAATGTGGTCTAGCCATATGGTGGAATATTATTTAGCCATAAAAAGGAATGAAGCACTGATGCATGCTGCCACATGGAAGGCCCTTGAAAACCTGCTAAGAAGCCAGATACAGAAGACCATGTATTATATGATTCCATTTATATGAACCATCCAGAAGAGACAACTCCATGGAAAGAGAAAGGAGATTAGAGGTTGCCAAGGAATTGGGGAGGGAGGAAAAGGGTGTGGTGACTTAACAGGTCCAAGGTTTCCTTTTAGGGTGATGAAAATGTTTGGGAACTAATTAGAGGCAGTGATTGCATCAGGCTGTGAATGTGCTAAATGCCACTGAATTGTTCACTTTTAAATGGTTAATGTTATGTGAATTGTAACTCAATTTTTAAAATGAAAAAAAAAGAAGAAAAGTGAATCTAGTCCCATTTCCTCACTCCCCAGCCTCTGGTTCTGAGGAAATGGGAGGGGAGTCAGGGTGGAGTAAGCTTCAGGGGTTCTTAACTCTTTTTGTGCCAGGGCGAACTAAGGAAACCTCTAGACTCTCAGAATTATATAAATGCAGAAAACAAAAAAGCTGGGACCACGAATGAAAGCAGTTCCATTTCCATACAGTTACCGCAAGGGTTGTAAGCATTGTGATGTAGTGATATACATGCTTCTTTCTGCATTAAATAACACAATTTAGGAGGCGGTCACACACCCAGCATAATTCAAACTGGGGATGAGTGTGTAGTGTCCACAATCTGCGAAATGTGGACACGTATAAAAATACCTGTGATTTCTGTTATTGCCACAATCTCAGGAACTGCTGATAACAGGGGTTCCTTGCTGTTACGGACAGAATGTTTGAACGAAGGCAGGTGTCTATAAGCCAGGAAGCGAGCTCTCACCAGACACTGAATTTGCCAGCACCTTGACTGTGGACTCCCCAGCCTCCCAAACTGTGAGAAATAAATGTCTTTTGTTGGACTTCCCTGGTGGTCTGGGGGCTAACATTCCATGCTTCCAGTACAAGAGGCCTGAGTTCAATCCTTGGTCAGGGAACTAGATCCCACATACCTCAACTAAGACCCGCAACAGCCAAATAAATAAACATTAAAAAAAAATGTCTGTTGTTGAAGCTAAGAGATGTGCCTCCACCTACCCTTGAAGGAAATGCTAACACTCGGTTAGAGGTTGATGCAAATAAAGATGTGATTTTTGTCTAAGTTCATGGATTCTCTCCAGAGATCACTTGAATGTCTGTGGACCCGAGTCTATCTAAAAGACATGTCTCTTGAATTAGAGAAAGTCCCCAGCAGGGTTTCTGAGACAGAAAGGAAGAGATGGTTACCAATATATCTGGGCTTCCCTGGTGGCTCAGACGGTTAAGAATCCGCTTACAATGCAGGAGACCCGGCTTCCATTCCTGAGTCCAGAAGATCCTCTGGAGAAGGGCATGGCTACCCACTCTGGTATTCTTGCCTGGAGAATACCATGGACTGAGGATCCTGGCGGGCTACAGTCCATGGAGTCACAAAGAGTCAGACATGACTGAAGAGACTTAGCACGCACGCACACACATATCGGATAAACCACTGAAGAACTCTGCTGTGGAAATGTAATCTACTCCTTCCCCCTGCATGCTGTCTGCATGGCCTAAATTCCACAGTCGAGAACAGATTACCTAAAAAGGTTTAGGCACTAGCTCAGGGGAACCAGCATATTGGACAACAGTTTGGAAAAAAATTAAACTAACACGACTGGCTAAGAGCTTACAGGTGTCACCTTACATTCTGGGCTGCGGTAATTCTTATGTAATACAACTCACATTTATCTGATGTTTCTACACTTTATCAATGCATTTTCTCATTTTGGCATCATTTTATCCTTCAAGCACCCTTATGCAGATAAAGGAATGAGGTGCTGGAATCAATCTTTCCCAGAGGATGAAACTCAGCACAGAGAGTTTTTGTGACCTGCCCAAGGGTATTCAGCTGGTTAGCTGAGCCAAGACCACAAACTAACTCCTGACTTGAAACTGTAGGCCCCAGTCCTCTAGGCATGGTTTTAGGTGTCTAGAGCTCAGACAACGCATCCTTCAGGAGAAAGATTTGAGATCTAGGATGACAAGGAGCCAAATTCAGTCACTTGTGAAACACCGTCATCTATGGGCAGTATTATTAATATAACTAACTGTAGGATGGGGCTTCCCCTGTGGCTCAGCTGGTAAAGAATCCGCCTGTAATGTGGGAAACCTGGGTTCGATCCCTGGGTTGGGAAGATCCCCTGGAGAAGGGAAAGGCTACTCACTCCAGTATTCTGGCCTGGAGAATTCCACAGATTGTATAGTCCGTGGGGAATTCCTCATTCATGAAAGTGGCTCACCCAACATACTTATACACATGCTCTCCCCCGACTCTTATTTTACTACTTACGGGCCTTGGCACAGAGAGTAAGCGTACATTTGGACTTCAGTCTCTTTTTCTGTCTACATCCAGACAGGGACATAATTTTAGTTTGGGCCAGGAGGAGGTATTTTAATGTCTGAGTTTTCTATTTTGTACTCTATGGCTATGTTTGCATAAATGCTTTACTTTTTTAGCTAAAATACTTGATCTGGTTTTGCATATGAAAGAATGTAGCTGGCCTTGGTCCCTGGTTCCCTGGAGGGAGCCTTGAAACTTTTGGCATTTCCCAAGTGTTTGGGGTGTCTTTATTATTCCTGATGGGCCCCTTGGACCAGTCCCACTTGTTTATGATAACAAGGTGACTTACAGAAAAGCTGCAAAAACACAATGAAGAAACAATGAAGAGTTCCTGTTTACTCATCATCCAGATTCACCAATTGGTAATATTTTGCTTTATCGTTCTTTCTCTAACGCTTTATCTGTCATCTATCTCCTAAACTCTTTGCAAATATGACACTTTTTAGCCCCAAATAATTGGTGTGCATTTACTAAGAGCAAGGCCCTTCTCCAGCATAGCCACTGGACAATTATCAGTACTAGGAAATTTCACATTGCTCCAACACTGTTATCTTAGCTACAGACCCAATTCACTTTCTGCCAATTAGCCCGAGACGATCCTTATAACATTTTTTTTTCTGATCCAGATTTCAATCCAGGAGCATGTATCACATTTAGTTGTGATGTCCCATTAGTGTATTTTAATTTAGAACTTCCTCAGTCTCTCTTGGTGTTCCATGACACGAATATTTTTGAAGACGACAAGCCAGTTGTTTTGTGGAATTTCCCTTGAATTAGGTTTGCCTGATGTTTCCTCGTGATTAGATTGGGGCTTTGCCTTTTTGGCAGGAATACTACACAAGGGATGCTGTGGCCTTTTCAGTGTCTCCCATCAGGAGGCACGTGGTACTGGTTTGTTCCATTGTTGGGGATGTTAATGTTGATCACTTGACTAAGGTGTTCTCTGCCAGATTCCTCCATGGAGAAGCCATTATGCTATGAGACGTGCTTTTGATTGTATCTCTGTTCCTTACGTGGTGTGGCTCTTTTAGCAGTCCTCAAAAAGAACTCTTAGCCCAGTAATACCACAGACTTGGTGGATTACAAACAACAGAAATTTACGTCCTACATTTCTGCAGGCTGGATGTTGAGATCAGAGTGCCAGCATCATTGGGTGAAGGCCCTCTTCAGGGCCACAGAGTTCTCATTGTAGCCTTAAGTGGCAAAAAGGCTAGGGAGCTCTGTGTGTGTGTGGGGGGGTCCTCTGTTATAAGGGCACTAATAACATTCATGAAGGCCTCACCTCTTGATACCATCACATTGAGGGATAGTATTTCAACACAAGAATTTTGGAGAGGACACGTTCAGACCATACCAATCACTCATGGTGGGATTAATTGTAACCTCCAAGAAGGTGAATTACTCTCCCCACCATGCAAAAACCCAGCTGAGATTCTATACGACATTGAAGGATCTGGAGAAACCATGTTCACACCATCCCCGCTTACAGGTAACTTGGCTGTCACTTGAGCAGTACCGCAGTATTCAAAATGTATGCCATTTCCAAAGGAAAATATTTAAAAAGATAAAACATGGCAAATATATTTTCATGAAGTAGACTCATTAAGGTCTTTTCTTATTAGATGCTAGGGTATGGGGTAATGGGGGCTGCTTGTTGAACCTCATAGGATATAATTTGATCTCAAAAGGCAGACCAGAAAGTTGAAGGACTCCCTTCCATCAGTGCCCTATGCAGTGTTTAGAGTCTCAGAGGGTCTTCGACTAGCCTGGCATTGAATAGGTGTTTGAGAATCATTTGTTAGTTGAGGGGAGCCTGCTGTCCACCTGCCGTGCTGGGGGACGTGGACTGAGCCTTTGGGGGGAATCGTGGCTGAGAGTAACAATACAAGGCTCATCCCCAGAGGACTGTCCCACGTGTTCCAGCATTCCCCTAACGACCTGGCTGGGTAGGCAGAGCAAACACCCAAAACATCCATCTTACAATGGAAGAAACTGAGGCCCAGAGATGTAACATGCCCAAGGATGCTTGGTGAGGGAAACCAACCATTTAATGTGACAGTTTCAGTTTTCTTTTTCAGCATCTGATTTGCATTTTCCTCCCTCAAACAGGGGCAGCAAGTAAGGAGAAGGTGAGGCCTCAGATACTGCAAAAGTTGTTTTGACTAGGTCAATTGACATCAGTTTTGTGTTTTGGGGTGCATTTTGTTATCTGTTTTGCTTTGATGGGAACACACTAACATTTGTAGTTCTAAATACTCTCTGTTGGATCCTCTTAATAACCCCAAGAACTTGGTCTTAGGATGCTCATTTCACAGATGGAAAAACTGAAGCTGTGGAGTTTGGCAAATGGCTCATCTGGTTCCACAGTCTGGTCTTGAAGCCCCTTTCACTGAGCCAGAATTGATGTGAGGAGATCCCTGCCCCCTGCATAGGAAGCTTTCAGATGCAAATCAAATAAGGAACCCTCGTGTGTCCCTTTCAGACTGGCAAAGTGAGAAGGTGGGGTAAACCTCCAGACCTGAGGTTGGTCAGAATGCAAGGGAAGGAGAGTGGGAAGCAGTTCTCCCAGGCCCTGGTGGGAAGTATAAATTCAACTTTTCAGAGGTACCAATGGCTTTCCCAGCATTTCTAATGTGATCTAGTGATTCCACTGTTAAAATTATTTTCAATGGCTGTATTTGGACACACACAGAGAGAGATATCTACATCCATATACATATATATTAATAACCTTTTCCCCATAGCACTGTTACTAAGAGGAAAACCTACAATCAACCTAAGTGTATATTAATTAGATCACTTAAATACAGGATAGAATACCCAAACAATGGAAAATGACACAGCTGTTATAAAAAGATTGGGGCAGGTTTATTCACAATGCCCTGAAAGAATGTCCAAAATATACTTACATGAATAAAAGAGAACCTCAGAAATAGTGTACGATCTCCTCCGTGCAATAAAAAAGTGAGATGTATTGAGACAATTGCCAAAAGGGAGTTTTAAGAACCGTGAATAGAGGTTACCTCTGGGGGAGGAAAATGGACAATCCTCTATTATTTACATTTTTCCCAGAAGCATGTACTATACCTTTCTATTTTAAAATATTTTAAATCATTTTATGTTTTCCTTTCATCTTTTATAGATTTTAAAAATATTCTTTATGGGGATGGTGGGGGACACTATGTATTACTGTGTGTTGGGGCAGGGGGTATATGGGAAATCTCCATGCCTTTCACCCAGTTTCGCTGTGAACCTAAAACTGCTCTCAAAAATAAAGCCTACTGAAAAATATAAAGAGCTATATATATTATTTGTACCCTTTCCTGCCCCCCAAAACTTCATAAAACCAACACAAATGGGAGCTGAGTATGCATTTGAAAAAAATCAAATGTGACCTTGGACTTGGGGTTTCTTTAGTAAGAAAACACCTTTGAAAGGAAGTGAAACAGGCCTTCAGGAAGGTGTAGGGGCACTTCCTGCTTAGCTGCACTTGAAGGAACTTGAGTTCTTAAAGGGGCAGGAGGACAGTCTTCTCCAAACCATGGCTCTTACAATCCAAAATCAAACTGGCTGTAAACAGGTCCTCAGCGGACTTCCATTCTAGAAGGCAACTCAAGTACAGTTGAGTTATCCAGCCCTGCACAGGTGCAGTTCAGAGCCATCCTTCTGGACAGCAGTTCTGTATTGGAGGTTCCCTTGTAAGGTGTGAGCACCACATTTCAGTTCGGTGGACTGAACTATATTTTCAGGACATTCCGCCCCTGGATTCATGTAATGGTGTATGTGCGTGTCTGTTATCCACGTGTTGGGTTTCTCTAAGTGGAGGCCCCAGGGGCCAGGCTGGCCCACGATAAAAGCTTATGCGGGTGCAGAGGCTTCGTGTTTAGCTGCTGCTATTATTTTTACATCTTCTCACTCATTCCTGCCCTCCTGACAGCCAAGCAAGTGTGTGATAGGGCAGCCAGCATCCCACTTAGAAGGGAAGGAACAGGACAGATGCCCAGCGACTTGCCCAAGGTCTCTGGGTGTGTAGCGAGCCCACAAGCAGATCCCAAGCCTAGCAAGTTGGCCTCCAGCCCAGTGCCCCCGCAGGGGAGGAGCCGTGGTTTCCTGGGGTTTCATCATTCGTCAGTCCGTTTATGTGCAAGTAACTTTCCACTGACTTCTCCTGTGCCTGCCCCGAGGGTTAAATGCCAATGAAGCGTGGCTGTGGGAGTTCTAACCAGGGCGGGGTCCACGTGGGTAGTGGATGAGGGGAGAGCCTGGGAAAACAGGTGAGGCTGGTGCAGGCAGCATCGAACCTTCCTTCTCTGCCTCTCATCTATGCCCACGATCCCCAGTGACTCCCACTTGGCGGCCTTGTGGGCTTCAGGGCCTGGGAGACGAAAAAGGGTGGCACAGAGGAGGAGGTAGGGGGTGGGAGACAGAACGGAGCATCTTCACAGCTCGTTCCTTCTGACATCAGCCAACTGTGGTTTTCCCGGCAGTATGTTCACCTCCAGGGAAGCCCAGCAGAGAAGCTGCCCGCACCTGCCCTACAGTCGCCATGATCACTGCCGATACTGACAGGATTCTGACGCCCTGGTGAAGACCGTGTCCTGTGTAGCCTTAAAGGAAACCCATCTTCTCCTTTTCCCCACTGTTTCCCACCACACCCCAGCATGGATGCTCCATTTAGCGGGTTAAAAAAGCAGGGTGTTCCAAGACTAGACTTTCAGATAAATAACAGATAGCTTTTGGAGTCTGTTATCTCATGCAGTCTTCGAGACATTTAAATTTAAAGGTGATTCCTCGTGTATCTGAAAGTCCAGTTTAATGGGGCATCAGAGAGTTGATCTGGCAATCGTACCCTGAGAAGGGACACTTAGACCTGTCCACCAGACAGCTGAAGAGCTGTCTGTCCACCCAGATCCACCCAAACACAGGCAGGCAGGCAGGCAGGCAGGCAGGCAGGCAGGCAGACACACACACACACACACACACACACACACACACACACACACACACACAAAGAGCCCTTAGTCAGTCTCAGGCCTCTCAGTTCTCCCCCAGGGCCTCCTGCCAGCCCTGCCCCACCGGGTCCTCTGAAAGAGGAGGGAGGGGGAGGGGAAGGAGAGGAGGGGGAAAGAGAACTCTGGCATCAGGGGCAGCAGCCCAGAGGAGGCTGCAGACAGCCCAGCAGATGGGAGCCACCAACAGCACAAACAGGCCTGCGAGGCTTGGAGCTGGTCCACCAATCACGCCCACGATCAGATCCACAGCTCCTGTGTGTCAAGACAAATGAGCCAAAAGACTTCCCTGCACTGCCTAAGGCCCTGTGGGATATGTGCATTGAGCCGAGGCTCCTCCTCCCGCAGAGGCTGGCCCCAGTCCTGGCTTCTGGTGGCCACACAAAGGCAGGATTGAGAACGGGCAGCCAGGGAGAGCCAGCTCCTGGGGACACAGAAAGTTTCTGTCCTCACCCCTCAGCACCTTCCAGCTCTCGTGGGGCAGAGAACGGCTTGGAGAGGCCACCATGCGCCAGGCAGCGTGCTCACACGACCGCAGCGTGCCTGCCCTTGCAGACTTCTCTTCCTAATCAACTCGATGGACAGTGAATTTACATCAAATAAAGCACATTCATTTTAGGTTTCCATCCGTGGATGTGGATGACCACGTGCGCCAGTGTCTCCATCATCCCAGGTGCTGGAGATACAAAATATTTCTGTGGCCCTAGAAAGTTCCTTGCCTCTCAGCCATTTGAGAGACTTGGCTTTAAATGGCGCCCTCCTGGGTGAAGCTTTGACTTCCTGAAGCAGAAGGCAGTTTCCCCACACCCCCTGCCTCGGGAAAATCTTCCATTGTTACGATTGCTCCCCTTGTTGCCATCTGTCTGCTTGCTCCCTGTCAGGCCTGTTTCCTTGGGGCGGGCCTAGGTTTTATTTCTGTTTGTATCTCTGGGACACAGACACCTATCAGCCCTGAGGGAATAAGGTTTGCTGAATGCTTCTGGGGCAGAGTTGAACCCTGAAAGTAGGAAGATGATGAATCCAGAGAGTTTCTCTTCCAAGGCAGGTAAAGATCAGGTCGTCTTCCCCTCTCCCCTGTGGCCTGGCTCAGCACAGATTTCTGATCTTTTATCGGTCTCTGTTTATCAGGAGCCTGTATCAGTAAACAAAAGAAGTTTCGAGCATCAAGCCCTAAGCCCCTGCGCCGGCCCCAAGCTGTGCAACTGAGGGAATTCAGGCTTGAGACAAGCAGGATACTGGCCCTGAGGTGCACATCAAAGGAATGATTTCAGTGAGCCCAGACTCTTTTATCTTCTCATACTTAGGAAAGCACCAAATTCATTAACTAGAGATGTCTGGTTTTCTTTATCAGTAATCTTTTGACGTGCTGACGACGGCATTTTTGCATTAACTCCTGTATTTCCTGGCTCCTCCCTTACCTTTTGAGAGCACTTCTGCAGAGTGATGTGAGAGGCTGTGATCTGGGCCTAAGTCCTCAGTTTGCCCGCCGAATAAAACCTAATTCTCAACTTTTAGGTTGTGCTTTCCCTCTCTTTTTTTTTTTTTTTTCAGTCAACAACCCCATGTGGGAGGACCAGCCCATGAGTCCTTCTTTCCAGGACAAGCAAAAGGCTTAATCCACCCTTGTGACCATAGTGTCAGCTGATGGTACCTTCATTCCCAGTGACAACAGAGAAGTAATAATAAAGATGATATAACTTATATAGATGCTTCTGATCTTCAGTGTCATTCAGGATCATTGTAGAAAGTCTGAAGAATATGATAACTGACATATATGGGCTGCTTATCAAGCATGCCAGGGACCAATTCAAGCAATGCTCATTTCATCTTTAGAACAAGGTAATGAGTTAGGCATGAGGTAAGAACTAGCATTGTTAACCGCCCGCCCCCCCCCGACCAACACACACACCCTTTATAGAAAGGAGCCACCTAACTTGTCCAAATCCCATGGCTAAAAAGTGGGAGCTGGGATCTCAATCCAGGCATTCAGGCTTGAGGTGGGCCACTACCCAGGCCCCTCCCAAGTGTAAGAGAAGACTCTGCGAGAGATTTGGAAGAACACTCCTTTTTTTTTTTTTTTTTCTTTTTCTGATTTTGTTTTAACTGCATAGTTTCTTTCCTCTGAAATTGACAATTATTGTCATATGATATAATTACATACAAGGAACACAATCAAAGAACTGATAATACCTCTGGAAACTGGAATATTCAGGGGGAAAAATCCAAATTGAGAAATAAGTGAATGTAGAGCCAGTGACAGCTGTTCTTTTCGGGAAGTGAAATCAATTTTTATCTCCTCAAAGAATTTCTTCTTCCTGAAGAAATGTATCCTGTTCACTGCGGGCTCAAAGGCTAAGTGTGTGTAGGTGATGATACCCCAAGACAGGCCTGAGGTCCCCAAAATGAAAGGCCAGGTCATCAGGCCTCAGCAGCTTTTCCTCCCCCCCCCCATATGCAGATGGTAACCCAAACTCATCATTTTGACTTGCCTGGGCTTGGGAAGATCCCCTGGAGGAGTGCATGGCAAACCATTCCAGTATTCTTCCTGGGAAATCCCATGGACAGAGGAGCCGGGCGGGCTACAACCTATAGGGTCACAAAGAATCGGACACAACTGAAACGACTTTGCACGTGCACACACACACACACACACACAAGTTGTCCATTTCTCCCCATTTCCCTGCCTCTGCTCCCAGAGCCCCTCATCATTGTGCTCCTAGGGTGTCATCAGAACAGCTTCCTCCAGGTCGTGCTCGTGCCCAGGCCTGCCCTGTTCCACACAGCCCCTCAGGAGAGTTCTCTGACCTGTGTCTACATCACCTCCTGTGTCTAAACCTTCCAGTATGTTTCGAATGTATGCTATTTACCAGCATGCTTCTGCTTCCTGCAAGTCCCCAGACCGGCAGTCACAAGGGTACCTCATCCCTCATGCATATTCCTCTCCATTGCCTCCACTTCCAGACCACTGCATACACCATTCCTGCTGCTAAGAATGCACGAGTCTGGGGGGTGGGGTGGGTTGGGGGCGGGGGAGGAAGGCTCAAGAGGGAGGGGACATAGATAGGATTCTGATGGATTCCCCTTGATGTGCAGCAGAGAGCACCACAGCATTGGAAAGCAATTAGCCTGAAAAAAAAAAAAAAGCATGCTTACTTCCAACCTGTAATTGTCCTGACTCTGACACTGACAAGCCATGTAACTATAAAATAAAAATAACTGTGAAGGGCATAGAACAGGGTGGGCAACACTGGGAGCGAGCAATAAATGAGACACATCTTTTCTCTCCGTCTCACACAGGAGGAAACACAGCCTCAGTGAGTTCATCAGTGGCCCATGGATGTCACGTGACAGAAAGTGACGCAATTCACTTTCACTTCTCTGTGAATGTGAACTTTCCTACGTAGCCCTGACTTTTCTCAGCACGTGATCACATCTGCTCTCAGTGCATTAACTGTGTGACAGTAGCTAAGACCTGTTCATACCTCTTTTACTCCTTTTTATAAAGCCTTGAAAGTAAGCCAAACACAGAGCTGGCATTTCTCACATTTGATAAATGAGGGCAGAGTAAATAAGTGACTAGCCTAAAGGCTCAAATCCAATTATCAGCTTTGCTGAGACAAAGATGGCGACATCAGAGTCTGGGGCTCCTATAACTCATTCATCACGATGTCTGGAACCAGAACCTTCCTTCCTCTCTGCAGATTGCCCAACAGGACACACACTGGTCTGGGGGACAAGCTACTTCTGGGGCCGATGGGTAGGTAGTCTTGATCTTTCCTGCAGCTCCCAGACTGCACTGAGGGAAGTGGGGGATGGGAGGAAGGCAGCTCCAGACACTACCAAGAGATGCTTTTAACTGTCGTGAAGCTGTGACAGCCCAGCCCTATGATTCTTGGTGATGATGAGGTGCAGTAATATTGCTAATATCAGAGTCTAGCATTCATTCACACATTAATTCATTCTGAATCGAGTTACTATGCTCTGGTCTTGGGGGAAAGTAGCACACTGGCAGAAAGTGATGCAAAAGTGAGGAGCAAACTATCTTGCTGTCAGGGATTAGGGAGAAGACGGACAGGGAGGCCAAGAATTATAACCATACAGTAAACCAGAGGGCCCCAAGCTCACGGACCAGTACCACCTGTCAGATGAGCTGCAGCATTGGATTAGAAGCAAAGCACGATAAACCTAATGCGCCTGAATCATCCGGAAACCATCCCGCCCCCTCTCCAGTCAGAAAACTGTCTTCCACGAAACCAGTCCCTGGTGCCAAAAAGGTTGCGGACCTACATAAACGCTAAAAGCCAGGTATTACGGGAAACTCAGGGGTAAAAGCAAAGGTATAGAAAGAGTGAGAGGCGAAAAAAAACAAAAGCCTCTCCCAGACTGTGGAAGCCAGTCCACTGTATTCCCTTCCGATGGCTGCTGTAACAAATGACATGACTTCGGTGGCTTAAACACCACAAATGTATTCTTACGGCTCTGGACATCAGAAGTGCCTCATAGGTCTCACGGGGCCACAGTCAAGGTGCTGGAGGGCTGTGTTTCTGTCTGAAGACGCTAGAGAAGAATCTGCTTTCTTACCTCTTGCAGCTTCTACAAGCCATCTGCACTCTTTGGCTTGCAGCTCCTTCCTCCATCTGCAAAAACAGGAAGGTAGGGACTTCCCTGGTGGCCCAGGGGTTGAGAATCCACTGGCCAATGCAGACGCCACCGGTTCCATCCCTGGTCTGGGAAGCTCCCACACACCGTGGGGGGCAACTAACCCGGAACTAAGTCCCGGCGCCCACGTGCCGCAACTCCTGAAGCCCGGGAGCCTAGAGCCAGTGCTCAGCAACAAGAGAAGCCAATGAAATTAGAAGCCTGTACACCTGTGACAAAGAACAGCGTTTCTGAGCCCCCTCCCCACGCCCCCCAATCGCTGCAACTAGAGAAAAGCCTGCGCAGCAACGAAGACCCAGCACAACCAAAAATAAATACGGTAATTAAAACGAAAAAAAAAAGGCAAAAAACTCCAGCAACGCAGCCTCTCTTTGGCCCTTTTCCTTTAGCTACATTCCCTCTGCTTCTCCCTCCGTCTTCGACTTGTAAGGACGCTTGTGATTACATTGGCTTCATCTGGGTAATTCAGGAGTCCCTATTTTCAGGTCAGCTGACTAGCAACCTTCATTCCAGCTGCAACGTCAATTCCCTTCTGGCACATGACCTTCACAGTCACAGGCTCCAGGCAGTGGGCTGTGAACAGCTTTGCGGGCCATTATTCTGCCTGCTGCACCCATTTCATAGATTACAGTGTGGCCTTGAGCAGTTTGTTCTAGACTCTCCCAGCCTATAAATAACATCTGTAAACAGTAGAAATCACACCCACCCTGCCCGTCTCACAGTGTTGTCCTGAGAATTTAATGAGAGAGTGTATGTGAAAGTACCAGAAAAAATACTAAAGCCCTATGTTGCTATATGGGGTGGCTCAGTGGTAAAGAATTCACCTGTCAATGCAGGAGACACAGGAGACCTGGGTTTGATCCCTGGGTCGGGAAGATCCCCTGGAGGAGGACATGGGGACCCACTCCAGGACTCTTGCCTGGAGAATCCCTTGGCAGAGGATCCTGGCGGGCTGCAGTCCATGGGGTTGCACAGAGTGACTGAGAGCATGGCAGCATATGTGTTTGTATGGTCAGGGATGGGGTGGTGGGATGACAAGGACATACCCTCTTGTGAGTATCTGTGACATTCTAGGAAGGCACCACAAGATGGTTTCTCCTAGGTGGTACACATCTCTTCCCAATTCCACATTCAGTGACGTCCCACTGGTATCTGGAAATCAGCCATGGTGGGAGCATTTACATCATGGAAATAGGCAAACACTACCAATCAGGGTGCTTCCCATGCCCCTCCCGGCCCCCACTCGTGTTTAAATATTCCCAGCACATCACAGCTTTATCCCATTTCTTTAAGAGAAACCATCTAACATGATTAGCATTACCTTGGAGGAGGGATCCCTTCTGGCCCCAGGGACCAGTTTCACGCAAGACAGTTTTTCCACAGACCGAGGTAGAAGGATGCTTTGGGGATGATTCAAGCACATAACATTTATTATGCACTGTATTTCTATTATTATTACATCAGCTCCTCCTCAGATAATCAGGCATTATATCCCGGAAGTTGGGGGCCCCTGCTTTAGAAGACAGAAGAGCAAGGTGAAGCCTGAAGCCAGTGATAAACCTGCATAAGATCACACTCCTGGTGAGAGGGAGGTGAGGCCAGCTTGTCACATACTCCAAGGATCTAGCCCGTCCAGCACACCCCGTGACCATGTTACAGCCCCCCAGTTCTGCAGTTAGACTAGAGGGCAGTTAGTCTAACTATCCAAAAGAGTCATGGGACCTTACCGCATGCTTAAAAATGTAACCATCAACATAAGGTGCTAGACGACCGTTTTTTTGGCTGTGAAAGTGATGTGTCCTGGGGCTCACCCAGATCACTGCCTCCAGTGGTGGCCCCATGTACTAATCTTTAAACAGACTTGACCTAAATTGTGCCTGGAGCCTTCAGCTCCAGAGTTTCGGCAACATATGGAAACGGTGACATCACCTGCCAACACAAAGGTTCAAAGAGATGTGGCACCAACAAGCTGCCAGGTCACTCAAAAGTCCAAGTGCCACATGGCTTCCTCTTAGACAACCTGGAAGTATTTGAAGGTCAGCCAATATGAATACAATCCCTTCATTCACAGATGGATAAAGTAAATAGCAGGCTGGTATTTGGGGGGAGCAGTTAATGGAGGCAATTGGAGAGAGAAAAAAACTGACTTTCCTTTATGTTCCATTTAAATCAGGTTCCCATGTCTCTGACCCTGCACTAAGTGTTCCTTCCTAAGCTTGGGCTTCTATTTCAAACGAGCTCAAGGCATGAGGAATCTGGTTAGTGGATTTCATTAACACAGGAGCAAAGGTTCACATCTAACAGTGGTTCTGTCTTGGCAGAATACCAGGATCACCTGGGGATCTTTGAGAGCTCCAGCTGCCCATATTACATCCAGAGCAGTTCATCAGAAGCTCTGGGCTGGGACCCTGGAGCCATACGTGCCCATGGAGACCCTCAGCTGAGAGGCTCCCTGGTGCTGAGTTTATTTTTCTCACTCCCACTTTCCATTCAATTTCTGGGGTTTCCTGTTGTTCATAAAGTGTCTGTTTGAGAAAAGCTTAGTATCCAGTTACAGCTGGAGGCCCTGGCTGGGCAGGAGGTGAAAGGCCTCAGCACTTTCTAGATGTTTCAGGGAAGAAAGCGGCCCCACACCTAGAAAACCAGTTCTCCCAGCCTCATCTGACATCACCAGGAGCCAATGAAAAACTTGCACTTGAGTTGACTGGTTCCTGTCTAAACTGATTAAACCGAGAACTGACTGGACAAACCATGTAGGGTTATGCCCCCCTGACGCCCCCAACTGCTCTTTTTAGGAGAGCCTATTCTCTGATGTGCACTGATCCAGCCGTCTATCAGCTTGCTTAGTCTCAACACATTTGTTCTGAGGCTGTGGGTGGAGGAGGATTTGTTTCCCAGGCAGGTGAGAAGCCAGGTCTGAGTAAACAATAAGAATTCCACACCCCAAGATCCTTGTGAGAGAGATTTTGGTAGATCGTGGCTGCCACCTGGTGGCAATAATTGGTAATTGACTCCCGTGGAAGCATCACACCCCTTGGTGGAGGTCAATCCTAGGGGCAGTCATCTCACCTCGTTGCTCCATATGTACCAGCAGTGCTGCAGGCAGAAAGAACTTTTCCTTAAACATATAAGATAGGGTAATGCAGATAGGGAGACACATGCATCAAAGCACATGAGCTTTGGATCATGTTCACTTGCAACTTAAATGAGCCTTCTTTTTGTAATTATTCATGTTCTATGATCAGAAAATCATGATTGTGTGTTCAGATTAGGGCCAAACATGATACTTCTGACCACTGGAAGCTGGGAAGGTGTGAAAAACCCATCCTGAGGAACTGGAGGAGCAGGGAGACCAGAAGAAGGCAAACTGTCACAGCTTGGGTGGTTCAGTCGGTAGGTGTTCGCTCAAACTATATCCTCTCAACATTGCTCAAACGAACATCATTAGGACACATTCATTTAAGATACTGCCAACAGGAAACAAACCATGGAAATCTCTGGAAAGGCTAATGTGTGCATTATTTATGTAATAAACATATTTATCAGATCACTTTCTAGAATTTCATTCTGCCTGTCTTAAACGACTGCTCTAAGATACCCCATGCTTAGCACTTGGGGGAATACAGGTGTGAGGCAGGGCTTCTCAACCTTGGCACTGCCAGTATTTTTCACAATTCTTTGTTGGGGGAGGGGTGTCCTCTACATCGTAGGATGTTTAGCAGCAAGCCTGATCTCTACTTACTACATGCCACCGCACCCTCTCCCATAGTTTATATGCTATACCTATCAAGGAAAAAACATAATAATTCCTAGAGTCCAAGTCTCTATCCGTTGGCTATAGATTATAAAAAGTTGCCCACTTTTGTCCTTAAACTGGGGAGGAAAAAAAAAAAAAGAGGTTTGTTCCACGTTTATACCACAGCATACTCACACCTGTATCCTCCTGAGTGCCAAGCACAGAGAATCTTAGAGCAGTCATTTAATAAATGTAGAGTGGAATTCTGGAAAATTCTGGCAAGTGAACTGATAAATGTTCTCCCTTTGCCTTCTTCTTCGTCTGTGCTGCACTTGCTCTGAACCACAGCCCCGCCTTCAAAGAAGGCGGCAAGTGATTTCTGTCCAGGCGCGGAGCCTCATGGACTCAGCACCACAGCATCCAAAATGGCTGGTGCTATCTAGGACCCAAAGGACAACTGGCATGCTTGCTGCTGTGAGTGGGGAAGGGGGAAACAGAGGGTTAAGGAGCTCCCCCATAGGTGCTGCGGTGTGACATATGACAGTGGGCCCTCCTGCCCATATCTATCTGAACTTTCATTCATGCATCCATTCATTCACTCACTTGAGAAGTATTTCCTGAGAATCTCTGTGTGTCAGGCACGATAATAAATGTTGGGGACACAATGATGGACAGAAAGGAACCTTCTCTCATCTCTAGAGGCCACAGTCTAACGGAAGACCCATGTGTTAAAAGCACTCTATCCATTTCTCTGTTGTCTTCGCAATAAAACTTGTGATCAATGCTAAGATGATAGTCGAGGTGAGATTTGGAGGTTAGGGAACAGCCTCTCTAAGTGAACCTCTCCCTGTAGGATGAGCAGGAGTTAGGAAATTGAAGCCTGGAGGAGGAGGGACCTCAGGGCAGTAGCATGTGTGGAGGTACTGAGGCAAGAGGGTTCGGTGTGTTCTCAGCATGAACCAAAGGCTAATTACGGGGATGCACAGAGAGGAGGCTGGAGGAGCAGGCCAATGGGAGATTACAGAGAGTCCTGTGTGCCTTGTTTAGGATTAAGATTTTAAATTTAATTCAGTAGTTGCACCTTTTACACAAATCACTGGCTGTTGGAACTGAACTGGAGGGATCAGAGTAGATACCAGCAAACCAATAAGAGATGCTCATAGCTTGGATAAGGCACGGTGATGATGGAGACAGAGACTGAGGATGGATCGGAGAGAAATTTAAGAGGTCAAGACTGCTAGATGGGGACTTCTCTGGTGGTCCAGTGGTTAAGACTCTGCTCCCAATGCAGGGGCCCTGGGTTCGATCCCTGCTCAGGGGACTAGATCCCACGTGCCATACCTAAGACCCGGCACAGCCAAGGGGAAAAAAAAAACCCTGCTAGACGAATGGTTGGGTATGGGAGTAAGATGGAGTAGTCGACAGTGAGCCTCAGGTGTCTGCCTTGGGGAACTGCCTCTGAGCTTCTCCTACAAGTCCAGACATCGATCACTCTTGATTAGCTCTGAGTTTCTGGCATCATCATTACTGAGATAGAGTTATACTTAAAATAGGCCAGGTATAATGTCAAAGGAGAGGAAGACTGGGAAAACAGAGGGGTCTTCTTTTCTCTCCTAGAAATGCAACTCACTAGAAATGAAAAGGCTCAAAAAAATAAAGAGCTTCCCCATGGCAATATTCTGCTATCATAAGTGGGGTTTTGGTTTTTCTCTCTGTACCTCTCATCTCTTCGCACACTGAAGGGACATTTATAAAGACCATTTTCTCTTTGGGGTCATTGGCAGATGATGTACCGTGATGGCCCCTTCTGGTTCAAAACCCAGTTATCCCTCACCTTGTTCCTCCAAGACTACACCGTGATTGCTGAGTGAGACATGGATTGACCAATTCTCCCATTCAAGGGCAGAAAGAGAACATGACTGCACGACCTTCTTTTGTGCTCACGGAAAATAATGGATACCATTATGGCTTTAAGTTCAAGGATAATGAGGGTGGAAACCTGGCCGTATCACTATTATAGCTTTATTAATGGCTGAGAGGGGAATTGCCTTTATTCTTCCAATATTCATAAATGACTTTCCCTTTCACAAGGGCATTTTCAACTTTCACAGAGTTCTGAGTAATTTCTAAAGAAGCAAGGCCACAGTTGTTGTTATGAGTTGAACTGTGTCCTTCCCAAATTTTATGTTGAAGTCATAACTCCCAGTACCTCAGAGTATGACCTCATTTGGAGGGACTTCCCTGGTGGTCCAATGGTTAAGACCCCACGTTCCCAATGCAGGGGGCTGGCGTTTGATCCTTGGTCAGGGAACCAGATCCCACATGCCACAACTAAGAGCGCAGTCAAATAAAATAAATAAGAAAAGTAAATATTAAAAAAAAATAAAACACTACTTCCTTCCAAAAAAGGAAGACTATGACCTCATTTGGAAACAGAGCTGCTGCAGATGTTATCGGTTAAAACACAGCCATGTTGGAGGAGGGGTGGACCCTGACTCCAGTAGGACTAATGTCCTTATAAGAGCAGAGAGACAGGGAGGGAAGGTGGCCATGCAACAATGGAGGCAGAGACCAGAGTGGTGCAGCAACGGGCCAAGGAACTCTGAGGACTGCCAGCAACATCAGGAGCTAGAAAAGGCAAAGAAGGACCCTCGGCTACAAGTTTCAGAGGAACCATGGCCCCGTAGACACCCAGATTTCAGACTTCTAGCCCTCAGAACTGTGAGACAATAAACTTTGATTGTTTTAAGCCACCCAGTTTGGAGTACTTTGTTTTGGTGATGCTAGGAAATGAATACAGTTGTAATATTGGAAAATCACATAGAGATCACGTAGTTCATTCTAGACATGAGGAATCATGCTCAGAAAGGTGGAGCGGGAACTTCCCTGGGGGTCCAGTGGTTAAGACTTGGTGCTCCCAAGGCAGGGGGCCCAGGTTTGACCGGGGGTCAGGGAACTAGATCCCACATGTCATAACTGAGACCAATACAGCCAAATAAATTTTTTTAAAAAGGATAAAAAAAAGAAATGCAGAGTGATTTGCTATGATCAGACCTGGGCATTCTAATTCCTGTGGTTCAGGGTTCTTTACAGAGGCCAACCACCAGAGATCAGTGCCAAACAGGGATTTGGCAAATCTTGACCAGCTACCCCCCAAAAGAGGAAGACCAAACTAAGCTGATAGAGACGACTTCAGGAGTAGAACAGAAATGCCAGGAGCTTCAGACATGGTGAGGCCATGCTGGAAAAGCCACCGAAAAAATGGCAAAGAAGAGAAATAAGGCTGTCAGGAGATTCACAGAGTTGTGCAGCCAACAAGACATCCTGTGACCACATGCAGTCACTTCCCACCTTCTCTTGGCTCCCCCAGCCCTGGGGGAACCACTTACCCAATTTCTGTCTCTATGAATTTGCTTATTCTGGACATTTCCTATAAATGGCATCAGACAACATGTGGTTTCTTGTGACTGGCATCTTTCACTGAGCATCTGGTTTCTAAGGCACATCCATGTTGTCCTGTGTGTCAGTACTCCATTCCTTTCTAAGGCTGGATAATACTCCAGTGTATGGCGATAGCCCATTTTATTTATCCATTCAACAGCTGATAGATATTGGGCATTTCGGAACCTACCTTAGGACTCAGTACATATTGGTTGTTCAAAAAGCATCTGTCCATTAAGTAGAAATTGTGAATTGAAGAAGATAGATGACATAAAGGGATTTTATTTTCTTATGCTCTAATGATCTCCAGTTATTTTCAGGTCAATTTCATAAGGCACCTCTTCAAGATTCATACTGCAATGGACAGAAGATCCTATGGACAGATGCAGAGGAACAAAGGGCTAGCAGAGGTGGTAGGGAGGGACATCACTGTCTCACTTAGGAGAACTACATAAAGGGTACCAATACATATGCATCCTGATTTTACGTCTTCTGAATAGGAAGTAAGTGAAAGTGAAATCGCTGTCGTGTCTGACTCTTTGGGACTCCATGGACTGTGGCCTACCAGGTTCCTCTATCCATAGGATTTTCCAGGAAAGAGTACTGGAGTGGGTTTCCATTTCCTTCTCCAGGGGATCTTCCTGACCCAGGGATCGAACCAGGTCTCCTGCATTGCAGGCAGACGCTTTACCATCTGAGCTACCAGGGAAGTCCAATCCCCAGGGAATAGGAAGTAAAGATAGAATTAATTTCTATGTTAACAATTGTACACATTTCATGAAAACTTTTCCACCTTTGATATCTATTAAAGGTTTTCTTTTTCCCTAAGGATTCTCCAAAAACCCAGTGTTGGTGGTAATTTTATCTTTTAATCCCCTTAGGTTTTACTTTGGTGCCAGCAAATTTGGAAAACTCAGCAGTGGCCACAGGACTGGAAAAGGTCAGTTTGTCTAGTCAAGGCTATGGTTTTTCCAGTGGTCATATATGGATGTGAGAGTTGGACTGTGAAGAAAGCTGAGTGCTGAAGAATTGATGCTTTTGAACTGTGGTGTTGGAGAAGACTCTTGAGAGTCCCTTGGACTGCAAGGAGATCCAACCAGTCCATCCTAAGGGAGATCAGTCCTGGGTGTTCATTGGAAGGACTGATGCTAAAGCTGAAACTCCAATACTTTGGCCACCTCATGCGAAGAGTTGACTCATTGGAAAAGACCCTGATGCTGAGAGGGATTGGGGGCAGGAGAAGGGGACGACAGAGGATGAGATGGCTGGATGGCATCACTGACTCGATGGACATGAGTTTGGGTAAACTCTGGGAGTTGGTGATGGACAGGGAGGCCTGGCATGCTGCGATTCATGGGGTCACAAAGAGTCAGACACAACTGAGTGACTGAACTGAACTGAGGTTTTACTTATTTTTAAAATTGAACTATAGTTGATTTACAATGTCATGTTAATTTCTGTATACAGCAAAGTGACAGTTATATACATATATACACTCTTCTTCATATTCTTTTCCATTATGGTTTATCCCAGGACACTGAATATAGTTCCCTGTGCCTTACAGTAGGACTTTGTTGTCCATCTATTCTAGATGTAATAGTTTGCATCTGCTAACCCGAAACTCCCAGTCCATCTCCTCCCACCCTCCTTGGCAAACACAAGTCTGTTCTCGATGTCAATGAGTCTGGTTCTGCTCCACAGATGGATCCCTTTGGGTCATATTTCAGATTCCACATATAAGTGATATCTCAGTACAATAATTTCTAGGTCCGTCCATGTTGCTGCAAGTGGCATTATTTCATTCTTTTTCTTATAGCTGAGTCCATTGTATATATGTACTGCCTCTTCTTTATCCATTCATCTGTCAATGGACATTCAGGTAATTTATTTTATTACAGATTTACTTCCCTGTGTATTTATTATATGCTCATGATGTGAAATGAAGCATTTTAATAATTAACTTCATGATTTACAGCAATGGTGATTGACAGATAACTCCAAATGCTTCTAATTTAGCTGCACACTTAAAAAATGGTTAAGAAGCAAACAAACAAACAAAAAAACTTAACTACCATCCATCTTAGCCTTTAAATGGTATCTAAATCTTAGAAGTAAAATATTATAGCCAGTGTTTATAAAAAGTAATTATAAAAGGACTAATGCAACCATAACATAATATAACCAAATAGCCATGGATATATGATAAATCTAAACAGCAACTTAACATCAGAACTCTTACAGTCACAAAAGTCCTGAGATACTGAAAAGAAGGCAGAGCAGGCCAACTGTCAGGATGGCCATAGTGATCCCTGCTCCTGGTGTTCACCATTTACGACCGAGATGGCAGGCTGAGCGAGCTTACCATGACTGCCCACCTTGGTCATAGACTACTTTCCCGGGACTGAGGTGATCACTCCCATGGAGCTGGCAGGGCCGCTGATTTACTTCTAACAATCAGAATATGGCCAGAGTGAGGGGTTATCACTTCCCTGATTGGATTACAAAGATGGCGACTTCCATTGTGTCAGCAACCTGTCTCTCTTGCTGGCTTTGCTGAAGCGAGCTGCCACGGGCAAGGGTCCGTCCATGTGGCCACGAACTGAGGGTAGCCTTGGGCCAGCAGCCCAGGGAGAACTCAGTCCTGAAAACCACCACACAAATGTAGGCTCTGAAGTGGATGCTAACCGTAGCAGATGCCTGTGGCCCTGGCTGACAGAGAGATTACCGCCTTTGAGGGGCCCTGAGCCAGAACTCAAGCCCGGACTCCTGGTCCACAGAGATGATGACACAACAAAGTGTATCATTTTAAGCCATTAAGTTTGGAGTACTCTGTTATACAGCAAGTGACAGCTAAGAACAAAAGGAGCATTGCTGTGCATTTTGACTATGCCTGTGACCCCTGGCTTAACATCAGTTAGTATTGCTTAATGGAATTGACATACAAGTTGTTATACCGTGAATCGTTGGCTGTTAGGACGACATTTTTCAGACTCTGCCAAAACAAGCCTTCCGCCTTGGGGTTATCAGGCCACTGGAGGATGGAACTCTTGCAGATCCTCTGCCGCAGTCTCAAATACTGCGAATGCTGCAACACTGGCTCCAGCAGAATAAAGACAATCACGTCCATATTCTCCTCCATTAGCCTCTGCAAGGCCAAGTAGAATGCCGTTTTAAAATTCCAGTTTTTGGCATATTTTTTGGTTAAAACAAATATTGTTTTCTTGCTTTGGTTGATGCTCTGCATGAGGTTGTCGATGATGGCTAGACCCGGGTCCCAATCCCTTTCCTCTAAACACAGGAGCACATTCTTGTCCTCACTCTCTTCCAGGTGGAAGCGCAATTCATTGATCACCCAGTCCGTGACAGAAGCGTCTTTGGTGTCATAAGAAATGTAAGCATCATAGAAAGTCTGGGATGTGGACAGAGACCTGTAGCCTTTGACCTTAGCTAAGCACACATGGTAGATAAACCAAGCATCCCAGTAAAACCAGTGGTGGGCCAGGGCAGCCAGCATCACTGAGATGGTGACAGAAAAGGTTAAGAAACAGAATATGGCTGCAATGGTATCTGAAACACAAGTGCTGAGGTCTAGACTCACAATGCTCTTGCCTTCTTGATCCCCAGGACTGGCACAAATGACATCGGTCAGTCTGGGAACCCTGACGTTCAGATTTCTGTCCATCCATTCTAGAAAATCTCCTAAGTCACAGGTACAGTCAAAAGGGTTACCCCCTAGTTCCAAAACAGTTAACTTGGTGGCGGTCTTCGTTTCAAATGTGGATCTGTTGAGCATCTTGAGCTGGTTGGAGTTCAAATCGAGGTGTATCAGGCTGCTGGCTCCAGAAAGAAAATCAGACGGCAGGTGGGAAATTCTGTTTCGACTCAGCAGTAGCGTCTCAAGAGAAGATGCAAATGTAGATAGGCTATTGGTTAAAAAGAACAGCTGGTTTCCACTTAAGTCAAGCAATCTGAGGTGAGGGAAGTATTCCAGTAATGACCAGTTAAAGAAATTTAACATGTTATCATTTATATATAGGTCAGTGAGAGTCCTGGGCAAGTTAAGGAAGGCCTGACTGGAGATATGCCGAAGGTTATTACGGGCTAAGTCAAGCCGGGTCAGATTGGTGAGATTTTGAAAAATTTGCCAGTACCTGACATCTTGAGCATTCCACAGAAGGTCAAGGCGGTTCCCACTGAAAACTAATTCTCCCAGGGACGCGCTTTTCAGTTGTGTTTCTGTTAAAGTAAAAATGTCATTGTTGCTCAAGTTTAAAACTCTCAGGTTAGTTAAATGTTCAATAAATCCTAGACGGTGCGTTACCCCTGCTATTCGGAAATAGTGCGCATTGTAGCTGAGATCGAGAACTTCTAACAATGGCAATTCACTGAAAGCAGCATCGTCATCAAAGTCTAGTCTATTGTTTGTCAAATCCAAATACTTGATACCAGACAAGCATGAAAATTCCGTTCCATTTAACACCTGGCCATTGCCATTTGAAGATAGATTTAAACAGGAAATGTTGCCAAAATCTTTAAACTGGTTTACCCCAATAAAGAAAATACTGTTCAAGCTTAAATCTAAGGCATTGCCAAGACGTGAACATTCTGTCTTTATTAAAGGACGGGTGTTATGATAAAAATTCGAATGTGGGTCAAATTGAATATCGGCTGAGCGTCGCTTCAGGATGTGACTTTGGAAAGAGGTCCCATTTGCATCATGTTGCTCGGTATCACTGACCAAGGGTGATATTCTGTTTTCTGACAAGTAAATGATTTTCAGGTTGGGGAACCATTGGAAAATACTAAAATCAATCTGCTTAATAAAGTTAACGCCCAAGTTGATAGTCGTTAAATTTGAGAGGTGCCGCAGGGGCTCGAAATCTTCCATTCTAAGTTCCTGGAACACATAACCTCTTAAATGCAACATCTGGAGAGATATAAGCTTCGAGAAATTTTTGGAAATGTTAATGTGCTGAGGATATTTTTTCAGTTCATAGTTGTAAGATAAATCAAGTATTTCTAAGGAGGGCAATTTTGTCAAAAATTCCCCCGAGGCTATTTCGTCCATTAAATAGTTGAATTCAAGATCCAATACCTTCAGATTGTGCATGTTGTCAAACCAGCTGGCAGGAACCTTCCGGAGCGAAGTGCTAGAGAGGTTTAGGTAGCGAAGTTGGGTGAGGGTTTGAAAAGCAAGAGGGTGTATCTGAATTGAAGCATCTCCTTGGCAAGGTACACAGGGAAATGGAGCGTTAAAACATCTCGGGCAGTTTCCACTTAAATCTAGTACTCTTAAATTGCTCAGTTCCTTGAAGTCTTCTTCACTGACGTTTCCAATATGGGTATTACTAAGGTAGAGTTCTGTTAGCGAGCTTGGCAGACTTGGTGGCACGCTGTGAAGGGGATTAAAAGATAATGACAGCACCTTCAACTTGGTAAGGTTTTGGAATGCTCCATTTTCTATGGTAAATTTTTTATCACAAGCAAAATAACAGTTCCAGCCCAAATAGAGACTTTCCAGGTTCCCAAGTCCAGAAGTGTTCTTTTTCGTTAACGTAATTATGTTGTTTTGAATTAGACTAAGTTTTTTTAAAGATTCTGGCAAACCAGCTGGTATTTGTTGTAACTGGTTGTCTTCCAGCAGCAACTCCCTTAGGTGTTTGAGGTTGAGAAATGCCCCGTCTGTAATAGTCATAGCTTTCTTTACAGCAGGATTTCCACTCTGGGACTTGGCATTATGGTTCAGGTTGATTTTAGTCAGATTTTGCAGCCCTTGAAAGGATTCATTCGTTACCCGTGTGATGAAATTATCAGACAGGTCTACTTCCGTCACATCTTTGTCCACTGTTTGGGGTACTTCCTGTAATCGACGACCATTACATTCTGCAATAAAAGAGCCATTTTCGTTTTTCACATCGCAAGGATAGCTTCGGGGATAACTGGCTTCAGTGAAGAACTCACAGGAATCAGAGATGAGCAGGAAAAGCGATGTCAGAAGCAAAAAGTGAAGGGTCATGTTTTCCTAAGGAAAATCAAAGTAGAGTCACAATGTTAGACTGGCAGTATTTTCTAGGCATTTCAGGATGAAATTCGCAGTGCTTTGACCATACTTTGAATGAGTTCTGAAGTAGGAGTTCTCTGAACGGTTAAAGAAATTGCAGTAAGTTCAGAATGGTTTTAGTTTTTCACCCTGTTCAGTTTCTTGATGTTCAAAGAAGCAAAAGATGAAGTTATCTGAGATGTGATGACAAGAAAACATGGAAAGCTTTGGCAGAAGCACACAGCAAGATGCCCCACCATCACAGGGGGCCTGATGTTGGATCCTGGCTATGGTTCATGCCAGACCTATAGCAGAGCAAGGTATATGTCTGTTGCTTCAGTCTATTAGCATAACTCAAGGAAATGCTGGCCAGCCCCAAGGAGAGTCCAGATCCAGCTTCTACTAGGCCATCCTTCAAGATTTCCAAGCCAGAGTCTCTCTACCTTATCTACACAACCATATATTTTATTGATATTTCCCACAATCTGTCTATACCTCTATGATGGTATGTATCAAATTCTCTCATGTCCCAGCATGACAGGAAAGTGGACACTTTCGGTTTATAATAATAGCAAAGTGTCACGTGTTATGCTAAACATGAACATTTTCCCACCCATGTTTATGCTCCCTACAATGCAATAGGTTCCATTATTATCCATAGGTTGTAAGTGAGACTCCAACTCAGAGACTTAACTAATTTTCAGAAGGATAATACACTGCAGAGGTGAGACGAGTCAATCAGATTCCAACATGGTGCTTTTAACCACTAACCATTGAGAGAGCCATTTCCTAGGCAGGTTGATAGGGAGTCTAGGGGTCCCCAAGGAGAGAGGGGTCTGGAATTCTCAAGGAGGAAGAAAGGACAAATTTTTTTTCTTTCTCCACATTCCTTAGGATTATATAACAATCATGTATTCTGCCTAAGGACAGTCTTTGGATTCAACCTTCTGTTATCTTAAAATGTTAATTATGGGAGTAGACCTGATCTTTACAAGGATGTATCTTGCCTGAGGACCATGTTATCTTAAAATGTAAATTATGGGAGTAGGTCTGATGAAGTCTTTACAACCTCCAGATATTCTTTGGATTATATAACTTCATTATTAACACTAGCAAGCGGGTACTCTTTCTGCCCCCTTCTTATGCCTATGTCAGAAGCTTTCTCTATCTCCTTTATACTTTAATAAAACTTTATTACACAAAAGCTCTGAGTGATCAAGCCTCGTCTCTGGCCCCGGATTGAATTCTTCTCCTCCGGGGGCCAAGAATCCCGGTGTGGGGCCAAGAATCCCGGTGTATTCGCATGATTCAACAACCTTTCACCATCATGCTACACAATATCATTTTGAAATCTTTATGTTAGAATATATCTTCAAATGTAGACAACACTCAAAAAGTTTTTTGTAGGGAGGCTACCACTTATATATCTCTTATCATACAAACACTGGTATTAATAGCCATTCTTTTGCTTTTGTAAACTTTTGTGGGCATGACATTTAATGTTTTTGTACGTACTCTATAATGTTTAGTAGAGTGTCTCACTTTCTGTGATTCTTCCTTAACAGGGGGCTGAAAATATTATTTTCGTAATTATACAAAGCAATGAAAAGATTAATGTGATTGGTATGATCAAGGGTTATAGTTAAAAAAAAGCAAAAAAACTCTCAAAATCGTATTTCACTGGGTGTGGAGACCAATCTTTACTAAACTGTATTTTTCACTAAAATCCAACTCATCTCCTTAGTGTGAGTTATACCAAGTACGTGCTCTCTTTTTAAATTCTCCTAAAATTTAGGGTTAGTGAACTAACAGTCACTGCTGCTGCTGCTGCTAAGTCGCCTCAGTCATGTCCGACTCTATGTGACCCCATGGACTGCAGCCTACCAGGTTTTTCCATCCATGGGATTCTCCAGGCAAGAACACTGGAGTAGGTTGCCATTTCCTTCTCCAATGCATGAAAGTGGAAAGTGAAAGTGAAGTTGCTCAGTCGTGTCCGACTCTTCGAAACCACACGGACTGCAGGCTACCAGGCTCCTCCATCCATGGAATTTTCCGGGCAACAGTACTGGAGTGGGGTGCCATTGCCTTCTCCCAACAGTCACTACTGTACCCTTACTACAATATAAAAAACTTTCATATGGATGTTGAGAAATCTGAGGATCAATAATTATTGCCCATTCATAAGAGCCAAGGAAAAGCCAGCTCCTTACGAGACGGAAGTTAAAGTGGAACAGAACTTGCAGGCATTTTCAGTTACCTGTAGTTACTTCCAAATACAGCACCATCAAGGTACCACTGTTTAATGTTTAGCTTTTACTGAAAGAAAGCCTGGCTTTACATGGGGTAGGTAGAATTTTAAGGCGATCCCTATGACCTTTGCCCCCTGGCATTACTCCTGTAATTACATTATGTGGCAAAAAGATTATCTAGATGGGCCTAATCTAATCATATGTGCATGCCAAAGCCGCTTCAGTCATGTCCAGTTCTTTGTGACCCCATGGAGTGTAGCCTGTCAGGCTCCTCTGTCCAAGGGATTCTGCAGGCAAGAATACTGGAGTGGGTTGCCATTTCTTTCTCCAGGAGAAGAAATGGACACATCATTGCAGACTTGAAGCTGGAGGGGTGGGTCCCTGGCAAGGAATGTAGGCATCCTGTGAAAGCTGAGAGTGGCTCCCTGTTGACAGCAAGGAAATGGGGGTCCTGATTTGACAACCCAAAGAACTGAAATTGAGGGACAGCCCAAATGACCTTGGAAATGACTCCTAAGCCAGAACCTAGTGATAAGAGTCCAGCTGGCCAACACCTTGACTTGAGTCTCACGAGACCTAGAGCAGAGAATCCACTTAAGCCCACCCAATCTCTAATGCCCAGAAATGTAAGCTAATAAATGAGCATTGTTTGAAGGGTTTAAACATGGGAGTTATTTGTTATGCGGCAATGGAAAACTAATACATCTAGAAAACATCTGTGAAAAGATGCTTCATGTTTTCAAAATATGCAGCTTTTGCGGACTCCACCCCAGGTCTCCAAGTTCAACGTCTCTGTTGGGAAAGACCATGTGCCAGGAGGGTAATGAACCTTGGAGAAGCAAGGAGCTTGGGTAGGTGACCCAGGCAATACTGTGTTTGCTTGCCACCTAGGCAGATCTCAGCCTATGTGACTTTCAAGTGTGAACATCGCTAGATTTGGAAGTCACTTCCTGACTCTTCCTTGTCCTTTCCTAGCTAGTAGGTGCCTTGGGGTGGGGGCAGTGCTAGTGTTAAAGAACCCACCTCCCAATGCAGGAGACATAAGAGACGCGGGTTTGATCCCTGGGTCGGAAAGATCTCCTGGAGCAAGGAATGGCAACCCACTCCAGTATTCTTGCCTGCAGAATCCCATGGACAGAGGAGCCTGGCAGGCTGCAGTCCATGGGGTTGCACAGAGTTGGACACGACTGAAACAATTTAGAAGGCACGCACGCACAGATTATTAGTTAACTCACAGACATAGATGAAACACAACCACATTACAAGAACTCAGTTATGACACAAAGAAGTGAGACTAGAAGAGCCTTAAAACAGGAGGATTTCACCTCTTCATGGAGGCTGGGAAAGGTTTCCCTGAGGAAGTGAAACTCGAGCTGGGATTTTCAGGTTGCTTTGGCATGAAGAAGACAGAAAGATGTCAAAAGAATGTCTCAGCATATGAAAAGGCCCTGCGAGCATTCCTTTGAGTTTCCCACATGGTGCCGCCACAGGAGCCCTGGACAGCAAACAAGAGGGGTAATGGTGTGGGCCAGAGACAAAGCACAGCAGGTTTCAAATCCTCAAAGCCCACTGAAACCTGTGGGGAACTGCTTGCAACAGCAGGACTCAGAATAAGAAGTAGGGCCAAGAGGACTGGAAGGCCATGTGAGAGACAATGTGGACAGAGATCCTCAGCACCTCCATGTCACTACCATCAGCAGACATTTCTCAAATCTCATCTGAATGAGCATGTGACTGTAAGGGACCAAAAGAAAGTCACGGATGTAAGAATCCATGAGTGTGGATTTTGATCTTGATCTGAGGAGCAATGCAAGCAGGGTGGTGCCATGCTCATTATTCTACAGTAGTCTCTGGCAAGAGGGCACAGACCTTCAGGAGAGGTATTTTTCCCTGGTTCTACTGTGTAGGTGAGGCTGTGGGGAATCAAGTATTCCTATATTTTACTTAAGTGAAAGTGAAGTCACTCAGTCGTGTCCGACTCTTTGCGACCCTGTGGACTGTAGCCCACCAGGCTCCTCCATTCATGGGATTCTCCAGGCAAGAATACTGGAGTGGGTTGCCATTTCCTACTTGGAGGGGTCTAAATTAGGGCCACCTCTAAGGTGGAGAGAAATTTGTAATATCTATCAAAATTAGAGAGACATACTTAGAACTTAACAATTTCAATTCTAGAAGTAGACCACAAGAGAGACCTTCACATACACAAATGCCTATCTACAAGGATATGCCATGCAGGGCCGTCAGCAATAGCAAAAGATTTGAAATAATCTAGATGCCTATGAGTCGTGTTCTGGTTAAATAAAGCAGGATGCTATAGTCATAAATGGAATACTATACAGCCATTAAAAAGGAAAAGGTAACTCTACATTCATTTATTCATTCAAAAATATTTACTAAGCATATACTTAATTGGGGGAAATATAGCAATGAACAAAACAGATGAAAATATCTGTCCATTTGGAGCAGTATGTTAGACGGTGGAAAGTACTAGGGAGAAAATGATGGGAATGGGGATGGTCATGTAGACTGTCCCTCAGTTGGGATGTGTCTGATGTCTTTGTCAGGATTAGACTGGGGTAATGGGTTTGGGGGAGGGCAATCACAAAGGTCAAAGGCCACTTAAGTCACAGCTGAGCAATGGCACATACATGACTTCCACTGTTGGTGCAGAGCTTGATCACCTGGCTGAGGTAGTGCCTATCAGCTTCCTGTTAATAGATTAATAAATAATTTTAAAATATATTTTTAAAAAGTCTCTTGGGGAACAGGTGGCAAGGCAAGCTGGTTGCAGACTCTTCCCTGCATGCAGTACACAGAGTACTGTTAGTAGGTGAGACATTTCTATGTGGGTGCTTGGGTGGGGTGGGGTGGGGGTGTCCCCAGGACAGGATGGTGCTGTGCAGCCTCCCTGCTGTTGCTACTGCTGCTGTTAAGTCGCTTCAGTCGTGTCTGACTCTGTGTGACCCCATAGACGGCAGCCCACCAAGCTCCCCCGTCCCTGGGATTCTCCAGGCAAGAACACTGGAGTGGGTTGCCATTTTCTTCTCAAATGCGTGAAAGTGAAAAGTGAAAGTGAAGTCGCTCAGTCATGTCTGACTCATAGCGACCCCATGGACTGCAGCCTACCAGGCTCCTCCATCCATGGGATTTTCCAGGCATGAGTACCGGAGTGGGGTGCCATTGCCTTCTCCAGTGCAGCCTCCCTAGCCTCAAGTTAATTCCTCAACATCTGATTCCAAACTCAATTATCACACAACACTGAGCAATTGAGGAGAAAAGCCTCTAGGTGGCGCTGGAGACCACAAGAAGAGCCCTTTGACACTTGCCTGAATATTGAAGCTTCACTATTTTGGCCACCTGATGCAAAGAGCCGACTTGTTGGAAAAGACCCTGATGCTGGGAAAGACTGAGGGCAAGAGAAGAAGGGCACGACAGAGCAAGAGATGTTTCAATGGCGTCACAGACTCAATGGACATAAGTTTGAGCAAACTCCGAAAGATGGTGATGGACAGGGAAGCCTGGGGTGCTGGAGTCCACGGGGTCACAAAGACTCGGACACAAATGAGTGACTGAACACCACCACCATGGCCTCCCAGAGAATCTGAGGCAACTTAGGGGCTAGGCCATGGAAATAAGCAGAATATTGCAGAGAGGATTTCTAAGTGAAGAGCTTGAGGTTCCTAACTCCTGCCTCCCAAAAGAGTGTCCTGAGGTAAAAACAGGATTTGACAAATTCCAAATAACTTCAATTTAAAGAGAAGTACATGGATGGAAAGAGTGGGAGGTGTGAAGTAGGCATCTAACAAAGATCTTAAAGAGAAAGCCCGATAGTTCAAGCCTCTCCACCTACCTCAGGGCCTCAGAGAGGCAAAACGGACTGCAAATGCTCATCATCCATAGCGCAAACCCTAACTCACAACATCCACTGGCCTCTGAGGTGAGATGGCAGAGCCCAAAGCCCTGGGCAGCAAAAGCCCCACCTCGGTAGCCAAGTTCTTCCTCTTAGTCACACTCATGCCTCTGGCTTCCAAAAGTCTTGGCTCCAAAAGGACCTCAAAGGGAAACAGAACCCAGAGAACTAAGAAGGGTACTCGAGAGAATTTACTCCCTTAGTGAATAAATGAATAATAAATAATGGAAAAAAAAACATTCAGCCTGGCAGAATAAAAATGGCAACTCTGCAAATAAAATAGAGAAATGGCAACTATGTGGAAGAAGGAAAAAAAAAAAAAGAGAAATAGCAACTCTGAAAATAGAAGGGAAAGGGTCAATTATGCAAATAGGATAGAAAGCCAAACTATGCAAATAAAGCTGAGAGAGAGAGGGAGAGACAGAGAGAGACACTTCTGTTGTTTGAGGCTAATAGCTGAAGGTACCCATTAAAGTGAGAGCAAAGAGTTAGGATTCTACAAGGTGAGAAAGGACATTAAGAGGAAAGCACAGCAGACACGGACTGTGTATGAACTTGAGGAAGACAGAAAGCAGATGGATGAGTGGTAGGTGGTACAGCAGAGTGGAGAAGGGCTAAAGCTGATGAGAGCGAGGTCAATTCATAGCAGACAAGCCCACAAAAGACTCGGGAGCTGCAGACAGCAGTCACAGGGGAGTCACCAGTGGAGTGCCAGGTGGGGCTGCACGAAGGATGGGCTGGAAGTCTGCATGAGAAGTTAGACCCCGCCTGAGTCCCTCCCTGAGACGTACTACCTTGAAAGGTTGAATCCAGAGCCTTGGTTCAGGAATTCAGGCACCAAGTGAAGGCAGGGGTGAACTGTCACAAAGCAAACAGGAGGGTTAAAGCCCTATGTGTCTCTGGAGCGCAGATCCCCGTTCTCTTCCCTCCTCTGGCCCTGGGTCCCCTAACATCCACCTGGTTCATAAATGCTCCACTCCACCCCCCAAGCAGAAGACTGGAGCACCTCATTGGGAAAATGGAAAGGCACAGTAGCAGGGCCACAGTAGCAAAAATTAAGAGGTTGCCCCAAAAGGTAGTCATCAAGATGAAAATAGTTTACAAAAAAATGAAAGTTCCTGATGGACCATATATCACTATGAAATAATGACAGAATCGGACCCTGCACGTGCCATGCAATAAGTCCCCTGCCTTCCTCCATCCCAGCTCTGGTTCCAAGAAAACTTACTTTACCAAAATAGGCCCCCAGCCTGTGGGCCAGAGTTCCTCACTATGACTTTTAAAAATAGAACACTAAAATATTATGTGTCCTGACGGTCAAGCTGTTGGGGACCTTACCTGCCTGCAATTCTGCACCCAAAGCTAGGACCTCACTCCCCTCACCCTAGCCCTGACCCTGCACCACAAAAGAGACCTGTGATCACAGTGGTGCACCCAGCCCAGAGGTTTGCTCCCATCCTAGGCTGGGACCCATCATTTGGAAGGCCTGTCCTTGCAACTGAAACTTCTCATCAGCTGTTTGGGGTTCCACGCTTGAGTACGAAGTAACAGTCAGTACCAGTCACCTGGCATTTACCCAGCATCAAAGAGAGATGCATATAGGCAAAAAAAAAAAAAAGGAAAATCACAGACAAAGGAATTAGTAGAATCAGGTCTTCTGGTCACCAGGACAGTGGCTGATGGTTTATATTCTGAATGCAGGTCCTGTCTTGTACCGGTGCTCAATAATCTCTCTGCAGTTCTGAAATTCTTAAAAATCTGAGCACCAGATTTGGGGGTTTTTTCCTAACTTATTTGACAGAAAAAGCTGATCTGAACTGAGCTAAGGCTACTAAAATTTTTATTTATCCACTTATGGGAGCTCTGTGGTTTCAGAGTGGAAATTACCACATGTGTTATCGTCAGGGCTGCTGTGGACCCATCCAAAGTGTTTTATAATAAATCCTCTATGTACTATGATGGCATCACCAACTCAATGGACATGAGTTTGAGCAAGCTCTGGGAGATGGTGAAGGATAGGGAAGTTTGGAGTGCTGCAGTCCATGGGGTTGCAAAGAGTCAGACATGACTTAGCAACTGAACAACAAAATTATCTTCTCTCGCTACAGTGCAAATTCTGAACTTTGACACAATTCTAGCCTATAGGTTGCAGGCAATGGATTGTGATTCAATAATTAAATCTCCTTCACTGGAAACCTATTAGCAATTCCTGAACTGTGCTTGGCATATGTCAGATCAGAAAAGAGAACGTGGTTGTCAACAACACTGAGTTTTGACTTCGTGGGCCTGAGATGCTTTGGCCTTTACCAGCCTCTTCCTCCATAAAAAAAAAAAAAAAAAATTAGTAAAAAATTATATGTTATGACCACGTTGGCATAAAGACAAATATAACCCAGACTGGAATATATTCACTCTTCTGCAGATTTTAAAAACAACTAAAGTCTTTGCTTAAAGTGTCACAGGCCTTGTGTCTTTTCTGACCAAAGAGAGACTGGCGCTGGTTGTCAATGATGGTATCCTGGGGGCTCAGACCAGGTCCTGGGAAAGTAGTCAAAATAAATAGGAGATACTTGCTTAAAAGTAAGTATTAGGTTGGGAGAGGCTGAAGGGGAGGCCTAGGGTTGAGTGGAAGTGGCAGAATAGAGGACCAGAAAAGGACAGTGTTGCAGGTTGAATCGTGTCACCCTAAAATGATATGCTGACATTTTAGCTTCTCCATGTGAATGTGACTATGTTTGGAAATAGGGTCTCTGAAGTTGGAATCAAGCTAAGGTGAGGTCATACTTAGACTTGTTCAGTTGCTAAGCTGTATCCAACTCTTTTGCGATCTTATAAACTGTAGCCTGCCAGGCTCCTCTGCCCATGGGATTTCCCAGGCAAGGATACTGGACTGGGTTACCATTTCCTTCTCCAGGGGATCTTCCCCACCCAGGGATCGAAATCATGTATCCTGCACTGGTAGGCAGACCTTACCACCAAGCCACCAGGGAAGCCCCATACTAGACTCAAATGGGCCCTCACCCAGTGACTGCTATTCTGATAAGAAGAGAGAAATTTGGACACAGACAAGGGAAGAGAGCCATGTGGAGATGGAGACAGAGACCGGAGTGATATGTCTATAGGCCAAGGAACATCAAGGACTGCCAGGCACCACCAGACACTGGGGAAAAGGCACAGCCCAGACTGTCCCTCACAGCCTCCAATTGGTAGAGGACACATTTCTGTTGTTTTGAGTCACCCAGTTGGTGGCAGCCCCAGGAAACAGAGAGGAAGAGCAGAGAGCAGGGGGAAAAGTGCTGACCAGTGGACCCCATGGCTGAGCCAAGTTCGATCTGCTAGATACAGCTCTTTGGCCATGGCAGTGAGCTCTCTGCATAGCACACCCTGCCAACGATGGTCCAGTCTACACGGTCTCCCTGCGTGTTGCTTTGGAATATCCAATGGGAAAAAAAAATCGAGAACCCATTTCTTTAAAGAAGCATATGAATCAGATCAGATCAGTCGCTCAGTCGCGTCCAAGTCTTTGCGACCCCATGAATTGCAGCACGCCAGGCCTCCCTGTCCATCACCAACTCCTGGAGTTCACCCAGACTCACATCCATCGAGTCAGTGATGACATCCAGCCATCTCATCCTCTGTCATCCCCTTCTCCTCCTGCCCCCAATCCCTCCCAGCATCAGAGTCTTTTCCAATGAGTCAACTCTTCGCATGAGGTGGCCAAAGTACTGGAGTTTCAGCTTTAGTATCATTCCTTCCAAAGAAATCCCAGGGCTGATCTTCTTCAGAATGGACTGGTTGGATCTCCTTGCTGTCCAAGGGAGTCTCAGGAGTCTTCTCCAACACCACAGTTCAAAAGCATCAATTCTTCGGCGCTCAGCCTTCTTCACAGTCCAACTCTCACATTCATACCTGACCACAGGAAAAACCATAGCCTTGACTAGATGAACCTTTGTTGGCAAAGTAATGTCTCTGCTTTTCAATATGCTATCTAGGTTGGTCATAAGTTTCCTTCCAAGGAGTAAGCATCTTTTAATTTCATGGCTGCAGTCATGATCTGTAATGATTTTACAACAAAAGAAATTTGCCTCACATCCTGCTCCATGCTGAATAAATTTCAAAAAATTGCTCACTATTGAGGCAGTCTTTTCACAACTGTTTTCCTGATTTCCACAGCAAATCAGTTCTCTGGCTGGGTCCATGGTGTATGATAATCCAGTCCTCTTTTTCCCTCATAGCTCAGTCGGTAAAGAATCTGCCTGCAGTTCAGGAGACCCGGGTTCAATTTCTGGGTTGG